>NC_047151.1:26926595-27298724 GCF_009819705.1 Hippoglossus hippoglossus | reverse complement strand
TTTCTTATTTAATTTTGATCTAGATTCTTAAGACTGAATTCCTATTCTCCCGGCAGCTACTATTTTTAATTCAGGCAATTAAAATTAAATTAAAGCTTGAAGCTAAAACATAATATGGACTTATTCACCCTTATTAGTTTATGATTTATGTTGTTAAAATTATGTTATAGTTGCTCAAAAATACAACCAAGACTTTTGCTTAGTGGCATAATTTCGTATTTTTTCGCCAGCTCACTAAACTCGATCCATCAAAGAAACAGCAGCAGCATAACTTTTTCAAAGCTGAATAATAAATCTTCACAGTGATTAATCATCAATCTAAAGTAAGTTTCACTTTCTGCAAGTTTGTCTTTAAACTTCGCTCAAAGAGACGGAGACAAATGGCCGCCCAGGGCCAGGAGGTCGGGAAATAGATAGAAAACCTGACGCTGGTCAGAAAGCAGAGGAAAGAGTTAATTGGGCTGAAGTCATGCAAAAACATCAACATCACACTTTTGATACTTTTACCGAAACATGAACTGAGATCTGTAGATATATATTTAGTATTTTTTAAGATGTGTGTGTTTTTTGTGTGTATTTCAGTGGCTCCCGGTTCGAGCAGACGTCAGCGACCATCCGTCTCCCCGATGACTGCACGGTGGGTTTCATCGTGGAGAAGAGACTCGGCATCTCCATGGTTCACTGTCCTTTATTCCACTCGCACCTGGAAAACCTGCTGCTCGTCAACCAGAGAAGTATCGCACACCAGGTACTGACTCACACACTCACACACAGACACACACACACACACACACACACACACACTAACGCACGGTTAAATGTTGTGTGTTTTCTCAGGTGACACTGAGCTACGGGATGTTTGAGAACAAGATGAACAGCATCGAGGTGAAAGGAAGCTTCACTAAGGAGGACGACCCCTCCAGGTCGGTCTGTCTCTGTGTTCAGAGACTTCATCTCTTTATGCGACGCACGGCCTCGGCTGAGATTTCACACGGTTCATTGATATTCACGACAAAACTCCTGCACTCTCTGCTCTGCACACATCTGACTGGGTCGATTATGACCATGAAGTCTCACACACACCTGCAGATAGATGCAGGTGAACACAGAGTCCAACAAAGGCTCTTATGACAACAAGTAGTCGCAGCTTAATAAGCAAATAAGAGCATAATAACTAGAAATGAAATTCTGATACAGATCCAGGAATTTGTTATCACTTTCTTTAACATTGTAAGAAACGGCCCTGGGCGTCGTTATACGCTCTACTGAGGGCCAATCTAGTTTTATGTTGTGTAATTTAACACTATGACTGAGTAAATGTGAGGTCGAGTTCTTTGATATTCTATAGACTCCTCTATAAAACAGATTAAACTGTAGTGTTGAACTATACTTATTAGTGCCTGGTGGCCTCTGGGTGAGAAGAGGATGACGATATAAAAGCGATGTCCCTGTTTGGAGCGTGGAGGAGAGAAGTTGTTTCATCTCCTTCTCGCTCTCTCTCTCTCTCTCTCTCTCTCTCCGCTCATTTCTTCTTATCTCTGCACCGTTGCTACCAAGAAAAGAAAAAAAAACACTTACACTTTCATCCTTTGCACAGCCCCTTTTGAATTAAGTTACCACAGGAATAATATATAAACTGTCACCGGCATTGTACACATGCAGCGTATTTACAAACGAACATGAGATAATAGGATAAATGATTATTATCCATATTCTGTCTCCTGCAGGTTTAAGACGGTCCACTGCCTGTTGTATCCGTTCACCAGCTGGTGTCCCTGAGCTCCACATAAAAGACTCTCCACAGCACATGGGACAAACGGCTGCCGGCCCCTCGTGGACGAGGAGCTCTTGAATTGTGAATACTGCTGGATTCACTGTGATGGGACAGTGTTAGATGCAGATAAAAGAGCAAGAGAAGCAGAGTCTGGATGAAGACTTGGACGCCCACTCTTCGTCCCTGTGTCTACATCCATACTACTACGTATTCATTTTGAAACAAAACTATTTTTATAGATGGATTAATCTGCGCACAGAAAAATAAAGCAAACGAGGGATCAACAATAATGCAAACTGAGACGTCGAGTCAATCGGGACGGGAGCTCACGTTGTTTCCAGACGTCTCCCTCGCACTTTTCAAACTAAAACAGGTTCATGCAGCAGCGTTTCCTAACTTCTCCATTTTGTATTTGTTTGTTTGGACTGAAGCACTTAAGTTTTAAACTGTGTCCGCAAAGTTATGAGGTTATTTTGTTGAGAAATGGACGAAATGAGATTGTACTTGATTTCAAATTTCACACAATTTCCTGTGCACTTTAATCAAATTAAAGTTTATTCTATCGTCTATTAATTGGATTATTTCACTCTCATGTGGATGATGAATAAAAGCAGGACTGAACCCACGTGACCTGAATTATCTTCAGGTGGTGCTGAGGGTGAAGTTTCTGAATTTATTTTAGTTTCTAGTGTGTGTGTGTGTGTGTGTGTGTGTGTGTGTGTGTGTGTGTGTGTGTGTGTGTGTGTGTGTGTGTGTGTGTGTGTGTGTGTGTGTGTGTGTGTGTGTGTGTGTGTGTGTGTGTGTGTGTGTGTGTGTGTGTGTGTGTGTGTGTGTGTGTGTGATGAAGGGGATGGTGTCCTTGTACCTGTGAAGTCTGCACACAATGAAGCATTCTGACATCTCTCTCCTTATCCAAACCCTCTGTCCTCCCTCCGAGGCTTCTCTCGCCGTCCACCTCCTTCCCTCCACCCCTCCATCTGTCTTCTTCCCCTCCTCTCCTCTCTCCTCCCCCTGTCTCTCTGTTCACTCAGACTCATACACAATAGCTGTGGCTGCACCTTCAAGGCCACGACTGAGAGAAAAAACAACTTCCCCTTCATCCTAGTTGCCTCATTTCTTACTTAAACCCCCCAAAACATCAACAAACTAAAAGCATGAAGGTCACAGCTGACACGTCTGAGACCTGCTCCTCACCGTGTCTTAAAAAATAACTCAGATATGCGGGCGAGCCTCATCATGACGGACAGATCGGGTTCAGGACGGGATTACAAATCTCACAAAGACACATGCACGCAATCCAATGTTGGTGCAGGAATTGGAGGCAGAGGCCACGTGCATCGTACCTGCAGGGACACGACACTGTTCCGCCGGCAGCCCGCCCGCAGGTGGCAGGTTTGTGGCGAATGGGGATGTGATGAATACAGATACGTTTGCTGAATGCGTCCGGGGCCGACCTTGTGTGAGGCGGATGGAGAGTGGATGAGAATGTGTAGGAATGGCTGAGTGGCCGTGACACGCGTGAGAATAGTGAGGGTCGAGTGTTGGAAAGCAGGCGGACATATCACCGTGAATGCAGAGTCAATTTAATGCTGTGGTTACAGGCTAAGTGATATTTATTGTCGTAATTTCAAAGAGCCTCTGGTTTGATGAGTGGAAAATAAGATTAAATTACACACGTAAGGAAAAACATTTTCGCTGCCTTGAAAAACAGAACGTGATTGAATTATTAAAGCTTCTAGGAGAGTAGATGTTTCCTTCCTGAAGCAAACTTATAAACAATTAGAATTAGAAGAGAATAATAAGAGATTCAAATGAACACTTAGCCTGATGAATTTGGCCCCATCTGACGTGTACTATGATTTTATTGTTTGGTCCATGCCCCATCAACTAACATGGAGGATGCAGGGTTTATGGCCAACACTGCAGCTAGCCACCAGGAGGCACTAAAGATGCTGCCGCTTCACTTTTCAGGTCCTCCATCTTCATATGTCTGTGGGTGAAACACACCACTGTGGTATTTGAGCTAAATGGCCACAACAAACACACGCTAACACAAAACCTGATGTACACAGTTGTTATGATTAAAAGTAAAACGTTAGCGGTGAACATCAACTCTAGTTGTAGCTCTAACTGTAACTTGCACTTTCTGTCCTCTGGAACTTCTTCCCTAGATTTGTCTTATTTGAAATTCATCGTCTGGCAGATGGACGTTTAAGAAGTGCTCTTGATTTAAATTGATCTGATTGTGATCACACGGCAAATTGAATCTGTTCATGTGTGTGGGTTCAGTTCTAACACTATGTGCAGCAACATGTTAAATACACACACAGAACACCGACTTTGACTTTGTTGGTTATTGTATTCAGATTTTAAACAGTTCCCAACAAGACAATACAAGCAGTTAATAAATGGCCCAAAATAACCAAGAATAGAGGAAATTACCAAGTAACCGTCTCACATACTTTGGGAGCAGAGTTATTAGCTTCTTCAATAAAATCTCTGGAGATGGGAAGCCACCTTGAAAAAGTCAATTACTATCAAAGTTATAAAAATCTTATTGAAGAATGTGTGAGTTAGCAAAGGTCTTATCTTGAGATCACAAGATAATTATCATCTTGTTCTCTTTTCAGAACAACTTAATTAAATCTGCTCGAGATAATCAAATCCACGTGTTTGTGTTGAAAGCTGATTGTTTACTGGTGAATATTTGGGGTACAATAGTGACGTGGTGGTAAAATAACAGTAAATCTGTTTACTGAGGCTGTCGCTCGGTCGCAAAATCAAGTTTGATGACTTTGACTCGCGTCGTGTGGCAGCTCTGCCGCCGTTTGAATCCAGGGAGAGTTGATTGGCCAACGGATCTCAGCAGTGCCAATCAACTCGCCCTGGTTGACCTGGAGCTGCTCTGAGCCTCGTCCACAATCATCAAAAGCTTTATGGGCTGACAGAGGCGGAGCCTGTTTTCAGCTCTTGTTTCTTGTTCTTTTACAGCAGCTGCATCTCAAAAGAGACACGTCGATGATTTATGGATATTAATCTCGCAAAAGGTGCAGTTGTCAAGACTGCCTGTTTAACGACTCCAGGGCCCTTAGACAGGTCCTCTGCATGTACGTATTGAATATGCACCTGTACCATCAGGGCGTCGGCCTCGTCTGAGTACGAGAGAATGATATACCTGCGTCCTCCTCCCCCCCCCCCGTGTTTGTCCATGTCCGTTGCACGATACATTTATGATCACGGCTGAGCAGGACTAACTGTGGAAGCAGAGGAGCGGGTCAATTGGAGGCAGAGTGTAACAGCTGTCAGAGGAGCGCTCCTCCGTCCATCACATTAAATCGACAGGGCCTCTTAAAGGACAGCTGGGCAGAGAGGAAGCCAGGGAGGATTAGAGTGAGGGAGGAGGTGTCGTACGGGCGGAGGAGAGAGAGGCAGGTCGGTCTGCAAACACAAAAAACAAGTTGGGGATGCTGAGTGACCAGCATTTTCCCATTCCTGCAAGAGACTCAATTATTTTTCAGAATTAGTTGTTGTTCTTCAGCAGATACTTGATGGATTGTTGGGTCGGTCGATTCATCTGTTACATCACGAGGCCGCATTCTCCACCGTCAGTTATCGGCCGACTTTAAAGCTTTACAGCCACAGCTCCACCCACTGAACTCTAAGATACCATATGATGGACAACACGACTTTGGCCTGGTTTTCATGATTTGTAGCATAGACCGTAAATAAGTTCATGCTGATGGACGACAAGTCTCCACTTCATCCCACCATCCAAACGCTAAAAGATCCTGGATGCAGATGCTGCCATCTTGTGCCAAGGACGTCTCGAGGTTCTGCTGGAACACTCGCTCGACCAATCGTGAGTCAGTCTGGCTATAAAATGTACATTTAAACCAACCTGGAGCTTTTAAAACAAGTTTTTACAAAATTTTTGAATTTCCCATGATGCCAATCCTTATTTGTCACTGACCCAAATACACGTCTTCGTTTACTTTACCAATAATTCAATTTCCAGACTGAAACAACTCTCACATCCTGTTGAAAACAACAACTCTGAAAGTATAAAAGATTTTTAGAGAGATTGTCTGTCTGTGTCTTCATGTTTTATTCAGTCTGACACTTCTGTTTTCTCTCAAAGAAGTTTATTGATGAAAATGTGAAAAATTTGCAATTCTGCACATTTGTGATGTGTTTGTGTGCTGTGTCAACTTTCCGCTGCACGTCAGTCATTTCTTTTTTTTTTGTTTCACTCTTTCCTCCCACCTATTGATTCCTCGGCGTAGCTCAAGTTTTGCTTAATTCAATTTCATCTTTTGTTTTCAGCCTCAGTTGGTCCGTCGCTCACCATCGCACCGCCTCTTTCCCTCCATTTCTCTTCTTCTGTATCTTCTGTGCTGAACCGAAGGAATGAAGGACAGATTTGCGGAGATGGAAAGAGCCGTGAAAACTTGTTTACCGCGACTTACATCTGCCGACTCAACATCTTAGCTAGATACAAATAAAAAAATTAAGATACAATGAATAAAGGTTCAGCGACTTATACACTCAGGTGAAATTTGAAGAAATAATTTGATGCTTTAGAAGATAAAACTGTAAATAAAGAAATGTTTCAAAATGAAACCCAAATATCCTGGATACAGGTACAGCCATCTTTTATTTTGACAGTCGCATTATCGAGGCCCCGCCCATACACGCTCTCAAACATTTGCATGTCAGTCTCAGCTGTCAATCATAATGTTATAGGTTTTGAAAAGGCCATGAAAGGATTGCCCACAAAACTGATTTATTTGGTGCAGATGTGACTTCATGTGGAACCACATCTGGTCTATGTTACCTAGCTCAGATCTTTTCAGGCGCTACAAGTGAGTTTTGCTCTTAATTTGAATGTTTTTAATCATCTTATAAAACCACCAACATCTCAACAAACACACGATTCTTCACCTGCATTCATTTTTGGATTTGAACAAATCAACCTAACAAGCCTATACACGTAAAATTGCATTTTTGTGGTTTTGAAATAACACAACTCACCATATCAGCAAACCATAGGCCCCGGCTAACAAGGGCAGCAGTTCCACAAACATTTTGAATTATAGATAAGCGTGAGGGTGAAATCTCCCAGTGCAGCTGCATTGAAAAGTAGCCTCAGCAGGAGCAGGAACCTGCAGTCGAACACTTCTCAGGCGTGCACAGTGCAACAAGCACCGAATGACGAGCCACAGTTCTCGTGGCCTGATCAACACACGGAGATTCAGCTTCGACAAGAACAATAAAGGGAATATGAAGTTATGTAGGAGGCAGATGAAAAGGCAGATCCGATGTCTGTCCTATAATTCAGAAGCCGGGTCTTTTGAAATCTGCAATTCCAGACTGACTACATTCTCTGAGCAGTTTGATCGCAAATGAAGGAATCGCAGCTGACGTCCACTGACCTGCAGCAGTTCGTACACTCTCTCTGACACACATTGGTTATTTTTAGTTTCCCCCAATTACAGACATATGCTGCCCGTTGACCGTGACCGACCCAAACCCGAGTTTCATTTCAAAATGTTCGTCTGAAACCTGGCCCGTCAGGACTGGCTCGGGTAGAGATGCCAGGTTTGATATGAGCTACTTGAAGCTCTTTACTTGTGTCTGGATCACAGACACATGTTACATCCAGGTCTGAGCAGGGCCTCGAACAAGCATTTGGTTTAAAAAATACTGAAGGCTTTAGTTTTGGTTTGTTTGTGGTCAGATCCATCGAAGATCCCTCCTCTGCACTCTGAGACCTGCTTTTGTACAGTCATTTCACAGTATTTAACATCGCTCGGCCTCCGTTTGGTTAAAGTCGAGCCGCTGCTCATATAAATAACAGGCGTGTGGAGCAAATGCATTCAGCAAATGGAAGAGAGGTGAGTTTTTCCGAGGCAGTTGAATTCTAAGAAGCAAAGCAAAACCAGCGAAGAGCTAGAAAAAGATGATGTGTGGGTGAAGGTGGAAGCAGAGAAGGAGGGTTCACTTGAGAAATGGAGCGAAAGTCCCTGAGACAGATGGCCTGAGGCTCGGGGATATTACCCCCCCCACCATTATGAAAACACCACGGAGAAAAGAAACTCCAGCTGCGAGCTGCACCGCCAGCAGCCACCGAGAGGCAGCAGCCACCGAGAGGCAGCAGCCACCGAGAGGCAGCAGCCACCGAGAGGCAGCAGCCTGCCGACAAACAGCCACTAATGAACAGAGAAGCTGGAATTAGAGTCACGGGGGAATGTAGAGGACGTCAGAACACGCTTCATCCGTGTGGAGCATGAAACTTGTGCATTATTATCATCAAACAGTCGCGGCGAGTTCCCGTGTGATCTGTGGATTGGATAGATTCGGACACTGATCACCAGTGACAGGTGGGAGATGGAGGGAGTGGGTTTCCAGAGTTATCTCAGAGCTGAGGCGTGGGGCGGGTGGACAGAGCGGAGGGAGACAGAAACAGAGTCATGCAGAAAGATGGAGAAAATAGCAGGAGGGAAGGAGTCATGAGGCTGAGAAGAGAAGATGAGGTAAATAAGGAGGTGAGATTAAAGAGAAGAGTTGAAAAGGAGGAGAGAAAAATGAGAGGAAAGAATACGGAGGAGTAACTGGGGTCAGGTATAAGAACAAGACGAGAAGATCACAGGGTTTTTATCCACTTAAGAGTAGGGCCAGAGAATTAAGTCCTCTCACGCTCACATTCACACCTTTACGTCAGTTTAGATTCTCCATTCGACCAATCTCCCCTGTCTTTGAACTGTGGGAGGAGGCCGGAGTCCCTGGAGAAAACCAACGCAGACACAAGGGGGGGAGGGGGGGGGGGGCTGAAAGAACCATAGACAAGATTTGAATAATAAATCAGCAAGAGCAAAGAAATTCATATATTCTAGGATTGCAGCTCTCACAGGTTCGACCGTGTTCTTTGCCCCAGTTTCGTTCCAGGGATCTTCTGAGCTTCTTTGCCACAGTTACTGTTTACATGTCATGTCCATCTGGTTTCTCTTCTCCAGAAAAAAACAACTGGAGGAGACGGGTCAAGCTGTGTCTTTATTTCATTCTGCTCGTTCTACGTCTCAGCTCCGCTCCTCATTTGGCTCTAAGAGGCAGACGAGTGTACTCAACAGCCAATTCTACTTTTCCATTTTGGCTCAGATTCAACCAGAGGCACGAGCGTCTCATTTAAAACTCTCAGACTCTGCTGGGTTTTCCAGGATCAGCCTCTGGGCTCCTGTGTTGCTCCGGCAACTTCTACCTGAGTGGTGCTCGACCGGCGGCAGCTCCCGTTGCTCCGTGATGCTGGAAAACAACTCTCAGTCATGATTAGATGAGAAAAGTGTCTAAATCTTCACATAATTTAAGAGCAGTACTTTAGTTTCACCTGCTGAACCATAATTCTCTCAGTATATTCTCATATTGGAGATTCTTTACCATCAATTTAGATCAGTCTAACAAGAGCAGTTTCACATTTTACTGGATATAAAGATGGACGACTTGTCAAATCATCCCTATCACCGATCCATGTTAACATTTGGGACACAGACCCAACTATAACAAGATTTAAGAAGATGATCAATGTATTTTCCCCCGAAGATGGATTGTGTTCATGTTTCTGATAAGTTGGGTTTTAATTAGATATTAGAAGCTATGAAAATGAAGTAAGAGTTCATGCTTGACAGCTGAGACCTCGATATCTCAGCTCCCACTGTGCAAACTGTGGCTCTGAATGATGTTGAAGTAACATATTGAAAAAGAAACCAGGCAAATAAATAACTAAAACCAAACTTATCAGAAACATGAACTACCTAAAGATATTTATTAAATGTTTTCACGTGTACCGTTAGCTGTTCTGTTGAGTACTTACATTTAATAAAAGATGTTTTCTCCTTGCTTGTTGCCACCATTACCTCTTGGAAAAGGTTTGTCACTGAAGCACAATGAATCATGGGATATGTTGACCGGGGAAGGATCCACCTGGTGGACACTCGGGGGTGGAAGGATGCATTTGTCGGCCACATTTTGAGGAGCCTTCGAATTGGGACAGTCGGAGCTGTGACGCAGTCGGTCTTCCAACGCAGCCTCTGAGGGACGCGACCCCAGATTTAGACAGGTCTTAAGTTTTATGCTGTTAACAGATGCGCCTCCATTACGTTTCCATCCTATTCCAACACGTGTTGCTTGTTTCCTGTGTCCTGATTGGCTCTTGTGGCCGATCCTAGCCACTGCATGCTGCGTTAGGAAGTGGGAAACTCATATTTCAGCAAACTGTTTAGTGCATGTTGTTGCTCAGAGAGGCCTCATTTGACTCCGTGCACTCGTTTGGTGTTTTTGACTCATAACACTTGGCTCTCGGAGGCGAAAACACACGATAACGCTCCGAGACTTTGGAAGCAACAACAGAACGGAGCGGCCTCTGCAGAGGAAGGTTGAACACGACCTCATATATTGTTATTCTGAGTGCACCGGGTTAAAATGTGTTTTCAGGAGACAGCGAAGGTCCCGTGTTTTTCAATTTTAATAGGTTTGTTTTTTTCGAATACTCAGCGGTTTGGTGGAGAGTAAAATGGATTTTCTTTCTCTTGTATGTAATTGCACTGTTTTTTGGGGAATATTTATCATCGGTGCTGACTGGCTGAGAGGAAAATTATATTTTTGATTGGATCTTTCCAGTTACAGGCTGTCGGTTTCAAATGTGCCAGATTCCACATGGTATCAGTAAATGTTGCAAATCAAAACAAGGAAGAAAAATGAACTTTTCAAATGAAATTATTGACATATGACTATATGTGAAACAATGAGATCTGATATGATCATATGTTCTAATATTCACGGTTTTTCCTTGTTTTCTTTTGGGGGAACATCCATGTTGGCAGGATCCATTTCTTTTGTAAAGTGAGTGAGTGTTTTAAGTTTTCTTTGTCGCCTATAATGTGGAGTTTATATATAAACGTGTGATTATGATTAAATATTTATAGTTATTCGCTTCGTTGTTTTTATCGTATGTAAATTGCATTGTTAAAAGCACTGAAATCAAATGTATTATTAGTGGTCGTAGTATAAGCATTTAGCATTTAGCATTTAGCATTTAGCATTTGCAATATGTTAAGTATAAAATAGGATTCAACTCAAAATCACAGCAAAGAATCTCTTGAATCTTTTTCCAGAGAGAGTCTGGTCTTTAAAGAAGAAGGTTTGCAGCAGCAGCAGCAGCTCTCTGCTCTGAGAAGACTCTATAATCCAGGGTAGATTATATCTTTAGATCAGGGGTATTCAACTAAAATTTAAAGGTCCAGTTAGAGAAAATTTCTTGACGCAAAGGTCCGGAAGATCATAATGTCTAACTATTTAGTGTGATATATATCTAAGTAGCCTAGTAGTTGTATCAACATCTGCATTTGTTTTCTCTACCTGTATCGCTATCTTTCTTTTTCTTTCTACTGTCTTTTCGTGTGTAACTTGCCTCTAACTCTCTCCTCTGTCTGCACTGTAGAGTCGCAATGTTTACTGCCTGGAATGCACAGACTTGATTGGCTGAGTAGTATCACGTGGGATGGCTTAACTCGCATGCAATTGGTCTGTGCGTTTCCTCATCCGCTAAAAGACTACAAAAGTCAGGCCCCGTCAGGTTTTAAATCATAACCTTCTGTTTTGGCTGTAGGTCCGGGTCCGTACGGGACGGCTTCTGGGTCCGGACCCGGCCCGCGGCCCGCCTGTCAGTGACCTCTGCTTTAGATCTTTCTACTGTTTGGCTGCAGACCCACAGACCCGAGGCTTTGCTCTGGAGATGGTGGTAATGGGCGTCTTTCTAAGGTTCTGCTCCGCGGAGTAAAATGAACAATGAACTGCGGAGACATGACTTCATACACTGTAACCAGCAGTGTTATGAACATGCATGAGCACACACACACACACACACACACACACACACACACACACACACACACACACACACACACACAAACACACACATGCTTGCAAACAGGCTGGCAGGTGGTGGAGCTGTGAGTCATTGAGGCATGAAAACACAAATCTACAAATCCCTCTCACTACACATGCAAAGCTGTCTTCTCCACACCAACAAACACACACACACCCACACACACACACACACACACACACACACACACACACACACCCACACACACACACACACACACACACCTTTCCAGATCGCTTTGCAGTCTCAGTCTCTCTCCCGCCTCCACTCTAATCTCTCTTGACATTTTTCCATTTTCCCGCCGGCTCATGCTCCGTTGCCGCCCCACAGATGCCGGCGCCATCCTCGACCATCCGGCGATTCGGCTCCCGTGTTCTGCAGTTCGCTCACATCCCTGTTGCTGAGGCAACGGCACATCTGGCTGGGCCGCCCGCACGCCTGTGGGAGAGGGTGCCGAGGATCGGCCTGGGATGACTAATGGAGTTTGGGGTCAGGCAGGTCCTTGGCCACCCCTGCCTACTGCCCACCCTGCTCAGACACAGACAGAGAAGAAGAAATCTTATTCCAAGGGTCACCCACTAAAAATAATGTTTGAAGAAACAATATGCTGCTGTCTGTGAGAGGCAATAAGGTTTACTGCCCCTGGCTCCCAATAATAAACTGTGTTTGTGGTTGTTTATCAATAACACAATAACTCACTGGACAAACTCAACTTTCTGTCGGACTGAAAACTCTCCATCACACGGTTCAGCCACAGGAGGAAGACGTTTGATTGTGTAGTCAGTACAGTGCAGTTCAGTGACGGTGGAGTGAAGCCATGGTAACGACGTCCCTGTGTGAAATGTACCTGAACTCCTGTTGTCCCTTTTTGTTTTCATTTCACCGGTTGTGTGTGTGTGTGTGTTTTTACTGTAAGTTCTGCTACTATTCTACTTGTATTTGCACCGCTACTCACGTCCTACCTTGTGCCTTTTGACTGCGTAAAACATTGTGTTCTTTTATTTTAATACTTAATATGTTGCGTACTTGTACGTTCTGTCTAAACCGGGGGATTAGAGGGAAACTGCTTTTCAATCACATGTCAGAGCTGCTGACAGAACTCCACTAAAAGATGAAGTGTGTATATAAGTGTTTCTAAAACGACGAACAGGAGGAAAGAGTCAGAGCTTCATCAGCTAATTCTCATTGATTAGACTCATCACCACACTTCACCACTGAGCTGCAGGCATCTGCTGCTGCGGCTCCTTTTAACGTCGCTGTGCGATTTGTCAACATGCTGGGGACGTTTTCATGAAGCTCACATTCATTAGATCACTCGTGCTGGAGCAGGTTTCAGGCGGCGTGTGATTCTGTCAGTATCACTAAGGTAAAGCAATGCGCTGGGTTGTGCTCTTTGCTTTGTGAAACATAGAGACTGGAGCAGGTTGGAATGATGACACCGAGCTCCAGAAGCAGCAAGGAGGAAAAACATGTAAGAGAACTCTGTGAAAGCATGAAGCCAAAGAAAAGAATTGAAGGTGCTGAACAATCGTTGATGTTGAGGAAGCTACTATGACTATAACTCTTCCCTCCTGATAATGTCACATCTAAGTGTTTTCTGATCTGATGACTATCAACAGTTTCAAAAACACTTCACAAATCAATCTTTTAACAAATAATTCAGTTTTATGATCTGACAACACTGTGGTTTACGGTTCGCTTCATGCTGGTCACGTTTGTGGTCATGATGAAAGAAACATCGTCTTTTGTGTAAAAGTCATTAAAGAGATTTTGTTGCCTCATGTATCAACCTCGACTCTTCCCTGCAGACGTCCGGTGTTCAATGCAATCTAACATCTCTGAATCAAGTGCTGCTGAGCAAGGCAGTGATTTACCACCGGCTGCGGTGAAGCTGGATCTACAACGTGCAGCTTGGAGGTGGAAAAGAAAAGGTTAGTGTGTGAATCCCCTTGATGTTCGATAACCTATAGAACAGAGAGAACAGAGGAGCGCACACACACACACACACACACACACACACACACACACACACACACACACACACACACACACACACACACACACACACACACAATGGTCTCCGCGGTGTCAATCCATTTTTAATCTGGAAGAAGAAGAAGAAGAAGAAGAAGAAGAAGAAGAAGAAGAAGAAGAAGAAGAAGAAGAAGAAGAAGAAGAAGACAGAACCGACCGGGGACTGAGATCAGCTGTCCACTAATCTCTGGGCGAGAGACGTAGAGAGAGACTGTCAGCGATAGAGAGCGAGTTTGTCTTTCTGCCGCTCGTCTCGCCTCGCTGCTGTTACCATGACAATGGGCCGAACCCAGGAGTGAGAATCTCCCTGTTTTCCTTCTTCTCTCTCTCTCTCTCTCTCTCTCGCTCTCCCTCTTCCTCAGTCTCGCTCTCTATGACCCTCCCTCTCTTTACCTCCCCCTCCCTCACCCCCTGCTAAACTCGAATTCCCTCTCGTCTCACCATTTCCTCTCGTCTTCCCCTTTTTATTTTTACTTTATGCCATTTCCCCCCCACTTAACACCATCGTCACTCTCTCATTTCACTCGTCTTCCGTCCCCATCCATCCATCCGTCATCCTCCCATTGACTTTAACTCCTGAGTTCAATTTGAAATGTTGCTTTATTGGCAAAACCATAATCCAGGACTGAATCGATAGAGTAGCACCAGTGTTTTTTCCCCCCGCTGCTGACTGACGTCCCATCAATACCTTTTGCATTTATTCTGATAGGAGCCGTCAATGTTTATGAGATATGTCGAATAAAGAAACGTGTTAATGAACGAATTGTTGATTTACAACAGCTATTGTGACTGAATTAATCTCGTGAATGGATTGAATGGACATGACGTCCCAGGTTCTGGATTCTACTGACAGAACTAACACCAAACACAATTTTTGTGCAATGGGATTACAGACAGAATCAATGCAAGATGCGATATAGACAAGAATTTAGCATGTGAGTGAATGACATGCGACATTTGCGTACATTGCTCGAGTTGAAATATTTGAACTATAGGGCTAAAAATGTATGTGACACGATGTCGTGAAAGTAAACCAGCACTGAGAGAATGAGCCTCACGGGGGTTGTGGCACCGACCCGAGCTTCAGGGCGATCCAACCGGCCGCTGGTCATCCGGACACAGCTCTGGGAGAAGACGGCGAAATTCCCCCGAGCTGTTAGCTCATCCTCGCGATCTTGACAATGCAGAAGTTGTCGTTAACTAAACCAGAACTCCTCCCTCTCCTCTTCTCTCGGAGAACAGACGGATTCTTGCCGGTTGTGTTCACGAGCGATTCACTTGAATTTAGGCGTCAGAGCAACAGACGTTTTGTGAATTTCATTAATTCAGATGTCAAACAGCAAACGTGCATTTTATTGCTGTACAACCAGTTCTGAGCAAACCATTAAACCTAAATGTAAATGATGATTATCACACATTGCCAGTAGGTGGCACTGTGGCTATGACTGCATATTGGTATGTAAAGGTCGTCAGCTTGGGGCTGTGATCAAAGATGACGAAGATGATA
Source organism: Hippoglossus hippoglossus (assembly GCF_009819705.1). Classification (NCBI taxonomy): domain Eukaryota; kingdom Metazoa; phylum Chordata; class Actinopteri; order Pleuronectiformes; family Pleuronectidae; genus Hippoglossus; species Hippoglossus hippoglossus. The sequence goes on along the minus strand of NC_047151.1, from coordinate 27,283,472 downwards.
ATGAGGAGGAGGAGGAGGAGGAGCGATGTTAACCGCTGCCTCAGTCGGAGAATCCTTTCTTTCCCCATCTCACTCTCATCCTCCGTACGCTTCCCCTCTCTCTTCACTCCTCCCTCGTCCTTAAACTTCCTTCCCTCCAACCTTTTCCTTTCCTCACCCTCCATCTTCCCTTCCTTCCCCCGTCCCCCCTTCCTCTTCCTCGCTCCTTCTCCCCCCTCTCTCTTCTTCTTTCTCTATCTCACGCAGAGGTTTCCCGGCGACCCTCCCTCCAGCGCTGCACAAATTAAAGCATATTTCACCCCGAAGAGGAATCCGCAGCTTCCCCCGGCTCTTCCTGCGTTGAGCTGCACCTCTTATGCAGAGTGTAGTGTTTAGATGTGAGTGTATTTGTGTTTGTGAGCGTGTGGGTGGACGCGTGTAAGATTACATTACAGCAGCGAGCCTCTAGCTTATACAAGTTCTCATTGCAACAGGAAATAAAGCTTTTTGAAAACTGCTTTCCGTCCCATGCATTCTTCTCCGTTTCCCCTCTTGTCTTTTCCTCACTTTCTCCCTCTCTCCTCCACCATGTTCTCCTGGTCTCCCCCTCGTCTTTTGGCCTGAGGACGTATACCAGTTTACCCTGACTGCTCCTCTCCTCCACTGTAACCCTCCTCCCATCCTGCTTTATTCCCTCTTGTTGCTGCTTCACGTTTTTTTACCCCACATTTCAGCTTAATTAGCCATTTTACTCCTTCTCTCTTCGTCCTTACTGATCTTTGTTCTCCCTCTTTTTCCGAGATCTCATCTTTGAAGTTTCACTAGCTGTGTGGTTTTGGGGGGTTTCATCAGAGGATTGATTATTCGAAGTTTCCTGATGTTTAACCTCTGAGGGTGTTTTCTCCTTGATATCGTTCTGCTGTGTTTCTTTCTCTGGTCTATGAAGAACATCACTTCTTTTGATTCTAACTTTCTCACAGAGCCATGTGTTCAGATCATAGATGAAGATCAACGAGGTGAGAGCAGCACAAATCCTGATCGACCTCAGGTTGGTTTGGTTTCACTGCTGTCAATCATAAAAGGAAGGAACAACAGCTTTTGAAATGACTTTATTGTTATTATTATTGCACCAACACTATTCAAAATGACCCTCAGACCTTTCAGTTTAGTCTGAACCTAAATATCGGCTGTGAAAGGTTCCTCGGACCACGGTCCAGACCGAATGACGACAGGAGATTTCCTTTGTCAGACAAAATTCTTTAGTCCCTAAATTACAAAGTGAAACCAAAACCAACCAGATCAAATGAAGCAATGACACAAACACATGAAGCTTGGTTCAGACTCTCAGGTTTTGAAAAGGTCCTTAGTTTCACTAATAAATATTTAACAGTATGAACATAAATCACATTTATAACAAATTATTAATCACAAATGTTTTTTTATTGACATTCAGTGTCTTTTCAGGACATTTTTCAGAACTTAAATCATATATATATAAATCTTTTTAAACAACTATAGTCCCAGGAGATAGACGACTCTAGCTCCTTCTCTATATACCGCTCTTCTTCCACTGTCTTCCTATTAGCGGCTCCTCTTACTTGCAGGCTTTCCACATGACTGGTCACAGGAGTTAATGTCGCCGCAGCTTTCCTAAGAGGGAGAAAGGTTGGAAAAGAAAGTGGTGGTATCACTCAGTCAACCTTTTCTCAGTTTCATCTGTCAGTCAGGCAGTTATCCCCCTTTCAGACCATAGACCCCGATTAAAGCCTGACACTGAGTAGATCAACGCACACTATACTTTTCACAGCCGGGGTCCAGTTCACCAAGACTCCCGCCTCTTGAATGGCACCACAGAAGGACCGGCACGCCTCCTTAGCATGTGGAAAGTCAACATACATGTCTGGTCCTCGTGGCTTATTCAGGCTGAACCGCTGCTTCTACACATGTCATGATTTTCCATGTTTGAGCAACTTTGATTCGTTTCCTGCCGCAGAAATCTAGACCCACATAAGTAGAAAATAGATGGATGGATATTATAGAGTTACCTTAGAATCTAAATAGGAAATAGACTCTTGAAATGTTTTCAATGACCGACTTTCCAAAATTCTTTTTGCAGAATTCTTTCTCCAAGAACAAGTTTGATTTTGTTCCATGACTTTGCTTCGTTGTTGCTTTGCTCTGTTTAGCCGTTTTCAGACATGTGCTGCGGAGAATTGGGTCCAGACCTTCTCCACAGTTTTCCTGAGGATCTCCTGAGTTCAGTGCATGTCTGAAAGCAGCTCTGGAAATTTCTTATTGAATGTTAAGTACAGTCATATTTCAGCTGAACTCCAGACCATCAAAGCAAGAAATCTACAGAGTCACTGCCCCGGAAGATATAGTGATATAGAGACGTGCATAACCACTGATGACACAATTATAAGGTGACCAAAAATGAAACGACCCATTACCTTTGATGGGTTTTAACATTGTTGGAAACATTGTGGATAATGTAAGTACACGGGTCAACAACATATATGAGTCTAACGATAAACCCTGAAACCCCCCCGACCGCTGGAGGACATAAAGTTTGCCAAACAACTACTGCTTTGGTTTGCAGCCAAATAAATCGACAGCACGTTAGCAATGACTCAAGTGTCTAATATGTCTATGCTGCAATGAACGACTGGTTAATGTCACCACAAGAATTTTGATCCTTAAAAAATTCCCTCACGGACGCCTCAGCATCTGTTATCATCATCACACAAACACCTCAGTGAAGGATAATTATCTTCCACCATCGCTCGTTTCATCGCTCTTACTTAGGATTGTTCATTTGCTCCACTGCGGCTCTTTGAGTCGTCATCAGTCACCGCGTTTATCCCTTGTTGGTAAATAATAGTGGATAAATGGCGTCTCATTTAGACCCAGTTGTTTCCATTGAAGAAGAGAATAGAGTTGCGAGTCGGAAGTGATGGCTTCAGTTTAATGAAACTGTCTAAATTTGCTCTAATCGGAGCTGGTGCCCTATTTAATTAGTGCACATTAGATTCTACAGAATAAATATCATTAAAATGGTAATGAATCCCTCCGTGCTGAATGCTAATAGGGGACGATGCACAGGATTGTTTCAGCTCAAAACACATTTTCTGTTGGAGATGTTGAATCCGTTTCCCTCTGAACAAAACTTCCTCAATCCTCCGTCAGTGTTTCTTTGCCGAGTTTCCCGGACGACACGAAAACCGTGTTGGACTCCCTTGGACTCATTTTTTTCTTTTCTTCCTACAGCTTATTTTCTGTCAGCGGAGGCAGATTAGTATTTGGACAGCCCCTGGCCTGTGCTGATTGGTTGATTCATGGCTTTGTGAGCTGGTAATTGGATGATGACAGGGGTGGAACAGTGGAGAGGGATGATTGATGGCTGCTGCTGCCTCAACTTGCTGTAGCGAAGATGTATGCTGCAATATTGTTTTTCTCTCTCTGTGTGTGTGTGTGTGTGTGTGTGCGTGTGTGCGCGCGCGCGTGTGTGTGTGTGTGTGTGTGTGTGTGTGTGTGTGTGTGTGTGTGTGTGTGTGTGTGTGCGTGTGTGTGTGTGTATCTCCGGACATGGCACCCCAACCTGTGGCTGTTTCTGGGAAAATACTTTCGGGTATGACGGATGTATGAGTCGGTTTCCCCCCCCCACGCTGCATGCACACCTACACACCTGAGCGATCTTGCGTTCCTCTCTGCAGGACGCTGACAGGAAAAGTATCTCCATCTCCGTCATGGCGTTCCGAACTTTGACTGACAGGCCGCGCCATCCGTACGTCAAACCCACACCTCTCCAAAACAGAACCTCTGCTCCCAGGGGAGTAAAGGCAGGCGGACAGAGGAAACACTTTTAAAGAATTAGGTTTATTTACTCTCTTTATTCAAGAGCAGGACTTATTGACTTCACATTCAGATTTTTGAATCCTTTTACTCCAAACTCTGCGCTCACACTTAACAAGTCCCTGCTTTTGCTTAGATTTTGCGCTTGTACTCGTATTTCCTGTTCTCCAGCTTCAGCTCTCGTGGACCAACGATGTGATTGACTTCCTGTCCATGAAGTTGCGTCGCTTTTCTTCAAACACACCGACGAGAAGCCAGTGTAATAATAAAGCCACGGAGGGCGCGATTGCATGAACCCGGTTAAAGTAACCGCGCATACGGGACTTAAAGCTAACACACCCATAACTAGGGCGGGACAATTTCATTTGTCAACACTATACCTGGCATTTTATTGGTTGGGGGATTCTGACAGACTTGTTGCACAATATTTCCGAGAGCAGGGGGGGAACCCGAGAGCAGAGGTTTCCTGCCCACACAGGAGAAGTGTCAGCGTGAGGAGAAGAGCAAAGGAAATCTGAGTGCAAGTGCACAGCTCGAGCAAAGCAGAGCAGATCCAAGCACAAGCAGAAGCTATTTGAGTGTGAGGGCAGGGTTTTGAAATCTGAACGTGAAATCAAGTCTGTTCTCGAACTGAAACACTTTGCTCTTGAATATAAGAGGCAATGTCAAATGAACTTGAAGCAAAAGTAAGATGAGACGAAAAAAAAATCTTCCTGGATCTGCTTCTACAGACACATGAATATCTATAGATGCACAATCTCTATGACACTGTTGTGTGTTTGGCACACGTGTGTGTGTGTGTGTGTGTGTGTGTGTGTGTGTGTGTGTGTGTGTGTGTGACTGAGGTCATCCATTACACACATAGTTAATAACAGGCAAGCAGCCTGAGGAGCAGCAGCGAGCCATGCTGGAGCCGAGGCCTCAACACAGCAGCTTGCAGACCGAACAGATGTGATGTAAAACATCTGCCCCCCAGCTGAGGGAAAGAAGAAGATTTGTGTCCCCCTATAAAAAGCTCCATTAACTGTGTTAATTCAATGGGATCTTTAATGACGACCTTGTTTCTAATGTTGGCCGAATCTCAGAAGCTAATTTTAACCACAAGGCCGTGAAGAGGCAGCGGTTTTCAAAAATAGCACCAACCCATCCCCGATCTAAAAATATCACAATAATACAATGTTTTATCAGCGACACAAGTGTGTACGTACACACACATACAAAATAATTCAGGCCGGGATTTTGACTCCATCCGAGGCCACTGTGTTCACACCGGTGACTGTAAATAAAGATGGATGACATGTCTCCACGTCCTCCCACTGTTCAAAAATAAAGCCAAAACATTGCTGATCCGGGCGCTGCCATCTTTCTTTCCCGCTCTCACTTCCCCTGTCATGCTTAATGTGTTAGTTTGGTCCCATCTGCTAACATGGAGGAGGTGGGGTGCTATTCTTCAGCCAGCCACCAGGGTGCTATACAGACGTTTTGGCTTCACCTTTGAAGAGCTCTCCTGTCGTCCATCTTCTCGTCCAAATTTGTGGGCTAACTTGATTATCAATGTAACAGATACCAGACGGATATACAAATTATCAATATCAGGGTTTTCCTGTGAGTTAAATAACTCAGACATGGCACTTCTAAACCTAATGGAAAAACAAACTATGCTGATGGTTCTCTACCTTTCTGATGTGTAATACTAGGATCTTTAACTGAGTTTTGTGTTTTTGCTTCTGTGTAGCTTTGTCATGTTGTGAGTCTCGTTCCGAGTCTGTAATCGGCCTTGAAGGAGTTTGGTTCCTCCAGTTTAACCTGCAGCAGTTGCTGATGGCTGCTGTAACGTCTTCTGCTGCCACAGAGGAAATAAATTAATGGCGAGTGAAAACAAGTTCTTGGCGTCTCCTGATGTGTTTCCTGCACAAACTCTGTCAAACAGCCAAGAATTACAGCTCATCACAGATGATCAGCTCCAAAAGGACGGAAGTGGCAAAAACTGTCAGAGAGAATAATTAAAAGAGAGGAACGAGAGTGAGGGAGCCAGACGACGAGTGGCCACTGGGACACTGAGCCCACTACACACAGGAGTTTGGGTAAACAGCTAAAACGCTGATCCACTGTCTGATGATCAAACTGCAGTTTAATCCACTCACTCAACTTCATGAGTGAGCGGATTCATTTTGCTTTTCTTCCATCTGCAGCAACTTTTGTTGTTTTTTTCAATGTTAATGATGCAAAATAATGTAAAATTCATTGTTTTCATAAAAAATGGTCTGATAATATTAACATCTAGTATCTGATAATACTTGATCTAATAGTTTTGCGTTACTTCGCAACACTCAGCAGTTCGGCTTTGGCCGCGTTTTTCTGTCTAAACCCGTCTGAACCTCAACAAACAACTAACCAGGACAACTGCACTGACACAGATTACACACTTGTGCACCTACCATGAAATCAAGATGTTGCTCGATGGGATCACGAACCTAATGTGCAAGAAAACACAAAAGTAATCCTAAAAAACTCAGGTGAGTGCATCCTCACAACTCTTCTGGTGTCTGACCTCCTGCTGAGTTTCACCTTGATCACCGTTTCTCTAATGGGCTCAGAAGACACACTCCTTGTTCGCTGTATCGAGCCACGACGGTGGTCCACCTGTGTGGATTCAATTCCCCCCCCCCGGTCTCTCCGCTCCGACAGCTCAGTGCGGCGGCGGCAGAGAAAAAATAACATCGAGAGGTCGACCACAAACGTGACAGGAGCGAAATGATAATGTGACGGTGCCGGACCAGAGCACGGTAATTGGGTGCTGCTATCTGTGACTGGGTGGCTATTGACTACATTAGCAGATGGATGAGTTACAGGGTTGCTGATGTAATCAGACTGTGTACGTCTGGATTTAGGCAGCGCACCTCACAGCTAAAGCAGAGCAGGAGGCGTGTTGTCATTTTGAAGTCACACACACACACACACACACACACACACACACACACACACACACACAGACACACAGACACACACATGCATATTCATACAGACACTTCCACGCAAACAAGGTGTTTTATTTTTGGGGCTTATTTTACTGTGCAGAACACATTTACACATTTTGCCCCTGGAACTGGATGAAAATGTTCTCATCAAAAGTACTAAAATGCTTCATTCACTGTCACATCCAGAGGTTCGGCCAGTGGCTCCTGTAGAAGATGCCCAGCTGCTGCCTCCGTTCTGGGGTTGCATGATAGATCTCTCAGCGGTCCTCGGGCATTCACTTGGAAAAACGTGGAGGAAATTACTGAAAAAAGGATGTTAAGGCTGTAAAATGTTCAAGCTCCTGCTGATCTGGATAATTAGCTCAGAAATGAATGAATGGATTAAAGGATATTGGGAGTAATCAAGAAATGAAGTGTTAAGCCTTGTTAGAGGAAAGGTTGAAGTTACTTTTTTATTTGTATTGAGTTGTGATGATGATGTTGTTCATCATGTCTGTTGTTTATTGCGACTCCTGACTGGACAGATGTGACAGAGAAGAAATCAGACGATCATGTGAAGATTCGGTTCTGGATCGACTTATGAGAATAAAACAGCTGTTCTATGTTTTTACATTTACGTGGGTGTGTGTCCAGATGCAACTCTGAAGTTGTGTTGTTTGATTGTGTATCTCCTTTCCTTTCGTAAAGGATGGTCCGATGTTTCCTAAGCTAAAGGAGATGAGTTAGGAGGCATTGAAACTCCTTTCCTCAACGTTTAGAGAATTCAAACAGCTCTGAAATAAATAAATAAATAAATCTGTCTCATTTCACTCAGTTCGGAAGGTTCCTAAACAAAATGGACTATTTGAACGCAGCCATACTCACACAGAGGAGGGAGGGGCGGTGACAGTGGAGACCATGACACTAACATCTTCATGACACGTTTATGAATGTGGCTTTTTAATTATATATCATATTCAATAACTACATGGATGGTTTTCTAAGAGGAGCAGCAATCACAACTGCAAAACACATCGAGTAAAATCCGCATCGCAATGTGGATTTGATCGATGACTGTTTTCTGGATCGTGTCATGAAAAGCACAACAACATCACACATCAAAATATCAGAGTAAAAAGAAAAACACTAGAAAACGACAGTCGAATGACAGTTATGAGCTAAAATTAATTCTTCACAACCTCTCAAACTCAAACCTTTGGCAGTTGCTTCACTTTGGATTTCCTGTTTACAACACGTCTATAATTAAATCAATGTGCAATTACAGAAATGGATGGTTTGTCCAATGATTATGAATTATATTGTGTTTATAAATGACACACTGCAGACATTAACCTGCAGAAATGTGCGTTGACGTATTAATGGGATGTGCTATTGAAAATGTGCAACTATCTACATGTGATGGGGGGAATGAGGAGGTGACTCTTTGAAGAGGAGGAGGAGGAGGAGGAGGAGGAGGAGGAGGAGGAGGAGGAGGAGGAGGAGGAAGAACATCTTCACACACAAACACACACTTTTCCCTGGGGAGACCATGTTTGTTTTCTACGTCTTTAACTTCCCCTCTGTCATTTCCTTCAGCTTTTCTCTTCTGCTTCACCAGCCGATATCACTTTGCACAGTTTTCATTCTTCATCTGCATCGAACAAGGAAATCAATTCAATTCAATTTTCTCCCACCGTCTGTAAACTGCACAGTGTTTGTTTAGGTTTAAAGTAAAAGTACAAAAAAAAACGAAAACAATTTTTACCCAAAGTTGTCTAAATCAAATCTGGGTGGAAGTTGTTTGGAGAAAAAAGAAATCGTAAACAGACTTCAGTGAATAAAATCTATGTCCTGCAGCCAACACGACTGAAATGAAAATAAAAATCCAGATCTAGTGGATTTAAATGTGGAGAGTTTGTTATTTTAATTTTTTTTATGTTGTGGGTTTAGCTGCACCCCCAACCTGCAACATGACTGAGTGTGTGTGTATGAGTGTGACTTTCACATATGAAGAACGCAGCGTTCACAACCAAAGGAAAATGTCCATAACAATCCAGCGAGGCGTGAAATCTGAGTGGAACATGTAGAAGGAAGGTCATGATGTAGAAATTCTGCTGTAGAAAACATCTTTTTGTTTCCAGCACATTCACGACGTAGTGCATGTGTGAAGGCAGCTGATGTTGAAGAAAAACCGCAGCGAGAACTGAGCAGTTTCTGTATCTGACACAAAACCCAAACCCTTCTTCTGTGTGAATGACTTTCAACTCAGGGGCCAAAGTGTTTTTTTCTTATCTCTCCTTCCCAACTTGTTTCCTCCACTTCTTCAAGTGCCTCTTGGCTGGGCCGACATCTTTGTCACCTCCAACCAACTGCTGGCTCCCCGCTCGTCGCCCGCTCACCTCCCTGCCTGCTGGGTTTAAGAGTTTAAAAAACACTTCAGTGACTCTCACTTACTCTCACCCGGAGCAGGCGAGGAGATTGTCTGTAGATCTTTCAGGCAGACACAAACCGGGCAAACTGCAGTGAGGCAAAAGAAGAGAATTATCTCTCGCTGGTATTTGTGGATTTGGAGGATAGTGAGCGGGGGGTGGCAGAGTGTGTGTGATCTGCGGCTGACTGTGTGCAGGGCACTCGGCCTGTGTGTGTGTGTGAACTTTCAATTTGTATTCATCCAAGCGATCTGGACCCAGTGCGGTTGCTCTTTCCACATGACTCAGGGGTGTCCAGTTTTGGGGTTAAATGGTTTTGCCAGTTACTCAATTCACACATTTATACAGAGCATCTCTGTGCAGCCCTTTATCACTGGAGCAACTTGGAGTTCAGTATCTTGCCCAAGGACACGTCTCAAGTCTTAAACTCTACTCATTCTAGAGTCGGACCAATCTCAGACATGTGTCATGCAGTTGAGGGGAGCGAGGTGCAATCAGGTGCTTCTGACCGGCCGCTGCAAGACGTCAGAAAGGTCCACGTTTTCTGCACAGTTTAATACATGCATCTACCCTGGTTTGACTGTTCATGACTGTGTGTGCAGGGACCGTTGTTTGTTTGTGTGTGTGTGTGTGTGTGTGTGTGTGTGTGTGTGTGTGTGTGTGTGTGTGTGTGTGTGTGTGTGTGTGTGCGTGCGTGTGTGCGTGTGTGCGTGTGTGTGTGCGTGTGTGCGTGTGTGCGTGTGTGTGTGTGTGTGTGTGTGTGTGTGTGTGTGTGTGTGTGTGTGTAGTATTCCCCAGCAGTGATGCAGACCACTGAGCTCCACTCAATAGTGGCAGTGTCCAGTTCATTTCTCCAGTTGTCTGTTTGCAGTGCAGTCAATGAGGAGCACTCCCAGCCCCTAACCCTGCTATCCATCTATCTGTCTGTATTCATCCACTGAGGCTTTGCTGAGTTTGCATTCTGCTTTTTTTTAAATTTAGCAATGCCCCGTTACACACCCACACAGGTCAGGTGTTCTCCATTGAGAACAATCTCAGACGTTAACGGCTCGACCCTGAACTGGACCGGTGTGTTGGGTGAGTACCTCGCTGGAGGGCATGTGAATATCACAGAGCAACACCGGCCTGTGCCGTGATCGCTGTATTAACTGAGCCTGCTTTAAAGCATAAAGGTGAAGTGTTGAAATTAGTCAGGACGATTATAAAGATAAAAAACTATTTCCACAAATTATATTCCTAATTTTCTTTTGGGACATAATGGAAGTTTGAGTTTTCTCCCTCTGTCCATGCAAGTTTCATACGACTGCGAGTGTTGATATTAACTAACTGTAACTTCACGCCTTCAATCTAATGTGAGCCAGGTTTTAGTTTTAGTCACAACGGGCGGAAACTGCCTTCGCCTCCCGGGTGGTTCTTATCGGTCACGACCCGACTAACAGCGGTGAATCACAAACATTGCCAACACTTTTACTGCTCTTGCTTTTCACCATTGCTTTTCCTCGATCGTTTTATTTTCTACAAAAATATCAGCTCGTCTGGAAGGAGATTGTTTTTGTTGTTTTTGTTTTAAAATGAAAAGCGTATTAGTTCGGATGTAGCCTGAGAAAATACAAATTTATATAAACAATATAAAGTGCAGGTACTAGCAATACTCAGTCTGAATACACCAGCTTCCCTGGGATAAACAAAGCTGGTGTTGCTTCACACATATAGAAGAACCTGCATGACAATATCACAACGCCACAATCTACAGCTCCTAAGATTACTGTAGAGTTAATCAACACCTCTCTGACACAGTCTCAACAAAGCACACAGAGTAAGTGTGTGTGTGTGTGTGTGTGTGTGTGTGTGTATGTGTGTGTGTGTGTTTTTGTTTGTGCACGAAACACATACTCACATGTTCCCAGAGCATCAGGCAGATTTTTCCTCAGGCCCGAGCGTGTGCAGGGTGCAGACACAGGCGTAATCCTCGCTGATGGAAAAACGGTCACAGTCACAAAGCCCCCTCTCTGCCCGCTGAGTGTGAGATGAGATAGTGAAGAGATTGCTCAGGATATTTGGAGACATTTCTTCCACTTTGACAAAGAAAGGACGTGTGCACGCAGAGAAATAAAGGTGACAGGTGGCTCTGGAGGCGTCCCCTGTGTGATGGTGGAGGTCGGGCTGTGCTGGTTAATTTACCACATGTGATATCTCAGCCGATATCTCCAGCATCACCGCTCCTTGGAGGTCACATGGATGGATGTTTTGTAAATCTGAAACGATAAACGTCTGGCTTTTTACATATTCACAAAAGAACTAAGTAAAGAGCACAAGAGTCGTGCTACTGCTGCAGCTTCGTTGATGTCAGTCCAGTCCAGACAGAAATATCTCAACAACCATTGTATAGACAACATGGAATTTGGGAAATGCGTTCATGGTTCCCAGATGATGAATCATTCACACATTCATGTGTCACAGCTCAGAATAGAGACATAAGACTAAAAATAAACAGAACTGACAAAAAAGGAACAAAACAAAGACGTAAATGAGAATCTTACTCAAAGAGCACATTCCACCATCAAGGCCCAACAGCAAAATGATCTATACCACAATGTTGAAGAATTCCTGGATCCACCCAATGATCCGGATCTGCACCCAAATTCCCTATCACCACCACCCGACTCCCCATCAGACAGAGAACTAAATAAAAACACATTTCGTATTTAGATCAAGCTTTACACTTTCAACAGGCCCTTTCTTTGGGGCTGGAACATCACAGCAGCGAATATCAAGGACAAGGACAAAAGAAGGAAAAGAAGGAAAAACAAAGATTAGTGAGATCACTGTCATTTTATAATCCCACTGCCACATTCCCCAGAGCTCCTGCTTGAAGATACAGTGAACTTCAGAAAGAAGGATAAAACTATAACTCATGGACAAGTCTAATTTAGAGAAGTAGAAGACAAGGGAATAAAAAGAAGACAAAAAAGAGAGGTGGAAGGAAATCCTCTTTTTTTAGTTTTATGTGCCGACACCACTGATCCTACCTACCTACCTACCTACCTACCTACCTACCTACCTACCTACCTACCTACCAGCCTACCTACATGCCTTCCTGCCTACATAACTTCCTACCTACCTTCCTACAAACCTATGTACCTACATGCCTACCCACTGACTTACATACCTACATGCCTTCCTGCCTACCTACCAACTTACCTAGATTCCGACCTACCTACCTGCCTACACACCTTCCTACCTACCTGCCTACACACCTTCCTACCTACCTGCCTACAGACCGACCAACCTACCTAAATACATACGTACCTACCTACATGCCTACCAACTGACCTACATACCAACCTATACCTACCTACCTGTCTTCTTACCTACCTACCTACCTACCTACCTACCTACCTACCTACCTACCTACCTACCTACCTAGTGATGACCGACCGACCAACCTACCTACATATCTTCCAACCTTCCTAGTTACCTACGTACCAACTTACTTGGCTTCCTACCTACCTGCCTACCTGCCTACCTACCTACCTACCTACCTACCTACCTACCTACTTACCTACCTACCTACCTACCTACCTACCTACCTACCTACCTACCTACCTACCTACCTGCACCATGTGTGCAGACACAGAGACTCGGTACAGAGGTTATAAATCACACATGGCGTTGCTGCTTCATCCAGTTTTTCCCACTGGATCCAAAATCAGCCTCACATCCCACCAGAGTTGAACTTTGACATGATGCACACAATCCAAACACTTTCTCCGTCATGCTTCACTAGCACATGTGTCCGTTGTGCTCACGGGGGCCAAAGGGCAGAAGTGTGGCGAGCTTGAAGACTTTAAATGGATTCGAGGCTGCAGAGAAGGATCAGCCGCTCAGCAGTGTCAGAACTGTTGATAAAAGCAACGCACAGGGATCGAACCCACGAGTGTTACGGGCAACGACCACAATTATTTGGCTTTATTCAGTCTTTGATAAATCCAAGGACTGAAGGGAAGGAATGAGTACATCCTGGGGAGAGTAACTTCAGATGTATAGATGTGAAAATGTGCGTATGAACATATAAGGACAGACAAATAGTAAATAAAGTAGAAATATGAAAGTATGAAAACGCTTTTTAATGTAACTGCTGCACTTCATTTGCCGAAATTCATATTCTGCCAAATTACTGTTGCTCTTGCATCGAGAGTCTTTGCATCAATTCAATTCATTTCACGGCAGAGAGGAACATAATGAAGTCATTTCTATTTCTGTTTTTTCCATAGCTGCGTGTTGGAAATTGTTGACTGTCTGAAATCATTTCATGGGATTACAGAGGAGGGAAGTCACCCACCTAACTGCTCCCTGACAAACAGAGATCAGGCTCCTCTCTGATCTTCTTATTGAGAATCACGAGCCTGAACTGATTGAGCAAAGGGGAGAAACATTTTCTCGGAGATTATCCACTAATGAACACATATTTAAAACTGTCTTCTACAACACTAACCTCTAATTTACCTCTATTGACTTTCAACTTGTTTTTTAAGTTGTTTGGCTTATTGCTTCCTGTTTTACTTTCAAGTTTCTTACTGAGTTCCTGAAACCTGTGTTTTCTTGAATGACCAGCAGGGGGCGACTCCACTGGTTGTTTCTATGAGAAAAATGACTCTACTTCTCACTTTATAATGTCAGTTAATATTTAAGAGTAAACATCTCTAGTTTCAAGTCTTCTTCAATACAGCTGATGTTCATTTGGTAAAATGATCCATTTAAAATCAAATAGACGATAAAGCAAATTAAGCATTTGGGGCGTGGCTACTGTGTGACTGACAGCTGGGACCGTCCAATGGGTGCATTGTCCTCGACTTCTCAGTCAGGCTCCACCCCCTGCTCCTTCAAATATGGTTACTTCTGGTTTAAAAAAAAAAACAAGATGGCGCTGGACAACATGTCAAACTGCAGGCTTCAAAATGGAAGCTCACAAGCCAATGGGTGACGTCCCGTCGGGTGGACACGTAGAGTTATAGAGTTATAGAGTTATAGAGACATATAGAGTTGCTTTAATGTCAGATTTGTCAACACAATTTGTTTTGCGTCTTTCTTTATTTTATTTTTCATATACTTAGATTTTGGACGCTGAAATAAAATGTAATGTAATAGTTACATTTTATTTTCGTGTTCATCATTTGTTTTAAGTTTAGTTTTGAAAATCAGATCCTAACAGAAAATCCAAGGTTGAGATCACAGCTGCTATGAATAATTACTCTTACATTAGTGTAAGATATAGACATGTCTGATGAACGCTGCCTAATAAACCAGCTCTCTGTGGGTCGAGCGTGAGCACCCCCCCCCCCCCCGTCGAGCGTGAGCACCCCCGTCCTCTCTGCATTCATTTATCAGCAGCAGCCAGCAAGTGCAGGGAAAATGCCCCCATCAAAAGACAAATGTAGAGGCCATGAAACTCCTCTCCAGCCTTATTGCTCAACTAAAACAAACAAATGTACGGCAATTAAACCACGAGCGCTCCATACATCATGGCAGATGGCTGCAAATGAAGCCAAATTTAAAGTGTTAACAGATAATGAATCCGACACGTCGAACAGAGCTGAACGCTGCAGCTAATGTCGAGGATTAATGTCGTGTTTGGAGACGATTGTCTGTTTCATGTCCTGCGTTGACCTTTTGTGACTTTTAGAGGTTTCAAGTCTCTCTGCCCAAAACCACTGCATTTTAAAAAATGCTTTTGTCTTCATGATCCGTTTTGCGATTGACTATCAATTGACGAAGGACACGTTTCCTCTCATTTGATTTTTCCACTTTATTTCAATTTCTCAATTTCATGGCACCTTTGGGAGGGTTTATTAGATTGTTGATCCTGTGAGTGTGTGAAGGAAATGACCACTGAGACAAATGTCTTGTTACACTTATTAATTAACACTTCTTCACTCTTTCTCTTTTAACTACATCACTGGAGTTATATTAGAAAATAAACTCATCTAGACTTACATCAGGAGTGATGATTAAAATAACCAAAGGAAATAACCTCATATGAATGCGAAAGAACAAACAAAGTAAGTTTCCATGATTCAAAACTAAAACAATTCTGAAGGAACCTGAACGGATTTGGAGGATCAGCTCATCGTGATCACTGAAGTTGATCATGAACATTTTTCTGTGTAAAGCAGCAAATAAAGAAAACTGTCAAAGACGAGGTGTGAGGATTGTTCAGAAGTCTAAGGGCGCTTAGCGAGCACATACCAAGGCTAACACCCCGTCTTCCTGGATCCACCTGTTTGTCCGGTCCCACAACAGTAAAGGTTTCTTCATTGGCTCGTGTCCCAATCAGTCGTGTCTCCGCAAGATTTCATAACAATTGGTTCTGTAGCTTTTGAGTCATCGATGGACGGACGGATGAATGGCAATGAAAACACAGCTTCTTAGCAGGAAGTAATAAGTGGAGCACAACAGGAAGTGCACCTCACCCCCTCTGACCCTCTAACTTCATGTGTGAATATGAATCATACATAGGAGCACAACATGAACTGATATATTGAAGCACTTAAAATCAGATTTTGACAGACGACAGTGCAGGGGTGTAGATTATCTCACTAATTTGGAGTTTATCAAGTTGACATGCAGTGAATGCACACGGGGCCTTCGGGGCCCTGGTTGCACAGATGTAATCACCCGAGCAAGTGGAACCGATATGATACGATTAAAGGTTTGGGAGCCACTCTTTTTAATAGTGTGATTTACATTCAGTGCTTCTTTTCAATGAATTCACCGTTAACAAGCAGAGTTCAGCTAAACCCAGTCCTGCAGGAGAATCCCCTCACCTACATGTCTGTTTAATAACAAGAACCGAGGGGATGAGGTGGTCCATCACTGGGTTGAGATCTGAGAGGCTGTGTGTGTGTGTGTGTGTGTGTGTGTGCGTGTAACCAGGCGCGCACACACGCCCAAAAATACCCATGCACAAATTACCCGGGAGCGAATCGATACCTCTCAAGTTGACCGGCACTGACGTCAGCCGCACAGTTGGATCTCCCCCCTTTTTTTCTCCCCTCGTCTGTCCGTGGCGTGTGCGTGCGCGTGTGTGCCTGCACTGTATATACGTGTATCTGTCTGTGCGTGTATGTGTGAGTGAGTGGGTGCGTGTGTGCCTCCCCTGCCCCTTCTCACTGGCGCGCACTTTTTGAGGCGCGTTGCTACGTGCCCAGATTGGAAAGCAGCTGCGCGCCGCTGCATGGGGAGGCAATAAGTTGGCCAAGTGATGGAGGGAGATAGAGGCCGGTGAGCCCCCCCCAGCCCCACCACCCCCTCACCCCCCCC
This sequence comes from Hippoglossus hippoglossus, assembly GCF_009819705.1. Lineage (NCBI taxonomy): Eukaryota > Metazoa > Chordata > Actinopteri > Pleuronectiformes > Pleuronectidae > Hippoglossus > Hippoglossus hippoglossus. Next base: position 27,266,935 of record NC_047151.1, on the reverse strand, counting down.
CCCCCCAGCCCCACCACCCCCTCACCCCCCCCTCCCAGAACCTCACAGCCCAGTCTGGGACTAAACATTATGTAATTACCACCTCTGGAGACGGGAGTGGGCTGCGACGCAACCCTCCTGTAATTCCCAGCGTCTGCACACTGGTGCCAATAACCCGCGCTGCGCTCATCCTCAACAGCCAATGTGCCGAGCCTGAGCCACGAGCAGCTGTCAGACACAGGGAGATGACAAACACGTTACACTGAGAGCAGCGAGGAAAACAGCTCCATTAAGACAAGGTCGTCAGAATTATGCATCCGTGAAGTCCCCCGGGGGGGTGGGGGGGGGGGGGGGGGGTATTGTGATATTTAAACCGGGCACTTTGACATTTCTACGACGCACAGCGACATTTGTGAAAAACTGGTCACTGACAGCAAGGGGGGGGGGGGGAAATGTGAAGGGGTTCTCGTTCTTCTTCAAGTGCATCCTGCAGGTTTGTGCCACTCATATAAAATCTGCTGTTGCCCCCCCCCTCCATCCCTCTCTTCTCCGCCTCTCGTCCCTCCTTCCTCTCTCTCTCTCTCTCTCTCTCTCTCTCTCTCTCTCTCCCCCTCCCTCCCTCCCTCTCTCTCTCCTCTGCTGGAACGCACGGAGCTCCGCAGCTGTCCAGGGATAATACTCTCTCGCTTTCTCCGGTAGTGCCGCTGCAGAACGGACCGTAAAGCCGCACGCTGCCCGCTTCCTCGCTGCCAGACCGGGACCCCGAGCAAGGTAAGGACCCGAGTCCAGCCTCACCCGGGCCGTGGTGTCCAGACCTGGGCTCAGCTGTTGATGTTGAGGCGGGGGGGGGGCACTTGTGGGTTCAGTGGGATGTGCTGCTGTTGCGCACTGGAGTCACGCATGCAGCCACGTCTGGAGCTTGTGGTTTGTGGATCGCGTGGAAACGTTGCAGCGGAAAGATCTCGTCCCCGTCTTCTAATGTCCCGGATCCGCGTTGAACTGAGTCAGAGCAGATGGAAGAAGAGAAACGTGAGAAATAAGAGAAGGAACAGATTTTGGGGGAAATGCGTCTTGACCATTGCTTAGTTTTCCCAACCAGCTGTTTTGCATGATCGCTTCGCAACGTGCATGTTCAGGCTTCAGGTGCACGGGACAGCTGTTGAACACGGGGTCGGGATGTTTAGGCGGAACCTCCGGTCCGTAAGCGGAAAGGAGATCCCGGACTGATGGGCTCGGAGCGGGGAGGTGAAGCTGGAGTTGCTCGGTGCCAAAAAAACACCGAGGAGGCAGCTGCTGTTAATGTGCGCGTGCGTGCGTGCGTGCGTGTGCGCGTGCGTGCGTGTGTGTGTGTGTTGAATGAGACACGCACAGAAGAGATGGAAGGGGGGGGGGGGGGGGGGGGGGGGTGCAGCAGAAATGCGTGCGTGTATTGCGCGTGCTCGAGTTATCAATTTCCAAATCAAAGTGTTCATTCTGAATTAGTGAGGATGGAGGAGGGGGGGGGGGGGGTAGTAAGACTCTTTCATTCCTACAACACAAACCTCATTCAGCAGCAGCAGCATCAGTGTGTGCGTTTGGAGAGAATAGAAAAGAAAGAGAGAGAGAGAGAGAGAGAGAGAGAGAGAGAGAGAGAGAGAGAGAGAGAGATATAGAGAGCGAGATGGAGAAGGAGATGTGGGGAAGATGTTATAGCCTAGGGGGGAAAAGGGAAGAGAGAGATGAGGGAGATGAGAGAGAGAGAGAGAGAGAGAGAGAGAGAGAGAGAGAGAGAGAGAGAGATGGCGCCCCACACTAGCGCACTATAGTCCTTTGATTTATCGCCTCTCCATTGCGCACTGACGCACAAAGCTCCGGGTCCCCCCCCCGCTCCCACTGGCTGTCATCTCACCGACTGATCAGCATCATCCACAGGGCTGACGGCCCATCTGGCCCCCGGGAAAACTCACCCCCATCCAACCATGAGACCCCAATACACTCCTCCTCTTCTTCTTCCTCCTCTTCTTCCTCCTCTTCTTCCTCCTCCTCGTCCTCCTCCTCCTCCTCCTCTGTTGCCCCACAGGCCAAACACACGTTTAGACATGACGGATGATCGCCGCTGTGAAAGCAGTCGTGAGTGATGCGTGGTGACAGGCGAGCCAGTGGACATCCAGCGGTGCCATGTTTTGATCCCAGTGAGATTTCGTCTCTGCCTCCCAGTCACTGCAAAGCTGCATGAAAGCGTTTATTCATCTCATTGTCAGGGAGCGTGCGCGACTGGCTGTGGCCGCGCACGGCGCCGGGACAGCGGTGGTCGGAGCAGGGCTGCGGGTGGGAGGGAGGGAGGGAGGGAGGGCTGCTGGAAGTTTGATGGCGCTCAGAGGAACAGAGAGAGCAGCAGCATCATCACCAGCTTCAAAAATACTTCTTCTTCATCATGTTTGTACGTATCATCCTCCTCATCCTCATTCTTCTCAAGTGCTGTTATACATCATCATTGTTCCATAGTTGTCACATCCTCTTGCTCTCCTTCATCATCATCATCATCATCATCATCATCATCATCATCATCATCATCATCATCATCATCATCATCCTAATCCTCATTCTTTCACCTGTCATACATCATCATCATCATCTCATAGTTGACCCATCCTCTTCCTCTCCTTCGTCACCCTCATCATCTTACCTCTATTGTTAACATCATTATCCCAAAATCTTCATCATCATCATCATCATCATCATCATCACTACTGGTGTTTGATCACAGGAAATTGGATTCCACTGAACCCACTTTCAACCTGTTTCCTGGGAAACCGGGAAGAAAACTGTTAAGTGTCTAAACCAATTTCGCTGACTCGTGCAAAAATATCCATACACAGTGAAATATGTGACTCCTCTTACATCCTCCCACGTGGATGCAGTTGCCAGAATCTACAGCGATTCAACACTTATACGGTGTATTCTTTACACCAAACACTAATAAAACATAAAAGCAGTTGACTCTTTTCCTATGGCCAGTACACTTGAGATGGGACACACATCCCAGTGGTTCCTCTCAGGGAAAGTTCAAGCTGTACACAAACCGTGTGTTAGCATAAATCGTAGCTAATCCTTTTCCCTATTAAGTATTAATACCATCAAATAACCCACTATATGTCCACGTTCTTTTATGTTTGATGTCGTATGAGTTGTACTTCCTCGCTGTTAACACACATGGTCCTTTGGGGTTGAAGTAGAAGTTGAAGCAGAGCAGACACGTTGTTGTATTTAGTGTCGTTTGAAATCTAATAATTCTAGAGGTGAATTTTGTGTGCGATTTGGACACAGGATATGTTCGGTAATTTGCATAAAGACGTGAGCAGTTCTCAGCCAGTTCCATACAGGCAGGTGTAGAGCGGACAGGATACAGTGCTGATATGAACCCTAATCAGTTTTACTTCATCATCACAACTCTCCTTTTCATCCTCGTCCTCCTCTTCCTCAGCATTAGTTTTCCTTCTGCTTTTATCACCTTCCTCAATATCACCATTGTCATTTTTATCTCTGTTAACGTTTCCATTAACATCATTAGCGCCACCGCTGCCATCATCTTCATCATTTCTACTGTCATCATTAGTCATCCTCGTTATTTCTCCTGCTTTAATCACTTTGGTTTTCTCCGTCACATCAAAATGTTTCTATCCGTCTCTCACTTCCTTCCTGTTTATTTAGGCTGCAACTGATGATTATTTTCCTCACCAATCAGTCAACCAGTAATTTACCTCAATTATGAACTCGTAGTTTGGTTTACAAATTTCTATGAAATAACGTCCACGAGTCCAACGTGACATCTAACAATGTGTTTTTCCACCAGACCCAGTGTCTTAAACTCAAATACTCCCCGTTTACGATCATTGAAGATGACAAACAGCCTAAAATATTCACATTTAAGAGGCTGGAATTCGTTATTTTACAGTTAAATAAATTCTTCGCCCACTGCAGCGGCAAAACACGTTTTGGCACTTTTCAAACCACATGAAGATCATTTATTTTAAGCACGAGCAGATTCCCTGGAGGAAAACAAAGGACGAGTGATGGGGAGCTCCACGAAACAAGCAGATGTAGAAACGTCCAAAGTAAATAATGTGGAGCACCTGTCTTCCCCCAGCTTCTGTTCACACTCCGGTGACCTGCCTCACGTCAGCTCTGTGCCTCTAAACGTCCTATTATATCAGCACTTTGTCTGCAGAGGAAGAGACTAAAGTATTTCCCAAAGGTTAGAGGACGACTTCCACGCCGGCTGCCATTTTACACAGATTGCAAAAGTCTCTGCGACCCACATGGGCGGGAGCACAGATGAGTAGCCTTCAGCGAGCTGCGGTCGCTAATCAGGAGAAAAGTCAGAGGACAAATCAATATTGATTTGTCTCAACACCTCCAACGAGCTGCGATCTCTGACCAGGACCGAAATAGAACTGGACTCAGGCAACATCGTTTCTTTCCCTCACGTTTTCTCTCTCACACACACACAAACAAACACACAAACACACACACACACACACACACACACACACACACGTACATGCACAAGCTTATTAAAAAGGCAAAAGGAGGAGTAACATTGCAGTGAGAAGGGTTGCACCATGTAATGATAGAGGCGGGGGGGTCAGCGGTGTTTTGATTGCCATGAGAAGAGGATTTGTTTTGCTTCCAGAGGTTTAGGGAGGTGAGGAGCGATCAGCCTCTGGCTCCAGTTTCCAAATGTTTCATTCTGAAACCTCCGATGATGAAACTCTGTAAAAAGATTTGACCGATTTCCAGTTATGTGTTTGAGCATCAGAGATGAACGGTGCGCGGTGTTTTGGAATAAACTGCACCGGGAAAAAAAGAAGTCCATTAATATTCTAACATATTTTGCCAAAAGAAATGCAAAAACTGAATCTTCTTCAACTTTTTAAATGTTTTTGGACCAAATATGAAAGCATCACCTTTAGAGAGACTCACTCTTGAAAAACACAAAGGTGTTGACAGAGGATCAGTACGAGAACTGAGCCTTTATGAATGGAACCATGAAGGACATCATGCTATTCACAGCTTCACAGTAGTTTATTTTTATCTTCTGCACTTTGCATGCATGTGATGTCGTGTGTGTGCATGAATAAAGACAGAGGAATATAATTCATTCACTTTATCCTCCTCCTCTGAACAAGTGGTGGCAGCAGAGATCTCAAATCCAAGGGAAAATAAAATTCTAAAATATCTGAAAACACTTTCTCGTGCCTCAACGTGTATTTATTATGAATGAAGAGGACCTTGTAATGTCTGAGCTGTTTACCTCCGTCTCAGGGAACAGGACACAGGTGAAGAAGTGGAACACATGATAACTCCAGTCCAAATTCACCTCCAGCTTTTTTATTTCTGTTTTCCGTCTTCCTCTTCCACGTCCTTTGTGACTGTGTTCGAGTGAAATCTGAGAACATGTGTCTCGCTCCATGTGTCTCTATTTGCAAATGTGGATGTCTTGGTTTTTGCTGCCTCCCCCCCCCCCCCCCCCCCCACACTTTCCATTCGCTCTGCTCCGTTTCCCCCCCGACACATATATGAGAGGGACAGAGAGCGAGAGAGAGAGAGAAGACGGAGGGCTGTGGGGGAGAGATGGATGCTGTCGGACGTTAACTCCGCTGTTTGTCTCCATCAATAACAGCAGCAACAGGGAGGACAAATCTTATCTCCAACCAAATATTTATTTTCTGCCATTGTGAACCGACAGACTGTGGCTCGCTGAGATAAATGTCATTGTGAGAAGAAAAAAAGAAAGCTGTCTTGTTGGATGAATGCAAAAAGGGAGAAGAGGGGAAGTAAGGATGGGGGGGGGGGGTTCTGTGTGTGGGAAGAGCCTTGTAGGGTCGACCCCCTTTTTAGAGATACACAACATTATTATTCAGCATCTCTACAATAACCAGTGTTTGTCTCAGAGAATTTCATTTCGTACTGGAACCATTAAAGGTTGAAGGTCACGGTTCAGCTGATGTTCAGAGGAAATGTTCCTAGTGAATGAAGCGGGTCAGGTTGAACTGAGACGCACAGTCTCCCCTTTATATTTATTTTATTCATTTAATATATTTATCCGTTGGGCTCTAATTTATATTTCAGTTGTTTGGACTCTAAACTTGTTATTTCCTGTTTTACTTTGAAAGCTCGTATCTTCTCTGCCTGTTGCCTGTTTTACTTCCTGCCTGTGTGATTGGCTGCTCCACCCTGACGTGTGTCACCTGAGTCTAATGGCCTCCACCTTCCTCCTCCTCCTTCCTCCTCCTCCTGTTCTCAGCCTCTCTGCTCCTCAGACCTGCACTTTGGTTCTGTTTGGTTCTGTCCTGCTCCTCACATGTTCCTCACGTGTTCCTCACGTGTTCCTCACATGTTCCTCACATGTTCCTGAGGTTTATTCACGTTTTGCTGCCTGGATTTTGTGTTTTTGTTTTGTGTTACCTGAGTTTCCTGGTGTGTTGCATCCTTCAAACACAAACTGTAAGTCTAATCCTTTTAAATCTACTATAAACTCTGAAATACTTTCCTGCTCGACCTGGTCCAGAACCACCTGGGACCATTAAACCATTCACACACGTCGTTTTAATAAGTGACAGTAATGACATATTGAACATATTGTACATTTGCATGAACACACATGTAATGGTACTGATGTGTACGCTGTGTACACATACTACCTGTACTCATACATGAACCAGGACATGTACTGTTCCTCTTGATGTGTTTACGTTGTGGATTAATCTGGAAAAAGATCTGGAGCAGACAGTGATGACTAAAGCTTTTAATAAGACGCAGCCACAATAATGTTTGGACGTAAATCTCACAGCCACCAAAACTGCATTAGAAACTCATTATTCATGACTTTTACTGTGTGTTCCAGTACGCAGCGTCCTGGTTGGAGCTTGTGAGCTTTATCTTTCTCCTGAATTTAAAGTCTTATTAACTTCTCTGTAGAAACAGTTTAGAAAACCTGGGACACAAGCTGTTAATTAAGTAACTGTCTAATTAAGTTTAAGGTTCAAAATGCGACTGTGTGGGAGAAACTGTCAGATCCTGATTGGTGCATATCATTATACATTCTGCATTATTTCTAATTTCTACTTCTTCTGTTTACGTATTTATTACCTCTTTTGGTGATTCTATTTTTTTCTGTCGCTGCTGTAACTTCTGTCACTGTTGTGGAACTAGTAATGGATGATCTCATCTTATCTTCCAACTTTTAAGGGCTGATGCCAACACTGATATTAGTGGGTTAAATGATGTGGATACAAAATATTGGCAAAGATTCCTGTTGTCATAGTTTAAGCAAAAATAAATTGTGTGTTTGTGATGTCGGTCAGTTTTTAATGACCAGTCGTCGTTAAATCTGTCGGCCTCCGATCTCTGATGTGGAAAAATCATCTTTTATGGATTAAGAGCTGATTTTCAAGTAGTTTTTAACAAGAGCTGAAAATGCTGAAAATGTACATTTCCACAACAAAACCTGAGTGAGTTCATTCCTCATGCAGTGAGTTGTGTGAAGTCTCCGTGTGAGCGCGACACTTCCCTGCTGCGGCTCCACTTTTTACTTCAGAGCGAATCGCTGTGTTTTTTGTTTTGCAACAGAAGAATCTAGCACACGCAGTTTGGGATGGAGACGGCCGAGAAATCTTTAACGTGCTTTATTGTGTTGATACTGTATCGCCTGCAGACAGACTGCGTTTCCTTTCACCGGGAAACTTGTTTATGGTGATGGCTGCTGAATCCATTGGGAGTTGATGATGTGTTGAATCAGGCTTCAGGACTCACACACACACACACACACACACACACACACACACAGACTCACACACACCTTTTCTCTTTGGTCGCTCTTCCAGTGAATGTTTTGCAGTTTATTTTGTTGCCTGAAACTTAGTAATTTTCTTCCGTGTTGCCTGCAGGGGCTTATTCAAACAAGAGAAAAAGAGAATGAAAAATAGATGCATGCAAATCACAGTAGAGTTAAAATAAAAGAGAGGAAAAGGGAGTTTGGCCAAAAGAGACAGCTTCTGTGTTCTGGATTTAAACACAGAAAACGGATCCAGTCTTTTAAGAGACTCCTCTCTCTGGAATTACCCTGCGTCGCTCCTGCAACACAACTTTCTACAGATTTTGAACACGAGGCAAGTGCGTGTCAGACACTTCGGATTCATTTCTGAGTCCTGGACCGACGGCAGAAACTGGATTTCCAGTTCATGCATCTGATTTGCATTGAGAGTTATTTTTCCAAATCATGGGATTTATGTTGTGGCTGCTGATGTTGGTTCATCTTTCTCTGAAGAACACAGAAGGAGATTTTCTGGTCAGATGCGTTCACAACAACAGAAATCTCTGGAGCGTGAAGACGTATAAATTCATGTGTTCAAGCTCTTGAATCTTGTCGTCTTTCAAAGTTTACGTCTTCTCCTGATAACTTCTGGAGCGTATCCAGAGTTCAGTGCAGGTCTGAAAGCAATTTTAGTTTTTTTGTTTTAGTTCTGCGAGAGTGCAGCTGTGAAAAGTGGGATAATGATAGAAAGCACATTTACTTGGCCACAGTGAAATCTCTTCATTTTTCTTTGCATAAAACTCACAATTCCAAATCAGCTCATCTGTAGTGATGTGACAGGTCGCTCTCCTCTTCCACTGTCGGTTCTCTTTATAATTTCCTGTTTTGCAAAAACCCAGCGTGGCAGCAGAGTGGCAGAATAAACACGTAAAGGACAGATTTAGATGGAGAGGTGGAAGACTTCATGCTTATCTACCGATTCATGCATTTCATTACACCGATCACACAAAGGATTTTCCCCATGTGATCCTTTTCATGAAGCTGCAGCCAAAGCGAATCAGTGGTTCGACAAAGCAGGAAGCAAAGAGTGGGACTTTTTACAATAGTTGCACAACACAAAGCCGAGCATGTCTTTAGAGGAATGCTCGGCAGAGCGAGTCCCCAAATTCAGCAGCTCACATGCCAGAAAAACTCCAAAAGCTGCACGAATCACTGTCGACCAAACAAAGAAGATCACGTTGCTTTTTTCTCGTTTTATCTCCATTCTCTCACAGCTTTATATCCGTGTTCGGTTAAACCCAGCAGGGCGGCCGCTCAGATGTTTAAATATGCAGAGGACAAGTTTCAGGGCGCCTGCAGTGCCAGCAGCTTGGAAGTGTGCGTTTCCACACCTGAGATCTTAAAACATTCAAGCTGAAGTGGTGCATTAGTGAGCGCCACAGACTGAGGCTGGTGTTTATCAAATGTGCCAGACTCGGGAGCCGCGATGTCGCGTGGAGTGGCTCTTTCTGTCACAAAGCAACAGATGTGATGCTCTAATAGAGACTCGCAGGCAATTTCAAATCTGTTTTTGTGCCCGGTACGAGCTGCTCCTGCTCTGGCTCTTTGTCATGGGTCTCTTAGATCTCTCGTGTCTATTTCCATTGAAGCACAGGAGCAAACATCGCTCGGTCCTGTGAGGCTGAATAGATTCTGATGTGCTAATATATTCTGAGGTTGGACACGTATATGACACATGAGCCTCATTCACATGAGACCAACAGTGGATGAAGATACTGCTGGATCATAATTAGATTTTACTTTCATTAATTTTTAGTTAAATCAATTTCATGTGGCTGTAAACGCACAAACGTGCATTTTACAAAATGTAAGAATTAAGAGCAACTAAATATTCATAACCTTTAGTAATGACATTAATAAATAACGTTATAAAACAACTTTTTAAATCAGCTGCTATGAAGAGGACGGATAAAAATAAGAATAGAAAAACATCGAAGAGAAGAAACAAGTTAAGACATTGTCATTTAAAATCGAATTAAAACGATGGAAAAAGAAAAGACAATATAAACCAGTTTAATGAGGAAGATCTGAAACTTATAGTTTTGCCATTTTGTTCAGAAATGCTTGTAAATTGTAGTTTTGTGATTTCTAATAGGAATCAAATAAAAAGGCGACATCAGTTTTGTTCATCTTGCATCTTGGAGTGATTGACATTATCATTGAAAGGTCGAGGGGGGGGGGGCACATGTTAAACCGTCTCGAAGCTGTTTGGCCTCTTTGACAGACACGTGTCTATATTCTGTGAAGTGAATACAACCCGGGGAATTCCCTTCATTTAAAACCGTCTTTCCAGAAGCCGGAAGGTTTATGAGATTGTCCCTAAGAAAAACTGCAGCTTCGGGTCATTTGTGCAAATGCTCTGAAGTTGAATCAATCTCCTGTGGGAGGCACGGTGGTGCTGCGGAGATTAACTCTGTCGCTGCACAGCTAGAAGGCTTGAGTGGGGTTTTCTCTGGATTCTCCGGCTTCCTCCCACAGTCCAAAGACAGCTGAGGTCAACTGGTGACTCCGAATTGACCGTGGGTGTGAGTGGGAAAGGTTGTTGGTCTGTAACCAATTCTCCGGACACTTTGCAGAGGGAGGTTTTCTGCACTGACGCGTTCACAACGGCAACAAATCCTCTGCATTATTCAGGCGCAGGATCAAATCCTAAAGGATTCCTGAGAGGTGGTTCTAGAGGCTTGGGTAAAGTCACATGATCAAATGTTCAGAATAACAACAAACATGGAGGAGGACTGGCGGCGTCATCACGTGGTTGTTGGTGTCTGGTTAAAGTTTTACTCACTTTTCTACTGTCGTATATTTGCTGCCATGTTTTGGTTGTAAACACAAGTACACAACATCCGATTGGTGACACTTCCTGGTCAGCTATGGGGCTTCTGCTCACTCAGACACTCGCTGTTCCTTTCACACGACACAAATCTCCCAGATTCCAAACTGCGGAGGCTGTAATTCGGTCTGAGACATTAGGATTATGTCTGCAGCGTCGTATGATCAGATCATCTGTTCAGATCAACTTGTAATCACCAGCGAATGGTGTCGGGAGGAATTTGACCCATAACCGGCCTGTTCATCACTGACGGTTCTTTACCAACGAGGAGCCATTAAAGAAACGCAGCAGTACCAACAGTGAAGTTCTGTTTCTAATGGGATCAGCACATTTACTCCTTCAGCTCCTGCTTGTACAGTAGCAGCCATTCTTTGCCTCCAGGCGTCTTCACGCTGTGTTCGGGTTAAAGAGATCCAGTTTGTTTTAATTCTCTTTGTTCCTTCTTTGTATTTCTACGTTTTGTTACGGAGCCATTAACTTTTCACATGGTTTGTATTCACTTGTTTGCTTATGCCTCTCTTTGTGATATCAACTTTGTTTCTCTCTGTTGGGGTGAGATGTTCTCGGAAACCCCCGCAGGGTTCGATATCTCATATGCACACGTTCCATTTTCTTTTACTCTCTCTCCGCTCCTTTTTCCTCCTTTTTTTTTTTTTTTTTCAGAGTAAAAAAAAGAATTCCCTGAAGCTCATGAATCATATATTCTGGAAGCAGGAATGTTTGAGGGCCTCGGGCGAAATGGACACATCACACACGCACGTTCAGACGTTCTAGAGTTCAATCCAAAGCGTTCGGCAGAAAGTTAGTGGCACGGGGCCTCGTCGAGGGGTTTGCGACCGCTGTGTCGTTACAGTGTCTTGTTCACAGCCAAACATAGAATCTAAGGGGTTTCTCACAGGATTGTTGTTGCTGTGGACAAATGCAATCTGCAAATTTCGGGGCCCCCTTCTCAGCGCGGGGGCCCTACCTCACCCACCCTGTTGCAACACCCCTGCAAGGCCATAGACATGCTGTGGTACAATCTGGGCAACCACAAGTGTTTATACTTTGAAAAAATATATTTTATTATCTGTAATCCAGTTCTATAAATCTTTGAAAATCCTAATTTGAATTCCAGGATCAAACTTTTGACACACAGAATAGATCCAGCACACGCAGCAAAATAAACTCTTTATGAAATCACATTTTATTTCTCATTTGGAGAAGACTAACCTGCAGGCGGACCTGAGCAGATCCACTTGATATATCTGAGGAACATGACTTTGCTAATTCGATCCCGGTCTGATTAGAGGATGTTTTACAGAGGAAAAGAACCGATTCCCTCTCTCCACACCAGACCCGGTGGAGAGAGGAAACATAATTGGCCTTTACTTCAACCGTCTGATCTCAGTTTTCACTGATCGCAGCAAAATACCAATTTCCATTTGACTCTGCAGCTGCTGGATGATAAAGGCTGATTGGTTTCAACTCCATTTCTGTTCATATCAGCCCTTATTTTATTCTTTCATTCTGACCACTCGCCTCATTTGTTTGAAATGGGTCCAAAGATAACAACGTCTGATCCACACACCCCACTGAAGGATTCTGTTAGAAACTTTCTTCTTGACTTTTCCCCCTCGATGTCGTCTCACTCTGCTGTCAAAGTGAGCGGGAAGGTCCGACTCCGGACGACTAACCTTATCTTGCAAATGAAGTGTCTGCTGCTGTTCAACTCCGTGTGAGGAGAACTCAGGAACCATTCCCTTCACTGCTCCTCACTCTAACTGGGACAGATACTGCTAAGCCTGAAGGGAGGACTGGGAAAGATTGCAGCTAATTACCTGTCGCACACTTTCAAAATCAAAAAAGGAGCGATGGGAACGTGTTCGGAGGTGGTTCACGTCGGACGGGACAAAGTTGAGAAGCCTTGTGTGTAAAGAGACACGAGATATAAGAGCAGAGACTGACTGACCTCCAGTTGTACATGAGCCAATAGGTCGTCGGCATGGTGGTGCAGTGGTTAGCACCATCACCAGAGAGCGAGAAGGTTCTGGGTTCATGTTCCTCCTGTGGCTGTGTGGGGTTTTTTCTGGCTTCCTCCCTCAGGTCAAACACAGGCAGGTTATCAGAGCACAATTCAAATTGCCAGTAGGTGAATGTGGCTGTTTGATAACTGAGGGATGGACCTTGACTGTACATAGACAAAATCTGTGTGAGGGTGGTGGTGGTTGGACGACTCGGCAAAACACCGGACCTGCCGAAGTGTCTTTGGGCAAGATGCGGTGTGTGTGATACTCGTATGAATGTATGTGTGTGTGTGTGTGTGTGACTGTAGTGTTAAGTTCATTTACCATTTACCCAGTGAAACTAATAGTTGGTGTTAGTTTGATGTAACCGTGACAACAAAGGTTGTCTCATCCTTTAAGAAATACTTTTATTATGCGTATTTGAAATTAGGGACAAATTAATAATAATTAAATAATATATTATAAAATACTTCTGGAAGTTGTGCATCCTTATTCCAGTGTATCGTATTGAGTAATGTGTTTTTTGTATCATACCTCCTGAGATCTCAAAGTCCCCATCTAGATTTAACTTTTTTTTTACTTTCCCTTTTTTCTATCTTCAGCTAAATGACCCAATTTCCCAACAGGGATCATTAAACTTTCATTTCATCTAATCTAAGAACCATGTTCGCCGGAACCAGACATTTTCTCGTCAACCACGGAACTTGAAGTGGTATTTTCTATCCAAATTATTTAGGCTGTTGATGTCTTCGGAACATATTGTGTGTAATTACAGAGCAACACATGCAGCTCCGCTGGGGCCGCCTGGCCTCGGACGCCCGATGTGTTCTCGTCCCGGGGGGGGGGGGGCGTGCGTCGCTCCGGAGGCGTGACGGGTTCCCGAACAGTTCCCAACAGTCGTCCGCCTCATGAACGTTGTGACTCACCAGAGAGTAACTTCTGTGCAGCTGCTTTGGCGACACCTCCGCAGACTTGCTGTTGTTTTGACGTGACCTGTTTTTAAAACTGAGTCGCTGTGATTGAGAGCATTGCTCGGATCAGGGCGACGGTGATACAGACACAGAGCAACAACCCACGTTTAGAGGAACTGAAGCTTTTCTGCAGACTTGTGTTCACCTGTGGTTCCGCCAGGGTCGAAAGATCGGGGGAGATTAAGCAAATTAGCTTGATTACCAGATTCTACGAGCTACGGCGGAGATTGACTCTGAATGTTCGTCACTGCAGGACCCGCCCCTACTTCTCCAGAGCAGGGACTTCTCTGAGGGTTAAAGAGATTTGTCTTGAAGTTCATTTCGACCCTGGCCCCTCGGGTGGAGACGGATGCAGCCTCAGGCTCCAGTTAAGGTTTGAGACGGGGCTGTTGTTTGGCACAAAGTAATTTAGGTTCTGGTTTTTGTGTTTTTATTTTCTTGACAACAAAAACTGACTACAACCCACAAAGCCTCAGTGCCTCTCTCGATAGGTTCCACCTTCCAAACCCAGATTCAGCTGTTTGATGCAACACATTTGGTGCATTAGTGAGAGTTTACTGCAGCAGCACAGTGTGAATCGACTCGAGATGAACGACACTGCCTGTGTTCACACTCTGCAACACTGTGGCTCATCAGGTTCTGGAGCAACAGCAGCACCGGTCTGTGTTTCTGCAGCTTCACAGGGAAACGCACTGAATGTCCACGTTCACGTCTCTGAACCAGAACATGCTGTTACTGGACCTCAAACAACGGCTGAAGGAAACATTGTGCAGCATTGTTAAAAAGCACCTTGGACTGTTGTGTTGTTGAGAATCCTCCACTGTGCAGCTTTGTGTTGATGTATTGTTGTGCGGTTCCTCACAAACACACGAGGACTGGACGAGGATCTGTCTGCTTTTGGCCCAAAATGTTTTACCTGTGTGGTGTTTTTAAATCTTCCCCAGCAGAATGTGTGTTGTGTTTGCTGCCTTGTGTTTGTCACGCAGCCTGAGAGCACTCGCTGCTGTGTCCTGTGTCCTTCACCGAAATGCAGACACACAAACACATGCACTTCATTGTTTAACTCCAGCTGCAGCCTTGCACAGGGGAGTTTTACAGCAGACTTTTGCATTTACATGTCAATACACCGTATATGTGATTCTTTAATTTGTAATCATGAAACATTAATCTGCTGCTACACGTCAGAGCCGAGCTGCAGGTGTTTCATCTTTACTCTAAGTTTATTTGACTCCAGAGTGGAAACATTTAACTTTGGACGTGTGTTTGTCTATTGAGGGGAAACAGTTGCAGGAAGGATAATTTTTTTTCTAAATTGTTTGTTGACTGTCAGATGTTAAAATGAAGGAAGTAAACTCGGCAGCCACAGCATCTTTAAACCCACATATACTACAGCACTGTCACAGACCTCAGTAAAGACTCATTCATGGGAATCTGCCTTTTGGGAGAAACAATACGCTCTTTGAAAAGCTGCTGAGGTGAAGTGACCTTGACAGGTTTACGCTGTGTAATTCAAATCTCACCTTCTCCCTCTGCACTTTAATTCAGCCGAGCTCAGGGTGAAGAAATGTTTCCATTCTGCCTTTTTCACCGAGAGGAAGAAAGCAACAGGGAGCTGATGTATTGAACGTGTACGTGTGTAAATGAGTCAATGACTCCTCTTTGTTAACTGTAAGTGCTGTAATCCTGTTGGTACAATCAACCTGCTGCACGGGAACCTAGTGTGTGTGTGTGTGTGTGTGTGTGTGTGTGTGTGTGTGTGTGTGGGGGGGGGGGGGGGGCAGATTCCTGTAACCACGGTGAGAGTTAAAGCCTGAAACTCAGCACAAACCCCAAAATACATCAACATCCGCAGCATCTCTTTATCTTTTCTTTGTCAGCATCATTAAATGTTTAGCGAACCCATCAATCCTGCAGATCCGTACGTGCCTTCACCTCGACTCGGCTCAGCTCTGAACACGACTTCTGACAAAGCTCAGCTGCAGGAACGTCTCTGTGAATCAGCAGACAAAGATTAGGGCTCAGTGATGATATGCCTTTTTTTTCTTTTCCTTTAGGGGTTTGTGCTCTGAGTGTTTATATTATCTGCCAGATAATCACCGTGGTCGACTCGCTCGGGCGCACATTACATAAGTTATCAGGAATGTGCTTTCTGAAATCACACCAGCGCCTGAAAGCCACACATTCATAGAAATGAGTTTCTGTTGTCAGCATGTACACAATCGAGATGTATTTAACATTTTGCCGTTTTTAAAATTTGATTAAAATAAGAATTTGGGTTTCTCAATGTTGGATCACGGTGGAACAGAGAGAGTCGCCCTCTGACTCGCTGACGGTTTTGGTTTCGCTTGTGTCCGAGAGTTTGGTGCCAGTGAGTTTGTCGTGTCCATGCAAAGTTTTGTTCAGATTTACCTGAGAGAAATTTCTTCTGCCAATCATATCCTGCCCTGCTATTGGCTATTTCCTTTTTTTTTTTTGCACGAGGCAACAGAAATGTTTCAGAATACTTGTCAGAATAGAGTCTAAAGGCCAAAGGATGCACAATACACACAACAGCACTTTAAGGTTACCCAGTGTCGGTGTGTGTACGAGCTCTCTGCAGGACATGTGGTCAGAGGGTCCTGAGCTCACGTCTCTGAGTGAGAACTGAGAGAACGAGCAAGAGATGCTGCACGTGCACTAAAGGGGAGATGGAGATGGAGGTTTTCTTTTTTAGAAAAAGGAAGATGTGATAGTGGATGATTGACACGAGTGACAGGATGTAATGGATGGACAGGGAGGGGTGTGTGTTTGTGTGTATATGTGTATGTTTGTGTGTGTGTGTGTTTGTGTGCGAGGGGAGAGAGGTCTAAGGCTAACTGAAAGCTTTAGCGAGACAGACAGCAATTAGGATTATTGACCCTCTGTGTGTGTGTGTGTGTGTGTGTGTGTGTGTGTGTGTGTGTGTGTGAGGTTGTTTTAAAGACTGACTGGTCCAAACCATGACAGTGCAGTTAACACTTGTGTGTGTGTGAGTGTGTAAATATGTTCATGTTATAATTTGTGCATGAATCTATCGCACTTGTATTTTTGCGTGTGCACTGAATAGTTTCTTGCATTTTCCTGTGCGTCCCGACTCACACACACACACCTGCAACTTCAGCTGTTTCTTGCAACATTTCCTGTTAGAAACACTCAATTAATCAACTTTTTTTTTAAACAGGGTTTGCCTTCACGTTGTTTTGTCTCCAGCTCTTTTATTCCAGCTACTTGTCAGGCGTGAGCGCCGAGTGTTTATCAAACCAAATCCATCATCCCAAAAACAAGCTGCAGAGTGTGTCCCCCCCCCCACTGGGAACTGACGAAGAAGAAAGAAAACGCCTTTTTATGGTGAGATTATGCAAAACTGCGGAAGATGAGCTCGAAATATTCTTTCAATCTTTAGTTGATTGAAGTAAAAGTCTTGATTGGAATTTTTGGACCAATCACAGGAAGCCAGTTGGTTATAGACGCACGTAGGTGATGACGACAGGACGTACGTATGTGTCTAAATTAAGTTCCAACGTGAAACTAAAACCAACCAGATCAAATGAAAACAAAGATTTATTTTAGTCTTTGCATCACAGCTTCTGTCCCATGGAAATCATTTGATGTGAATTCAACCAGTTTTTCCTCAAATTTACATCAAAGTCTTTTAACAAACTGACCCTAATGTCTAGAAACCTGATGTAAAGAGCTTCTTTGAAACAGAATTATTTATACGAAACATTGCAGTTCTCTCACTGAGCTGCGTGTTTTGAGTTAGTTTATATTTGACCAGTTTCCCGGCTGTGAGTTGAATTATCTCAGTGTCGACCGTAACCCTCTGGACGGCTGCTGCGGCAGTCCGGCTCCACGCGGTCCCTGTTTTTCTCACCGAAGCTGAGAAAGCAGCGGCGGCCCTCTCCACTGTGGGCTGCTGCTGTGACACGGTGACACTGAGGTGCGTCCTGCCATGCGGCGAGCTCACACGTTAACCCTCAGTCAACAGTGGCCGTGTTAGTTCCTGCTGCGGCCGTGACAGACATGACCGCCACCGGAGGTAGAGGCGACACGAAGACCTCAACGGGGACCAGAGCTGGTCCTCCCTCAGACCTCAACCCCGGACTATCCTGTTTCCTGTTTTTCTGTCACCGTCGATGGTTACATGAGATTATATGACTCCATTTATAATTACTGAGTTTATCACTTGAATTAATGTAAAAAAGTGGCTAAATTCTTTCTCTCCGTCATTTTCCTGCTGGGCACAACATCTGGATGTAATCATATTATTAATAATATGTACATCATTACTGGATCCATAGAGACAGAGTGTGAAGATACTATGATACCACTGATTTAGATGTTGCACAATCATTTTAGTTTCTGATTTCTCCAGAAACAGAACATGCGTACGTGCCTGTGACCCAGTGTAGAACTCTGCTCTACAGGGTTCATAGAAATGGTTTGGATACTGAAATCTGACCAAATGACTTCAGCACACGTGTGTCACCTTCATTTTGAACTTTCCTCTTGACGGGAGCCGGAAGAATCAACTTACTTGATGAAATCAGGGAGGTGTGTGCTCGAACAACGTTTTTGTGTGAAGGTGTAAAGAGATGTTTATCTGCGTCTTCAGAAGAAGAATCGTCTCCTTTTTCTTAGATAACAGCTCAAATCAGTCTTTTCTCTTTAGCTCCTGCTTCTTGCACCACATTCTGTCTCATGTGGCGTCGATCTGAAGAACTGGTAAATGGTTGTTTGGCTCCACCCGCTGAGTTTTAATTTCCCGATCTTATCTCTGCCTCCAGAGAAGCTCGGTGGCAAACGTTTGTTAAACTGAAACTCAGGTTTGTGTGTGCGTGAGACTCATTGTCCTGACTGCAGTGCACTCGGCCACCTTCCGCTCTTTGTTTGTGAAAATATCCACAGTTCTGGAAGAGGCTTCTTCCCGTTCAGCTCAACCTGGGTTCTGTGCCATCCACCGTTTCCAGACTGAGGCCAAGTTCTCATCGTCCCCTTTAGTTTGGTTCATTGAACAAAATGTTAAACCAGGAGAGAAACACACGCTGTGTCAGTGACAACAAGGTTATCAACACTGTGACCTGACGACTCTGATCAACTGAATGAGAAGGATAAACATCAGAGTGGAACAAAAGAGTCTCTGTCTCCATAGTGACGCTTACTTTAAACTATAGGCCGTGAATAAAGATGGACGACACATCTCCACCTCCTTCCATTACCCACCGATGGCGTCATTTAGATCCAGAGTTTGCACGGTAGAGGTCATAACGAGGTCCCGCCCCCACACGTTTGACCAAGATGGACGATGCATGTCCACTTCCTCCTGTTGTACAAAAATTACCCCAAAAAACACTGTCAATCATGATGTTTCCTCTGGTTTTTATTTCTTCAAATCGCTAACGAAAACCAAACCCGCAGAAAAAGTGAAAACACAACAAAGTGTAAATAAACCAGCAGCCTCAGCAGTATTTTCTGAACCTGATACTTTTTAAATGTTTCTCTCGGGCAGAAAATAGAAATAAACTAGATTGACGGAGACGGATTAGATCAATGTTCAGAGGACGTCTCTCAGCTCCTAACCCACATCTCTGTTGTGTCTCAGCAGAGGAATCAGATGCATGTGAAGCAAACCACACGTTCAATAATCATTTAGTTGTGGGCGATAACTCTTCAGGTAACAGACAGGCGGCAGCCGTCCGCAAAAAAAAGAAATCAGGTCACCACACGGTATCATGGGAGTTTGAGTTTATGATTCAAATCCCTCGTAACTGTTTGATTTGAATGGAGATTAAATGCATCAATCAAAAAGCAGTTTTTTAACATGAGCTTGCTGACAATACAAATCCTGATGATTGTGTTTGTATTAGACTTTTTTCGGATGTGACACTTTATCTAACAGCTCACTGCAGAAGTAGCTGTGACGTTTATATTAATATGAAATATGAAATATTAAGGCATAGGGCTGGAACAGATGTGTGTTGGTTTGCACTGTCGCCTCCTAGTTTGAATCCCGTTTGTGTCTCATACTTTACCCTTGGAGCAAGTTTTTTTGCGTAATCCTGCAGACAGACAAAAGAAAACACAGCCTCCTCAGCAGAAGTAATAATTAATCACGACTGTATGACATCTGGAAACGGCATGAGGAAGACACAAAAGTACAAACGATTAGTAAACGCCAACACAACCATAAAACACACAACAATTAGCAGAATTATACGAAAAGTATTTATTTATGAAAATGGGGAAAGTGTCAAAATACAATTGTGACATTTCTTTTCCTGGAGCTGCTCCTTCGTCCAAATCTGTACAGAGATTTACTGCGTTCTCTCTCGGCCCATGTCCCAGTGTCCACCCAGTTTCAAGAACATCTGCAATGAAAACATAACCAGCTAAGGAACGACATCGTCTGATTACTAAAGTCCAGGTGACGTGTTTGAGGGTAACCACTGTGGAAAAGAGTAGAAGGAGTTTATAGTTGTGATTTTCCTCCTTTTTCTTTGAATAAGGAATAAAGCAAACAACCATAAAGAAGGAAAATAAATACTTAAACACATGAGAGAATAAATAAGAAGCCAAAACAGTATATGAATAATATCTATAAGTTTCATAAATACGTTTATGCAGAAAGAGGAAGGCTTTAATTATTAATGAGAACTTATTTTCTTTCTTTCTCTCGAGCCTTTCCTCCGTGTGAAGGAGTCCTTGTCGGCAGGAGCCCGGGTCAGACGTATTTGTTATGCTGCAGATGAGCGCAGGACTGAATCGTGATGAAACACCCAGAGGCCAGTGGAGTTTATTGTATTTCTGGAGTGGTCTGCGGTTCGGAACAAGGATCAAGTCGAGCTGTAGCCAGCTGTGCTCTGCACACACCACACGGCTGAGGAGACGGGACGGAGAGAAGGAAAGAAAGAAAAGAAGAAGTGCCCGAGGCTGTTTCATCGGGGTTTAGTGTCGAGCTACAGGTGTCAGCCGTTCTCTGTGATTTTCTCTATCGTCACTGACAACTGTTGAATAGTAACAAGCTTTTAGTTTGTTTTCATTCTTTCTTTTGTAATATTTAGAGACAGGTGACGCTCTCATGCCTCAGAGGCGCCGCCAGCCGGTGGTCAGAGGCGTTGTGTTCTCTGGTCGTCCGTCCCGTTCTGGTAAACATGAAGTCTCAAGGTCGCCTGCGGGAATTATTTTTAAAATTTGGCACAAATATTCACTTTGAATCACAGATTTACAGATTTGGGTTTTCAGAGTTGAATGTCACAGCGGCCTCACAAAACCTTTTCTCGGACCCTCGAACACGACATCTCAAGTCAGTCTTGAAGAGATTAGATTAGATTTCGTTGGTCAGAGGTCAAAAGTCACGGTGACCTCATTAAGCTCAATCCATGCTTCTATACGTCTAAGCGTATAGACGTGTACCCTACGCAGAGCCCTACGTCGTTTACCTGACGTGCAACGCCCCAAAATTGTAACTACGCGTCAAGGCGACGCAGAACGCGTGAGCTGTGATTGGCTTGTGAATGTCTTCGTGTGTGAGTCTGCGCTGTGATGGACAGGAGGCTTGTCCAAAGTGTCTCTCTGCATTTAAGTAAATGAGCTTTAGCTGCTCCCGCCCCCTACTGGCAGACACTGAATAAAGCGTGTCTCTGTCCGTGGTGCTGAAAACCTTCACGGCTCAGCTTCACAGGCGTCTGTCCGTGGTGCTGAAATCCAGGGACGAGCTCTCAGCCAATGAGACGTGAACAGGAAACACATGAGATCCTGAAATGATCTCACAATAAAGATTTGTTTTTATGGTAATTTAAGTAACTACAATCAGCGCCAGGCCATTATTGAATATGCACTATGTGGTATATTGTTGTTCACTCTTAAATTAATTATACTAGTTGAATGCCTCAAAAAACAAAAGTGAGCTGTAATAACTGAACCATGGTTGTGGTTTGATTTGGTTTGTAAAACAAAATAATTGAATCGAATCTCCCACCTGTGAAAATACAATTAAATTCGCTAGATTGTGATTTTTATTTGGATCTGCACCAAATTTAAAACTCTTCCAAATATCAGTCAACATGTCTGTTATTTGTATTCATCTGATCTACAAACTAGTGGAAATCACTGACAATGTAAAAAAGAAAAACGCTGTCTCCTCCATTGACAATGGGATCCAGCCCCTGATTCAAATCCACACCAGCGTTGACCAGTTTCTTCCCTGACATCATGTCCTCCGACAGAGTTTTGTTGAAAGTGCAGTTAAACAACAAGCTGATGACAACAAGGCGTAACCATAGACTTGTTAGTTGTTAATAAGGACGGTAGGATCTCTAAGGGACGAGCTTTTAGGAGGGTTTTGTTATTTTGCATCATCAGGACCCTGCGCTCCAGATGTAGTTTTCAGTTATTTTCCCCAGGTTGATGTTTCAGGGCTTCAGTGAACATCTGCACATTGGGAAACCAGAGCTTGGTTTGAATTCTCCGGTGACACTGCATTTTACCTTCAGCGCGACGGCACTTCTGCACTTGACGTGAACTTCCACTCCCTGTACCAGCTAAGAAAGACAAATTTGAGCCTTGGACTTGATGCTGGAATCAGTCGTGAAGCTGGAGAATGTGTTGTAGTTTCCGTTGTCGGGCTTGATGACGTCGCTTCAGTACCTGTTTGATCAGAATTCATGAATAAACATACATCAAACACAGATTCCTTTAACTGTAGTAAAGTTAACGGTCACGTCTACTCTGCTGACTCTTCATTTCTCTCTGTATATCGTGTGTTTTGTATTTTCATGGATACAGTGAGTTGTCCTTTCTTTCCCATTCGACATATAAAAACCTTGTTAGTCGACTCTTTAAACATAAAGTTTAGTGTATTCCATCATTGTGTTTGTATCAATTCCTCGACATTGCATTACCAGAGCCTGGTAATTCAGTTTAAGCATTTAAGATTGAAGATGCAATCAAAAGCCTTTTATTCCCGTCATGTGAGAGTCTCTCTGCTCGTTGACCGGCTGTTTTATATCCAGTCCTTCTGCCGTCGTGGAGCTGAGGCTTTTTTTCATCGTCAAATCTTCTTCCACTGCAGCTCCTGACCTCAGATCTGAAAAGGGAAATGTAGGACGTGTCGTTTCCTGAGGTTGAAATCACTGACGTGTCCAGAAATCAGTCCTAATGCAACAAGAAGTCGGGATTTAATGGGATTTATCTGAGACTCGGACAAGTTCATTTGAGTGAAATGATTGGAAACCAGTGAAGCTCTGGATGGTTAGATTAAAAAATAAAAAGTTAAATAACCTCTAGTTTTTGAAACACAGTAGGATGTTTTACAAAAAAGGCTTCCTTTGGAAGTAAAGTGTAAAATATGCAATGTTTACACAATTGTATACAACAATATTATGTGTAAATGGACTAAAATGTGTGTTCATGTCTCGTTTACTCCTCAGGGTCTTTATTTAAAATACTTGCTGCCGTGAATAAGAGCCCCAGTGAAATGTCTCAAAGACTAAATGATCCCATTCACGTCTTTGACCCGAGAGTCAAAATCTTCCGATGGCGTCTCATCCATTAAGAGACAAATGAGGACAGAGGCCAGACAGAAATGCTTCTTCACGGCCACTTTCCACTGACAGTCAGTTTAAAGGCTGCGTCAATTATTCAGGACTTAGTGTGGGAAGGATATGTTGCTTATAGTGTGTGTGTGTGTGTGTGTGTGTGTGTGTGTGTGTGTGGGGGGGGGGGGGTTGATACATTTATGATGAGGCAGAAATCCCTCTGCTGTTAAATCTTTCTGTTCTGTCCACCTCTCTTCTCTTTACGTCTGTTGCTATTGGAGTTTGTGAGGTTGCTACTCCCCTAAACGCAGATACTGTATTGTGTGTGTGTGTGTGTGTGTGTGTGTGTGTGTGTGTGTGTGTGTGTGTGTGTGTGTGTGTGTGTGTGTGTGTGTGTGTGTGTGTGGCAGGAACAATTCATTCGACAGTAATTGTGTCTCAGACATTTGCGCTGTACGATTGCACAAGTTTCTCCTGTTTGGATTATTACTTAAATGTTTCCACGTGAGAGTGTGTGTGTGTGTGTGTGTGTGTGAGTGAGTGGCTGCGTCCCTGTGGCTCTGAGCGAGTGTTTCTGCTCGGCTGTATGCGACAGTTCAATCTGTATGTGAATCCTCGCCAAGTCACAGATATAAATAAACCACAGCTACGGCTGATAGCCTGGCTGAGGCAAGATGCACGCTCTGGCAGATCAAGCTGACAGCTAAAGTGTGCCTGTGTGTGTGTCTGGACGTGTGTGTGTGTGTGTGTGTGTGTGTGTGTGTGTGTGTTTGTGTGTGTGTGTTTTTACTGGTTGAGGGAGAACCAAAGCTTCAAATGCAGAACCATTTGCAGTGGAGTGTGTGTTTGTGTGTCTGTGGTTGCAGGAGGGAGGAAATGGTAGGAGGTGTTTTAGCGCTTTTCTGCAAGTGTGCCTCTAAATGAAGTGATATAATACACACACACACACACACACACACACACACACACACACACACACACAGACACAGACACACACACAGTCATGTCGCTAACCATCCCTTCACCTTAGAATTTAATGATTTTTGTAATGGGAACTCACTTTCTTTCCCCGTAAGGGAGATAAGTCTATAATCTGACTGTATAAACAGACCTGGATCTCCTGGAATACAGAGACCACATACACACACACACACACACACATGCGCACACACGCACACACAGGCAAACACAGGCACACACACACCTACACACTTGCACAACGAGAAAATAAATATCCAAGTAGTGACATGTTTTTGCAAGGAGGCAAATGTGTTGCTCCTGAATTCACATTCAGCAGGAGCGTGTGCTCAGCACTGCGTGGCTCTTGCTGAATATTCCGCTCTGAACACTTTATCACGGGTCTGCTAACTCATCTGAACCTGCCAAAGACGCACACGCGCAAATCAAGTGAGCGGAGTGAAGCTTTGGGCTCTGCTGAAGCTGCAGTTGTCATTTGAAAAGAGGGAAACGTTCCGTCAGGCTGCCGAACAGCTGGAATACCGGAAGCTTTCTGTTGCCTTGTTTTTTATTTTCTGTTTGTGTTTAATCTTCGTATCACAGCTGAGAGAAGAGTTTGTGGAGCAACACGCGGGTTTCGTGTGTTTTATTCCAGCTCTGCAGGGAGGAACCTGTCGACTCTCACGGGGATCAGACCTGTGACCTTGTGGTTTCTTTCAGTCAAACTCGAGTGTTGGTGGTTTCAGTCTGTTCCTTTTTGATGACAGGGTACGAGGAGGTTCTGAACAGTGGGGGGGGGGGGGTTAAGGTCGGAGTCGAGATGGAAGATTCTTTGTTGTTGTGCATTCTGAGCACAAAACACAATGAAATCGCAATGACACTCCCAGAGAACGTTATAGAAATGAATAAAGAGAACTTTTGGCAGTCACTTTCTGCCGATACGTTTTGCAGATTGAAAATCCGTCTTCTTCGCCATTTTTCAGAGATCCAAAATGCTCCCCCACTGCAGATGTAAGGCCATTTGTTGTGGAAATAAGGCCTTTACGTCAGTTCCCTGTTCTCAACTAACGTTTTCAGTTAAGTGCACACAAACAACGTGACTCACGAGATGCAGGACACCGTAGTTAGATGTCGTAGTTGACGTTATGAAACCGCGGTTATTGTAAAACTGGTTAATCCCGAAATCCTTAGATTGAACGTATCGCATCACAATGAGAAACAAGTTGAAGAGTAAAGCTGAACTGTAGATCTGTTCAAAAGACTTCAGACCAATATTCAGACGGAAACTTTTAAATCTGGAGGGCTGCAGGGGGCGCTGTTGCTCAGAAAAATAGTTTTGCTTGAAAGAAATGTGAAGTGAACAGTTTTGTCGTTCAGGTCCAGACTTTTTCTCAGAGTTTCATTTAAAGTTTCCACTCGACAGACTTTTGAGTTTCAGCCCCAAATGGTTTTAAGTATAATAGTCAGAAAGTTTAACGAGGCCACTGCTTCACTTATTTGTGAGAAGGTTGTTTCCTCCTGGACCGTCGACTGTGCTAGTTTCCATATTAACGAGAAGCCAAGGACTCTGTGAGCGGAGGGGCTGCCTACTGGCAAGGGGCTGCAACTGCAGGACAAAAAACAAATCAATGATAAAATAATACAGAATTCATTTCAGTTTTTAGACGTTTTTGGAATAAAATGGAGTAATTGGTGTTTGATTTCTGCTGAAGAATAAACGTTCACTCCTTTTGAATATGTGGCTTTAGTGTGTTTTCAGGTTTGCAGTCTGTGGTTGCGTTAAATGTTCTAAAATCTGTTTTCCATTTAAATTTATACAAAATGATGTTGCATCACTGCATTCAACACAACATCATTATACAGACTCTCTCAGCAGCTCCATCTCTGACTGAACTCGTGGAGCTGCTGAGGGTTTAATCCGGATTTTCATTAATTTAGGAAAAGATCACAATAAAAAAGAAGCAAGTTAAATTAGATTATTTTCCTGTTGTGCGTTATATCTATCTACAGTAACACAAGCTGCATTTTGAACTGGCTGCATCACTGACTCATCTTCCAGTGTGCACACTTTTCTGGCAACAAAAGAAAATGAAAGTTTCTGGATAAATAATTGTTAAATTGGCGCGCAGCCTCGGTTTTTATAGAATGTGCACCAGTAATCTTTTTGTCAAGCCAATTTGTTTTCCATTATATATATGAAACAGAGTAGTCGGCTGTTCAGCTGCTGATGCTTCAGCGTCTCAGGTAGAATCGAGCCTTTATGAGGAGATGTTGAGAATCTACGACGTGGATCAGTGAAAATGGTGCAAGGCTTCAGATTGCTGCTGATTCTCAGAGGGATTTGTAGTTATTTACACCCGGGGAGTCGTTGGATTTAATATTTGTCTCAGACCCAGTGCACAGCTTTACAGAGCGTTAACCGAGGGGATTCCCTTTGGAAACAGACGAGCATTCTTTACTTTTGGATAACTTCCACTCGCTCCAATTCAGTTTGCATCTCTGACTCCATTTCTATTGGCTTTGTCTTTTCATCTCTCGATTCTGTCGACCTCAATACAGGATCTTATCAGTCTTATTATCATTTAACTTGAGACACTTACTTTTACTTTTAACACCATGGAGATAGTCGAGACGTGAATTGTGGTTTGGTTGTCACTAGGTTCTAGAGGGAGGTATAACTGAGTGTCATCAGCGTAGCAATTGGAGGATGTGTTATACGTCTGAAATATGGATCATAAGGGTGTTATGTATAATCTGGATAGGTTGAGCCCTAGACTGGAGCCTTGAGGAACTCCACATGTGATGGGAGCAGACGAGGAGAAGAGGTTTCTGTATTGAACTAACCATCGGTTACGTAGGAGCTGTGAAGAGGATCCGCCTTATTCCTTCATGGATGTATTAATTTTGTCAGTTCAATCAGATGTGGTTGTCCAATATGAATTTTCTATGTTTTCTACCTTTTTACACACAGATTATTAAGCAAAGCTCAATTAAATGATCCAATTTTTTAATAGAGTTTGGACATTCAGGGCAATATTTGTCAAGACAAGTTATCCGTCTGTGCTGATGTGTGCTAACTATGCAAACAACATATTTAAAGCAGTTACCTGTGGGAGACAGGAGGACTTCACATAGAGGAATGATTTTAACCTGGAGAGGTGTGTGAACGAGGAGCGCTCACTCTGCAGCTACTTCTGGTGACCAACCTCTGCTGAACATTGACTTTGTCGTCTGAGTCACTGAAACCTTCGACTTTCAGAGGGCAACAAAAACCCCAAACCTGCAGAGATGTGTAGGAGAAAGTGTTAGTCATTGAGACCAGATCAGTATTTATAGCCATGACGGAGGCATACACAGGTGCCACCACATCACGCCCCCCCCCTCCACCCCCCCCCCCCCCCCCCCCCCCCCCCCCCCCCCCCCCCAGGCTGCTGCCTCCTCCAGCGCAGCGTGAAAGGAAGTTAACCTTCCCTTTCTTTTCTCACTCTGTTAATTTCATTCCTCTTTTCCTTCTAGGTGGGAATATTAGGTGTGGTCTGACATTTACACTGTTTTGACAGGGACAACACCTGACCACACACACCCACACAGACACACACACACACACACACACACACATCTGTCATGGTCTTATCTCAGGTATGTAACTGATACAGACAAATTCAGAGACGTTCAACTTTAGTGACACTAAGATAAGCACATGCAACGAATGCCAAGTAACTCTCGCCTGTGTGTGTGTGTGTGTGTGTCTGTGTGTGTGTGTGTGTGTGTTTGTCTGTGTGTGTGTGTGTACATTCTGACATCCTGCATTACGCATGAGGCCACGTCCTGGGCACACAGAGATGCATGAGTCACACTGATTAGTCAGTCCTGCACCGATCTGTGAAAGCAGCCTAGTCGCCGTCTAGTTTGTATGCTGTGTGTGTGTGTGTGTGTGTGTGTGTGTGGGGGGGGGGGGGGTTGTGTGTGTGATGGGCAGGTAAAGTATTATCCTGTGAGAAGCTAGGTCCTTGTTAGCAGGCATCTGGCAGGCAGGTAGATGTAGAGTGACAGAAAGGTCTACAATACACACACACACACACACACACACACAAACTAACATCACAGGTGTTTCTGTACGTTGCTCAACACTTTAACGTGTGGAACTTAATGAGTAACGATCCGTAGGTTGAACTCCAGGTTTAATTCCAAATCATTACATCATCTGAGTCCGTGCAGTAAAGTAGCCACAGTATCGAGGCTCCTCCCATGCACATGCTCGACCAATCGTGAATCAGTCTCAGCTGTCAATCATGACTGTTTTTATTATCATTTATTATCATTAAATAACAGTTTTACTGGACACATGGACATTTACATCAGTTCGATTAAAAACTACCAAAAATGACAGAAACCACCTTTGAGAAAAACCTTGTTTGGTTTGGCCCGTGTCCCGTTCACTAACATGGAGGAGATGGGGGTTCATTTTGTATAATGAACACAAGAGCCCCCTAGTGTTCAAAAATAGAAATGGCTAAGCTACTTTGGTACTTTCCATAAACTCATCGCATTTAAAACTCCGGTCACCTGAAAACGTCACTTTTTTTCTAACTGTATTTACGAAACCTTTTTATCTGTTTAAACTGTTTTTACAAAGAGACAACTGCAAAAAATGTTGTGTTTGAAAACATAACTGGACTGGGTGTGAGTCAAAAACTTTAGAAGCTACTGACGACCGAACAAAAACAAACTATACTGACGGACGTCTGTGGTTTAGATACTCACCCCTTCCTCCTTCTTCCTGTTGTAACAGTTTTATCAGTACTTGGTTTCCTCTCTCCACTGTCTTCTACGTCAAATATTTCCAGGTGCGATGGTGAAGTATTTGTTTGTGAATGCAAATCATATCCAGGTCCAGTTATGAAAGCGTGTCCAGGAAACAGTTTGGCTGTTCGTGCGACTTTGAGCCTTTTGAAGGAAAGTAACAGTGGAAGCAGACATTCACACGTTTCATGGTCCGTGACACCGAGCCATCTGTGGCCAGTAGGAGCTGCGACATCTCTCCCAGTGGCCTCGCAGAAATAGAGATGGAGGTTTTTTTTGGGTTGAGGGTGACCTGGCCGAGTTCTGCCCCAGAGTGAAGTGCTTCCCCTGGGGTGCAGTCTGACCCAGTCCCCTGTCTGGCTCTGGGTCACTGGGGCCTGTGGAGGAAACATGATGAGGGATTTTGTGTTTTGCTTAAAGCTTAACCACATAATCTTAGACAATGTGCATGTGTGAAATACCTACAGCTTCCCTCAAAGTATTACAATTATACCGTCAGTATTGCAGTATTCTTTTATTACTGCACTGCATCTATCACTGTGCATCATGTCCCGGCGTTTATAGAACAATGTGATGACATGAATCGATTCCTTGTTACTCAATATTAAAAGATGCTTATTCAAGAAAAGTCCTCACTTAGGAAGTGACTCTTTGTCATCGATCATGTCGATCAAGTGACAGGAAGGTAAAAGCACTTCAACCTGAATGAATTCCATTTTACGCCACTTCAGCTTTACCTGACTCCTCAGCTGCTAAATATCTGCAGAGCACTTTTCTTTAGTGGTTGCAGGTAAGTGAACAACAGGGTTTTTAACTGGTAATTACCTTCAGTTAGAAATGAGCTTCGACACTGTCCTGGGGCGGAACCAGTGGATTGTGCATCTTGAGAGGCTTCACACGTTAATTACCGTTTAAGTAAATTACTTTTTTCTACCGTGTGTTTTGAATCAGAATGTTATAAAGTTGACTCCTTGACCTCACACCGGAAAACTGCAAAATTCAGGATCATCATTTCACTTTGAGTTAGTCCAGAGGACAAGCAGTGGAAGCTATCATCATTACGTTTTCCTTTTCCTGCGTCCTCTGTCCAAAACATCTTTCCTCCAAAGAGAAGTATAACAACACATCTCTACCCAAGACAACTAGGAGCCTTTAAAAGCCTGTAAGTGTGAACGTTTACGTTCCCGCAGCCTTGAGACTCACTTTGCTGTAAAATAGGGAGAAAACTTTGCACGTTTGTCATTTGAGTGAACAGGAAGGGAGAAGAAAATAACATTAATGCTGTTTTATTATGCAGTCATGCAACACAAAACTACATAACAGCTTCAAGAATGATCACAGATGTAAATAAAGTAATCATGATGATAATAAGTTCCCTGATGCAGTCGGGGCTGTAAACCTCACAGAGGTTCAGTCCTGCAGGCCTGGATGTTGGACTTTATTCACTTATACAGGTTTTCACCACGGTGGTTCGACCCCCTGCGTATGTATGTGTGTGGGTTTGTATGAATATGTGCAGCAGCAGCTGGTGACATTTTAAACGGTGAACAAACACGTGCCGGTTGGTTGATCTACGTCCTTGACTGAGCTGCAGAGACAATCCCACCTTGGCATTTTCACTTTCCTCTGAATCTTCACTGCTCCAGGACACAAACACCCTCTCAGGTGCTTTTTAGTTCTTTCGGACTAAATTTACTCAAAGGTTCAATTTGCTTGAGGCAACGTTTGGAATTTGTTGTGGTCGTTAAACTCTCTGTAGTAATAATCGTAATAAAGCTGGTTGCTTTTACGGTTGTGACAAAATGGACCGGAGGGAAACGGATATATCAGTGAAGACGTCCAATCAGAGGTAGAGGAGGGGCTCCACTCACCGGAAGATCTCGAGTTCAACTGGTTTAGTCATTTACGGGAGTGATTTGAAATTATTTATGTGGTTGATCTGCATGTTTGATGGAAAATATCCAAACTGTTTAACTTGAACAAGACAGTTTAACTTTTGGGAGGACGTCTAAAAGTCTTCTGTCACCTTGAGCTCACAGTGGGGACGAGAGTCCAAAGGTAAGAGCTGGAGCGGCGCCATGCGAGTCCTTGTAGGTAATTAAGAAACAAAACACAAATCAATTCTAAAGCCTGAACCACGGCTACTGAGCTACAACTGGATTAATACAAACCGACTGTGGGTCTTACTTGAAGGGAGAGTTCAGCCAAAAATGAAACTACACACACACACACACACACACACACACACACACACACACACACACACACACACACACACACACACACACACACCTTCCTGACCCAAAACATCTACAGGGTTTACTCTCGTATCTCGGATGGAACACCTCATAGTGTCGGCTCGCTCTGACATGATTTACTGACATGAAAGTTAAATGATAATTGTGACATCAGGGTAAGATAAAAAAAAAAAATGTGCACACCATGTTCCCATTCACCATCATGTTATTGTGTGTGTGTGTGTGTGTGTGTGTGTGTGTGTGTGTGTGTGTGTGTGTGTGTGTGTGTGTGTGTGTGTGTGTGTGTGTGTGTGTGTTGAGCAGCTCGTTGAAAACAGCTCACTGGACACTGAGATTTGGAATATGAGAGAAAATTAGACCATTTTTGTTTGTGTGTGTGTTTATGGCAGCGATGAAATTCCATTAACAGTATAAGTTAGTGGAGGGAAAGTGAAATAGGTCTTTGAAGGCGTCTTTATCGAGGCTGGACAATTATCATCTTCCTCCTGAGATTGTCTCCCATCCTCTGAGCGCCCGGCTGCTCCTGCTCTCTCTCTCTCTCTCTCTCTCTCTCTCTCTCTCTCTCTCTCTCTCTCTCCTCTCTCCACCTCCATTCTACTCCTCCGTTCCCTCCTCCCTCTTCGTTCTTTTCTATTTTAACTAAAAGCCTCATCTCCCTCATCTTCTCATAACTCCATCACTTCCCCTCGTTTTACCGCTGCACCTCCTCCCCCGCCCTCCCTCCTCACACTCTCCTCCCTCTGCTCCTCCTGCTCTCCACTTAAGCATTTTTCTTTTCCCAACTTTAGCCTTTAATTTAATTTTCTGCACCATTAACACTGAGCTAAGGCCTTATCGGCCTGATTTGCAGCTCACTTTGAGAGAGGAAGCAGAGCCTTATTTCTGCAGCCATTAAGTAAATCAAAATGGTCGCCCAGTTGGCTGATGGGAGGAGAAGCTGATGGATGGTGGCAGAGATGCGAAAAATGGGCTTGGTCCAAAGGAGAAAACACACATTTCACATGCACACACACACACACACGCACACACACACACACTGATGCTGAAAAGAGTAACTGACGGTGCAGCCTCCATCTTCCCATGAACTCAGAACTACAGCTCGTCTATAACAACTTCTCCTCGACTGTGATACTTCCTCAACTCTGCCAGTTTAACCAAACCGGCATCATCTGATAGAAATAAGCTTTTGTATTATATTGCCCAGAATTAGACATTACACTATGTGCAGTAACAGTAAAACTATATGACAACTACGCTGTTTTCTGTGGATCTGGAACTTGGTCCAAGGCGCCTGTCACACATTTGGGTTCAGACTGAAAACTAAGAAGGTCTTGACTGAACGAGATTTAGTGAAAAAGCCCTAAAAATGAGAGGATTCATTTATTGTAATGTTTAATCTTTGCATTTCCCACCATCGCCCACACGGAGGTTACACAAACAACTTGCTCTCATTGGGTTTAACAGTGTGAATGAGCCGGGTGGGACCTGTGGGCTGAACTGTGTTTGGTTGCCTGGACTGGTTTGTCTCCGTGTTGTCAGTGTTGTGTCGTCGGTGTTGTGTCGTCAGTGTTGTGTCGTCGGTGTTGTGTAGTCAGCTGCAGCCTCCTTCTCTGTAGCATCATGTGTTTTTCCTCTGGGGCATTAGGGGTTCTGACAAAAAGGCTGCAGTTGAGTTTACACTTGCACATCATCGGCAATAAATGATGAGATGAGACACAACTATACGTGACTGCACAGCGAAGATTGAATAATGAATGAACTGTTGAATGTAACTCGGTTTTTCCAGCAGCGTTGCAGTCGCTATTTTTCTTTTTTTTTCCTGCTGAAGGAGTGGGACGGTTTACAGCACAGGGCTCACGAGGAGACGCTGGAGAAAAGGTACTGCAGGGATTTGATCCCAGGCCAGCGAGGCTACATGTGGCTCCGGAGATATCGGTCTCAACCTTCTGTTGTCTCATTCCAGCACTGAGTGATTTCTCAGCTACCAGATGCCGTAATGTAGTTAAGTACTGAATAGACGAATATTGTTTTTCAGCTGTGTAATTGGATTGAGGACAGAAAGCAAACCTGGCGGCGTATTTTCCTGGTACCACGTTTAAAGCGAGTTGTAATGTCTATGGTTTGATTTCCCTCATGTTTATTATGGCTCTCCTTCTGGAATCCATTAGGGCCTCTGCAGTCACCAATCACGTAGACACACACACACACACACACACACACACTTACATGTACACCCACCACTTCCTCTGCAGATTTCTCTTCTCGTGCTTCAACTTACATTTAGCCTCAGCGACCCCCCCCCCCCCCCCCCGCAGCCCTCCCAGCACCCTGGAATAATGCACCAACCAACCTGCTTATTGAATAAACAACACATCGCTCAAAACAGCGCTGGCTCCTCCGCTCGCGTTGGGGTTGGACACATGCTCTGACACATTTAAGGTGCCATTAATCAGTCAGATGCAATTTGTTCCAGGGGTCTAAGTGGATGGTCTGTGGGCAGAGGACGCTGGGATGTGCTGTCCCTGGTTAAGACGCTTCACTTGTGGTGGTTATTTCCACGAGTAGCTAACTTGTGTGGTTTTCTTATTGTGGTAGTGGTGAGATTAACTAAAGTTTGGCTCCTCATTTCCACATGTGCAGTGTTTTGGGGCAGAATTCAACATGCCAGCTGTGGTGGGAGTTGCCCCCCCCCCCACCCCTGATAACCCAGGAGAGGCGCAGTCCTTTCCACCTGTCTCCTTTACTCAGTCCAGCCTCAACAACAATTTGGTGCTCAGCTGAGTCTGACAGCACAGCGCAGAGCCAGATGTTGTTTAAACCCCTGTTCTCATCCAGGGAGTTGCTGCTGAGCAATGTGAACATTCGCAGACGCGCCGCGTTTCACCTTCGTCCAACTCCACCGCCTCAGTCCAGCTGTAGTTTCCTGCATCTGGACATCGAGCAACTCCAGGGAGGTGTAGGATTCATGCTTTCTGTACGGGGCCTGAAAAGCAACTGTCTCTGGGACCAATTTGATCCTGTGAATGGTGGACGATGTGCTGGTGTAGGGGTTGAGCTTCAGCATTCCAAAACGAGCGCAGCTTTCCAGACTTCACGAGCGGCCGCAGGTTGTGAGGGGGTTTACTTCATATGTAAATGTCATGTAAGCTAAGTTTGGTTTCATGTTCAACCCAATCAAAGAACAGTTTAATAATTTAGGTAACGGCTAAAAAAAATCCCATCTAAGTGCAGAATATCTTTGAAGGCAACAAAGACTTGATTAAATTAAGTGAAGCTACATCTCCGGTGCTTAAGTTGCTCAAAGCTGCAGCTGTGTGGATTTGTGCAACTCTGCTGAGCTGAAATCTGATGAGCTCAGACCTCTGCTCAGTAAGTAAAGATTTAAAAAGTCAGGGTTGTGCGATTCTGCTGCAACATGCAAATCTGAGGAATTGAATTTTTAACTGAGAGGAACTTAGTGCACGGATCTGTAAAATACATGACTGTGAGCTGTGGTTAAAATGAGCTGTGTCGTGGATGTGCCCCATGTGAATGATAAGCCTCTTTCATTTCATTTTGTTTCTTTACTGTTATGATTAATAACTAAGGTCAAAATGGTTGACATGAGAACTTGTTCAGCACCACTGAAGGAGGCATGAAATCTGATTTCTCCTGATTTTTAAACCAACCAAAGTTTCACAGTCCCGTCGTTTGTTATCGAAGGCCGTTAAGAGCCAGAGCGGCGGCACCTCGCTGCCATTTCAGCTAATTAGTTGAACATAATTGTTCTCGGCGAGGGTGTAAAACTCATACAGCTGTCAGACGATCGCTGGCACGCCCGGCTCAGAGGAGCGATCAGGCAGATGGAAGCACGGACAGCATGATGGAGTGAGGGAGAGGGGTGGAAAACAAAGGCGGAGACAAGAGACGGACAAGGTGAGGCGGGGGGGGGGGGGGGGCTGTGGTGACAGAGACTGATTAGAGGACAGAGAGCGACAAATGGAGAGCACGGAGAAATACAGCGACGCTTTTTGTCCCGTCACGACGTCTGCAGGCGAGCCGACGGCGCTTTGGTGATGGTGGAGGGAGGGAGGGGGGGGAGAGTGAGGCTTCCTTTAACTCTATATACACACACACACACACACACACACACACACGCACTGGCCATTGTATCTCATGCGCCCCGACATGTATTAAATATGATTTCAATCTAAATTATTTAGAAACACCATCTGGACTGTTTGTGTTTGTCGGTTTATAAAAACGTCCATTTACTCTACAGGGTGTGTGTTTGTTGATGTGCATGTGCAGCTTAACTCGGGGCTCGACTCAGCAAATTCTTTTAAACACTTTCATGAAAGAATAACATTCTTAATGCAGCGTCGTTCACTTCAGTTGTGTCTACGAAGCTTTTAAGTGTCTTTGGTTCACCGGGCTTTTCTCCCGTCGTCGATGATGTCTTATGAGGCTTAGGGCGATAAAACGACAAAGATAATTATCGCGATATAACTTTTCCCTCGATAGAAATAAAAGACCTGGTCGATACAACGTCGATAGAACTCATCCCGTCCATGTTTTGACGGACAACACGAACAGCCAATGAGAACGAGAGTAGAGTCGCGTAGAACCAATCGTGTGGCTGGAATAGAGTTACAGTCAGGTTAGGTTATCGCATGTATGGTTAATATGTATATGTATAGTGCCATTATGTGTATATGTATAGTAACATTATAGAACATCCTGACAGTCACACAGTCTGAATATATCAAAGTTATTCGTTTTTTCAAGAAGTGCTGATTTGTTGAATTAAACATTTTGTGGACATCTGAGGTGAAATAAGTCAAAATTATGTCGAACATTATTAGAATCTTTCTTTCAGTTTTTTTCAACTGCACTTATTCAACTGTATTGCATCACATTAACATACATATGTAGCTGACCCCAACCCTAAGCTCTTACTTTAACTTAATATATATTCCAACTGATTTGAGTCCGAACCAGAACCTTTTTCACTTCTTTTGATTCGAGGAATTGTAAAAATGATCTTTTATTCTCCAGATAATCTGATAATCAGTTTTGACTTTGCTCCAAATATTGTCTGACAAAGGTTAAACTGCAAAAAAACATGTGAAGATCCCGGTCACCGTTACTGTAAGGAGTGAATATTGCACCTTTTCTATTCCTACTTCTAATTTACTTTTTGCTGCGATGATTTGTCTTCTCTATCAATCATTGTTTGTGTTTTACCGAGTGAAGGGTGTTAATCTGAATGTGGCAAAAGCCTGGATATTCAGATGTTCAGTGCTTCCACCAAAACACAGAGTCTATTTATTTGAAAATGTCTGTTTTCTTCCGTCAAAAAAGAAAGAACCCAGAACGAACACAAGGCCAGTTTCTCATTAGTGTGTTGTGTGGGTTGACTGGACTCAAATTGCAGATGTCGGAGAGGGCAGGGATGTGCAGGAAACTATTTAATGGAAAACAGAGTTGTTTGACAGGTGAGATGAAATGTAGGAAATCCAAATCGCAGGCAGCAGAGTTGAGATCTCACCTCATCCTTCATTTTCCCTACGTTCCATCATTAAATGGATTCAAACTCACAACTAGTGATTTATCTTTCTTATTTCTTGTTTGGTTTTGTTTGGACAATTATTCAGCCACATCTGCTGTGGACATTCGTTATTTCACCACTTGTGGTTACTGAGGGCCGACATGTTTGCCTCTGATGTTAGTGGTAGCGCCTGTTCGCCAATTATCCCATTAAAATAAGATATTGGCGTGATTAAGTAGAGGACGAGGAGAGCTGTGATTGGTCAACGGGAGAGAGGAGATCAGACCGGAGGACGAGAGAGGAGAGATAAATCCTGTTAAGGTGGTATTAATGTTCTTAAGCATACTGATAGCTGGTGTGTGTGTGTGTGTGTGTGTGTGTGTGTGTGTGTGTGTGTGTGTGTGTGTGCCGCAGCACTATAGGCTCATTAAGCTGCAGGGGAGAATAGCTAAAAGGATTAGACAGACATGGATTATTCACGCATGAAATACTGGAACCAAGGAGGTGGAGACGGAGTGAGAGAAGGAGGGAGAGAGAGAGAGAGAGAGAGAGAAGCTGAATATGTAAGAGAAGTTGAGAATATAAATATGTATGTCGAGGAATATACACGGCGAAGAGATGAAAAGAGGAAACGGCAGAGCGGCGACGAGAGAGGGAGCTCAGGAAGTCGAGGAGGACAGAAGATGAGGTCTGAGATTTAAGATGCAGCTGGAGACGGAGAAATCTGCTGAATGCTACGGAATGAGCAAGTAGAGACGGACGGAGATAGACGGAGCGAGTTGAGGATGACAGATTGGGATATAAACTCAAGCAGAGATGAGAGAGAGGGGGATGAGGTGGCAGAGGGGAGCAGGGCAGGATGGGTAAAAAAAAAAAAAAAAGAGGAGGAGGAGAGGACCTGAGAGGAATGAAGAGGAAAGAAATGAGTCATGGAAGGAGGGAAAGTTAGAAGAGGGGAGGATTAACAACTTTCCCTCCTGCTGTCATGTACTTTAAGACTCAGCTGCAGGTTACGAGTCAAACAGAACACGCGTGGAACGACACCACATCAGGGAGGCGTCACAGGCTACAGCCGCTCGCCTTCATTTGAAACCTGCATTTCAAAAACCATCTCCGTCCAGATGAGAGTTCATTTGTCCACATCAGAAGTTTTCTCCGTCCACACACACCTGAAAACACACATCACATAAACATACACTGGTCATGCACGTGCCAGTGGCTGCTACGTTGCAGAAAATACCAGGAACGAGAAACGGTTATGGTTAAAAATAAGAGCAGGGATTTTCTTTTCTCTGTGGAACCGTCACTGTCGCTTTGCATTCACTGCTGGAGGCCGAGTCCTGAGTGGTGAGGACCAATCAGGAAGCGAATGCAGGAGGCGGCGGCGTCATTTCCAGTTTCAAGTTTCTGAAAAATGTTTTAACGTTGATGCAGCCAGAGTAAGTGCTTCAACACGAGAGGGAACCAGAAGCTTTACAACTTGTATTGATCAAAAAAACGTCGATATTTCTGATTATTTATGTGCACGTGTGTCAATCACGGTATAAATATTCCAAATTTTATTCCATAAATTAATTTTAATTGACATTTTTAAGGTTAAAAATAATCTTCGAAGGCTGCAAACCTCACAAGTGCTTTATTGAAATGAAATACATGATTATCCAGGTTTCTGGAACCAGGAAATGGTGTTTTCACGCACCGCATAAAAAATGGATGGTATCTTGAGTTAGAGTCAAAAGCACTGATGAGTCTGTAACTTGGATTCTTGTGTTTTATTGGCAAGATACAACATTTAGTGCAATGATCATCAGTTTGTGACTTAATGCCCATTTTACACAATCCCTGCATCCAGGAGTAAACATCATGCAGCTGGATTTTACTAATTACTCTGGATTGTTACCATGAGATTTTAAATTTCTGTTTCAAATGGCTGAAAAACAAACAACAGCAATTTCTTTTTGTTTAGAAAACTGCGTAAGAACAAAATCCTGAATTGTTCCTTTGGACGAAGTGGGCCTCATGCCAAACTGTGCCCTTACTCCCACAACAGTCCCGTCACACACGGTGGCACTTTAATCAGGAGTGTTTTACAAAGTTTACTCATTAAACATAGATCACATCTTGACCTTTTAATTAATCCATAGCTTAAAGCCCAGCTGCTGAAAAACAGTTGCACTGTGGATCACATTTTATTTCCGAGCAGGACGCTGCTAATTTTAATAGTTGAAGGAATAATAATCAAGTGCAAATCAGCATCTGGGCTTTTGGAACTGGAGGAAACTGAGATGAGGCAGATTGTAGTAAATCAAGCTGACTGTGTCGTAGCAGGATAACGAAACAGGAAAGAAGAGTTTATATTTGATCTGATCTTCTACTTCCTGCTCTCTGACGATTACTAGAAAGGAGTGAAACGCAGTCCGTGTTTTCTTATAAGGTCAAAGAAAAGGCCTCTGGTGTTTCATTAGAAAATCCCCTTTATATAAAGGTGGAGAGTGGGGGTGTAAACGTCACACGTGCTGCACTTAGATTGAGCTCTTCTCGTCTTAATGGCCACTCAGTGCTGCAGGCTGTGATCTACATTCACCCATTCATGCTCACGTCCCTGCAGAGCTTCTAAATATAGCACGTCTCTACTCGGGCCGTCCCATTCATGACGGCACAGCCATCTGGGGCTCTCGGGGGGGGGGTGCAGCGTCTTACCCAAGGACACTTTGACATGCAGACTGCAGGAGCCAGGGATCAAACCACCGACCTTTCGATCAGTGGACGACCTGATTTTACTCCTGAGCCACAGCCACCAGTCGGGCTGCCTTTCAAATAGGTAAACAGAGTTCTGCTCACACATCTGCCGTAAAGGTTCTGTATCTGTACGACACGGTTTGATCTGTTCAACACAACTTTACCACACTATCCTCCATGTTTATACAACTGACATGGACTAATCTCATAGAACTCACATTGCTTCTACCTCATATATTGAAAACGTAAAGAGAATTGGCAGAAATCTTTTTACATTACGTTACACAGACCACCGTTCATTGTGGACCACCTCGTGAGAGATGGGAAATGTTCAAGTATCGCACCAGGTTAAATTGTCATAACATACACAAGTCATATCCAAGAAAACGACAACACACAATCAATAAAGAAGTTGTTGGTCAATAAATGACCTGTTTGTTAAGCACGTGCCAAATGTTTTGACCTCGAAAACTTCACGTGAGAAGAGATGCGTGAAAAACAGAAGCATGATTCATATTCACGTATAAATCATCGCAACAAGCGTGAACACAGATTGTTATCGTACTTTTGGCAACGCTGCTTCCCCTCCTCTGGTCTCCTCTTCTTAAAAGGGCACTTATTCCCCCTTTTTACTTTTCTGTTAAAAACAACATGTTTAAGAAAAGAGCCGGAGTTTGTCCGACTGCATCTTCCCACAGATGTGAGGCAGCAAACCTCCGGTGGCACACACTCCACCTCCGACGCCTGCCTGGCCTCGGCTGCTGCCACGGTCGCGTGGCACTGTTGCCCTCTGGGACTCGGAGAGGTGTGCGAATAACTGTGTCACATCAGGAAGCCAGTC
This sequence comes from Hippoglossus hippoglossus, assembly GCF_009819705.1. Lineage (NCBI taxonomy): Eukaryota > Metazoa > Chordata > Actinopteri > Pleuronectiformes > Pleuronectidae > Hippoglossus > Hippoglossus hippoglossus. The sequence goes on along the minus strand of NC_047151.1, from coordinate 27,226,612 downwards.
AACACATCTGTGGCTGAGATAAAAGGGCGGGAGGAAAAGAGAGAGGGATGAGGATGAAGAGGGATTGAGAAGCAAGAAGGGGATGGCTAGATGGATTACAGCAGAGAGAGGGATGAAACAGACGTAGAGGAGCAAGGGAAGGAAATTGATTGAGCTGGAGGATGGAGGGGAGAGGGGGGTGAGAGATGGAGGGGGGGGGGGGGGGGTGAGAGATGGAGGGAAGGGCTGAATTCAAAGAGGCATTGACATAAATGAGGGAGAACAGGGGGGAGGGGGGGCGGAGGAGCGGTGATGGTTTCAATAAGCAGATGAATGTCATCAGAGGACGGCAGGTGAAGACGGCAAATTGGGTGAGACGCACAAAGAAAATGAGCAATGACATGGTCAAATATTTGGAGAGGAGAGCGCGGGTTCGCCTTCTGGTGCGTCTGGCGCCCGACGGAGGCGTCTGGCGGAGAGACAGGCGTTCATAAGAGAGAGAGAGAGAGAGAGAGAGAGAGAGAGAGAGAGAGAGAGAGAGAGAGAGAGAGAGAGAGAGAGGAATGTGCTCATTGTCCTCTCTGTGTGTGTGTGTGTGAATGGACATTAGCTTGTTTGCACAGAGTGGCAGCGGATCTATTTCTGCAGTCGGAGCTCATCCGGGTCCAAATCCCACAAATACATATTTGAGTCCGTCTGACTGCTGCTGCTACTTTTCATGACACCTATACATTTAAAAAACAACAGTTTTTAAAATGGATTTGTTCTCACTCAGACTTCACAGAGCAGGTGTGTGTGTGTGTGTGTGTGTGTATATATATATCTCAAGTATTCATATTTGTCTTTTCGTCCTGTTGGTGAACTCTTGTGTTGCAGCTTCTCTCTCTCTGCCTTGTTTCTGTTTGTGTGAGTCGGGACGTGTTTGGTTTTTTTAAGTGTTATTTGTCGTGTGCAGTTAACACAGGTTCAACAGCTCAATGGAAGGTGTCAGCTCAGCAGCGCGATAGCTGAACTAATATACAAATAAACATAAAGCAAGGTAAAAGAATAGAGGTTACTATAAAAACAAGTCAAATACAGTAATATAAAACTAAGACTCTATACATTCAAAGGTGACTTTAACTTCCAAATAAAGTGCAAAGAGGCAGGAAGAAGATGTGCAGAGGGTTCCTAGTCATGAGTCTTTCTATCTTTGTGAGGACCGAGCTTTGGACCTGTGCAACTTAGGACACTTTGAAATGTGAGGACATTTCCCCCTGTTATCAAACTGGCTGTTTGCACGATCAGACTTAAAGTTACGATGTGTGAGTTGTTTCTTAAATCCTCCTCGTGTCCCGGTAGCCATCAATTAGGTAAAGTCAAAATAAAGCCAGTGTCTGTAGCGGAAGTGAAAGTGTGGATCAGTTGCATTTTGGAGGTTTGTGTTTGTCCAGTCACTGAGGGTGTGTGCTGCAGACAGGAAGTAGGTAACCTGGGAAGTAAAACACACAACTTCGAGGGAGCAGCAACTCGTTTGTTGACATTCTTGGATTCTGCGGAAGTCCCAGCATCTGGGTGGACGTGGTTTTCTGCCCATGTCACCATTCTCCACGCTCTCTTAACGGCTCCCTCCGGATTCAAACTGTCACATTAGGTCAATGGGTGACTCTAAATTGCCCTTTGGCGTGAACGTGCGTGTGAATGGTTGTTTGTCTCCGTACGACAGTCCTGTTATTGATGTGCGTCCTGTCAGTGCGGCACCCTGCCTCACCCACCGTCCTCCTGCGACCCTCAAAGGATAAATGCTTTTATACAATGGATTACTGGTTTGTCATTGTGTTCAGATTCAAATCCCTGCAGCAGACGTGGTACATGTTGTGTGTGATTGTGTTGTACGTATGTGTGTGTGTGTGTCGTAAAGAGAGAGTAACAAGTCCCTGTGGGCCTCATTCCATTTATGTACAAGCACATGTGTCACAGAGAGAAAACTAAAGCTTTATAAAATATGCAGGATGAATAATTCTGAGTGTGCGTGCATGTGATGTCACTTCCCCGGTGTCGTCTCTTTGCTTCCTGAAGTTAATCAAACCCAGTCAAACAGAGAAACTCTGAGTTTGCACGTCCTCACACTGATGGGTCAGTTTTTCAATTTCCTTCCTAATTGTTGAGGTCAAAACAAACAGGCTGCGGACGGGAAATCACGTCAGCTCCCGGGGCCTTCGCACGGATCAAAGAATCCCCTCTGGGTGCAAAAGTCATGTGTGTGTGTTTGTGTGTCTGTGTGTGTGTGTGTGTTTGCTTAATGATCCCTGTGGGTAAACAGCAAATCGCAGAAATTGAACAGGGAAACAAAACCTTTGAATTTGCTGATTTCGCATATCTTGAGTAGCCGGAGACATCTTGTATTTTCTATATTTGTTGAACAGCAGTTGACGCCACTCCTCTTGTTGGTCAGTGTTTGGTTCTATATACAAAGAACCTATAAATCACATTCAGACAGATTCATATATAAATATCCATATCTGCTCAATGACTCCATAACATAATAAACAGTTGATAGATTTTTCCTTGAAACATGTTCACTTCTTAATGCAAACACCAACAATGAAACTCGTTGGACTTCACCCAGACGTCTGCTGTCATCACGACAGCTGATGGGCTCCAAGATTGATCAATTACCAGCAGAAAGGTTTGACACTTACAAACACACACACAGACAGACACACAACGAGAAGCTTCCTGAACTCCATAGAAACCCTCATCTTCAACTGCACAGCCTGAGCACTTTACGCAGCTTTTATGTATGAAGAGAAATCAGTTTTTAAACGATGTAAGCGTCTTTGCCCACGCACGTCCACACGTTCTTTATGTTGACATGGTTGTCTCGTCTCACTTGAACTATTGTGTAGGCGTGCACGATGAATGTACAGATGAAGTGAAGGGACACGAGGCTCTGTCAGTTTTTTTCACATTTCCATATCCAACGTTTATTATGAAAGAGCCTTAACTCTCGTGTTCGTTAAACATGCGTTACATGACCGAACACTCCTGAAAACGCTCCAACCTGTTTGGTTGTCACTGATCCGCAGTGATTTCGACTGACAGATGAAAGTAGATGTCAATTTCATGATATTCAACATGTTTAAAAAGCATCTGGGTTTTACCCTTCAGACAAAAAACACAGTCATTCTGCTGATCTGTGATTTTGAAGGGACCTGGTGCAACCCGGACGATCTCTGTGAAATGACATGTTCCTTGGAGGAAATTAGTCAGATATAAAGATGGAAGGTAGCGCCACCCTGCATCTGTTTGTTCACACCGACTTCTGCAGTCGCTTATTAACCTGCGTGTGTTTCAAAATCAAAACGCCCTCAGCCGCTCACTGGATCCCATTTAGTTTGAAATGCCTCTAAATACCCGTCAGGCAGCCGTCCTCATCAACCCGATGCCATAATCCATCATTATGAATGTAGAGTGGGAGGCTCTCGTTCAGGGAAATAGCTTCTTTTGTTTCCTGATGAAAAATGACTCAATGGCTGTGACTTGCCGACAATAGATGACTGATGGCGAAGAGTCAGGAACAAAGCAACAGGAACGGAATTACTCACATTTCAACCGGTGAGTTAGAGACTGAAACAGAACACGTACTTCAGCTTCCTGTCGTGGCAGCGGCTTCTTTCTTTGTGCTGCAGGAAATTATCCTTCAACGCTTTTAAATTGCAGCATGTTTTATAAGAAACGTACATGCGACTATTTCAGGTTCAAACCCTTACGATGAGGAGATGTACATGTAATTTAAAGTAAATTATAAATCACTCTACATTGTTTTGTATCGATGCACTCGTGTGAAGTGAAGGAGTTCATGTATCTGCAGGTGGATCACGTTGGGTTGAATTATTTTATGAAACGTATTTGCTGTTACAGTTGAGTTTTACAGTTTTTCTCTGGCGTGTCTGTGGGATACATCTTACATCCAGAGTTTTATTTTTTAATGCCTCTATTCCCTCACATGCTGAGCTGACATGATTTTAACACTGACTATGTAGAAAATTAAAACTTTAAAGTATTTATATTTTGAATTTCTTCTGGCTACAGAGAGAACGAGAGCGCGTTGTATAAAACACACGTCCTCGGGATGCATCCTTTTTAAATTGCTTCCTTGAACAGAAGCGCTTTTAATTGTTGTCTAAGTATTCATAATAACCGTTTTTACTTAGTGCTAATTATCATCAGTTTAAGGAGTTTAGCCGACGCTCTGATGGGACCAGGGTAATAAAAGGATAAAGAGTTTCCTGACAGTTTATCTAAATACAATGAATAATGTAGAACGAATTCAGATTAGCAGAAAGAGCGTTACTCTTAGCGGAGGTATGACGGGCTTTATTTCCCCACCTAAGCATATTTTAATGTGTTGAGGGGGAAGATGTGGTAAAGAAGAGTCAGTGAGACTGAGTCAGGTGATTCTACAGGAGATTTTAAAGTCAAATGAATCTCACTGGTACAAATAGAAACTTAGATTTAAACCCATGACTAGGAGGGAAGAAGGCAGCGCTCATTGTTGTGTGGTGGTGTCGCACAGAAGAAGATGCTGCTCCATGCAAACAGGTGTGCATGTATAGATATTGCATCGCAGTGTTGTTGTCGGTGTGTTGCGCTGGAATTTGTTATTTCAGAGTTCGCCCAGGGTGAAAAAGAAAAGTTTGGAAGACTTTATATATCGGCAGCTTCTGTCCCTGGCTTCATTGTTAAACCAACAGTGGAGATCCTGGATACGTAGCTAGAGTCACAAACCTGGTCTGTGTTGACGCTGTGGTTTCGTTGTGGGGCCATCAAGCAACTCTCCGGTGCAGGAGAAGAGGTTTAATCAGCTACAGCTCCTGCTTGGGTTCCAATAGTCTTCACATAACTAGAAACGAATCTCACTCAGTAGTGAAACCACATTTAAATTCAATAGATCCAGATTTTGCTTCCGATTTGCCCTCAATTCTGTTTTCGTTAAGATGCTCGAAGCTGTGAAATCATTGAAAATGTACTAAAACGCACTATGTTACAGAAAACCCTGCTCTGGATCCAGACCAGGGTCGAGCCCCACCCCTCCACAAAACCTCATGGAAATCGGTTTAGTCGTTTTTTCATCATCCTGCTTACGATGAAAACATTTTGTCCTACGGCCGCTGCTGGAACGAGACTCAGACAATAATACAGACAATGCTGGACTGTGTAATCTGTGAAATGGAGGATGCAGTTGATAAACTGTTGTGGAGCCTCGTTCGGTCTCGTGTCAGCCTCTTTCATTAATCTGATGTCACACAGGATTTGAGTAAAGTCTATGAAATGTCCTGTTCAGCCGTTCGTAGATCTTTGCACCGTGTAGGAAGGTTCAGGGTTTCTGTCTCATTCAGTGCACACGGTCTCTTTCTCTGTCACAACATGACCGCTTCACCTTTCTGCGGATCTACCTCTCGCTCTTTGAGCAGCGTCTTTGTGCAGAAAGTTTGTGCAGAAAGTTGCTCGACATATCACTTGTTGTGAAAGTTGTCCAGAAAGAGAAACCGTTCCTGCCCGTTTATTTGAACAGGCAACGTGGAAACTCACAAGACAAGTCTACTCTGAGCAAAAAGGTTAAGAGTAAACGGGATCAGTTTTCTGAACGACTCCTCATTCAGACTTCTATTATCCATCAATGGCTTCACCTTCGTTTCAGATGTCAATGCTAAAGTCTGTAAAACACTGTTCATACAAAACAATTATCTGCAGCTGAATCATCAGCTCAAACACTTATTTTTAGCTGCTAGTGGCTGATATGTTTATTTATTTAATTTGAAATACTATGGAAACCAGTTTCATGCAAAAAAAAAAGACTCGCCTATCTTTGCAGTAGAATCCATATACCTACAGTGTATTAGTTTATTTCTGTGAGCCGCACTGTAGGTTGAACTTTTTTTTTTTTTTATCGCAGTCTTAAGCGAGAGAAAGAAAATAGGAGAAAATACGAGATATTTCTGCCAGGAAAGTCACACAGCAAGAAAAGCTTTGAGCAGTGCAGCAAGCATCGAGTTAACTTTTCAGGAATAAATGCATCCCGAGTTCTAGGCCACGGATTTAATGTTGTAGGGATTAAGTTTTGTTTTCCTGTGCAAACAAGTGATAAAGTGAAAATGAGTCAGAAGGAAGCAGAGGAACATTTCACCCTGAGAGATAAAACACGCAGCAAATATATTAAACAAATGAACTGGGAATATAAAGGAGATTTAACACTGAACAAAATATGAAATACATGTTCAAAAAATATGATTATCGTAGATTAGAGATTGTCGGATGTCGTCTTCTTGGCAGAGCAGAATTAATAGATGCTCCCGATGGCGTTGCAGCTCATATCGGTATTCAAATACACACATGATTATAATTATCTAATCAAGTATCCTCTCGTCTGGCTAACATCCTTAACAACCTCTCCCCGTCGCTAATCAGCTAATTACACCACATTACAATCAGTCCAACTCGTGGCAGATGAGGCGATAGATTAGCACGGTAAACAAAATGTGCCGCATCCGGAAAAGAAGGAGGTGCCGGCGGACGTCGGCGGAGTTCAGGGAAGTTGAAGAAGGTGCAAATGACGGAAGGAGGAAGGTTTTTTTTCGGAGGTTGTTTTTTAACTGACTGAGAAATGAAAAAACAGCGTATGACTTATTAAGTCGACATAACCCCGCAAAAGTTAGCAAGAGCAGGCTACGCTAAACTCGAACCGATACATCCCAACCCCTCCTCTGGTCCCTTGCGTCAAAGTTTATACATGTGTGTAGCAGCCATGTTTCCTCCATCCTCATAGTTCGGACACATTTGTGGCCAAATACAGAAAAATCTCTTTAGGAGGCATCTCAGGTTTCACATGCGAACAGAGATCTTGTTTGCTCTTGTTATCCCCGTCTTTATTTCTAGCACCATTAAGTTTTCTGTTGCTAATCTGCTTGCGTCTTTGAGGTGCACAGCTACAAGAATCATCGTGCTCCCGTCGACCTCTTGTTGTCTCTATTACTAACGATGCACACAGGTTTGTACAGTGAACAGCAGACAGGCAGAAATCAAACCCTTATATATACATATCTTATCTCATCTTATCCACACAGGTCATGTCTGGTTTACAAAACCAATATAATCCTGCAAAGTCTACATGTCCGATCGTGCACCTTCCTCGTGAATCATAATCCCGTCTCCCCTCCTCTCTCTGTTCGTCCCTTCAGCTTCTCATGTCCCTCACTCCCCTCTGCTTATTGCTTTGTTTCCTGCCCCCGTGTTCTCGCATTTTCCATCTCTGGCCGCCTCTATCAATTTTTAATATGGCAGCCAGAGCTGGACATGTCATCAGCCTGGCAGCGGCCGCCGTGTCTGGCCCTGCCTTTGAAAGCCTGGTGTTTTCTTTTCCAACAGATGTAGAAGGCTTGGGTTTTTGTCTGATTGGCTTCACGCAGCAGTGACCTCACTCTGGTCCGCTGCGGAGGCCCGAGGCCATCCATCGAAGGAAGTCGTGACACGAAATGTTTCCAAGGCTCCGCTGATTCTCTGAGATATGTTTAACTTCTCCGCTATGAACCAGGCTTGTTGCTAAGCAGTGAAAGTCCCTGTGCTTCTTGGCTGGAGTTTAATCCTTTGTCTCGGGGCATTAGGTTACAGAATATCCCTTCGCACAAAATAGGACCACGGGGGCACATTGGAGACGTTTTTATGGGTAAAGTGTAGCGTCTGATCTAGAGAATTTGAGTTGTTTAAATGGTGGAAGAAATATCCTGAGTTAACACGGGCAATTTAACACCTGAGTTAACTGACAAGAGCGGCAATTAAAGAATTCTGAGAGAGAGAGAGAGAGAGAGAGAGAGAGAGAGAGAGAGAGAGAGAGAGAGAGAGAACTTTCCCTCTGTGCTGGACTTGATTTTGATTTTATAAAGTAAAAGTTATTTCCATCTTCAGAGTGACAGGTTCACAGACTAAACAATGAGATCTCTTATGTTACTGTTTTGGTTCATTATGAAACGGACACAGTCCAATTAGTCACAGATTGTACTTCTAGTTATTATTACAACTTCATAAGTCATCCTCATCTCAACCTATGTGCTCCAGGTCTAAAGTCTAAGGAATTAGACCATTTCCCTACAAAGAAAACTAATGAAAGTACTTAAAAATGGTCAATTATCTAAATTTTACGAAGATCTGCTTCTGTCTTCGTCCATATTAAAAGTGTTTACCTCGTGTTCTGTGTGTTATCCAGTGTAACAGGTAAACACCTCATATCCTCTTTATATTACATACAACCATTGCAGGGGACGGCTACACAGGAGTGGAAAAATGGAACCGACGAAGATAAATACTTTATGGACTTGATGGTGGCCTCTACAAAACGTTATTGCTCTTCTGCTAAACTCTCGTGTGTCGCACTAACTTCTCTCTTCATATTGAGCAACACAATAAAGCGTTTGCAACCTTTTGTCACCCGAGCGGATAAAGATAGTGGCACAACCTCATCCGTCTCTGAGACAAAGCCATCCCCTGTGTGCGACGCTTCCTTCCCCCCCCCCCTCACAGGTAGCAATAAAGCTGGGGTCAGTGGCGGCTGATTGAGTTTGGTGTAGCAGGCTAAGCAGAGTGCAGGCGTTCGGTGAATCCAACTATACGTTCTAATGTAATATAGATGAAAACGCCTCGTGCAGCTAGAACGTTAATCCAATATGAGGAACGATGACTGTGTTCGCACAACATTCACTTGTTGAGTTTTACCGCAAGGAAAATCATCAGGAAACGGGTGAATAAGCAGCATTGAGACAACGACTTGGTGAGTCCTGATGCCGAACATCTGGACGCCTGGTGCCTGTGAACTGGAGAATCTGGAGTTGATGGGTTGCAGCAGCGATGCAAGGCCCAACTGTCGCCTTGAATTCAATCAATCTGCACGAAATCCACTCGTAAATGTCTCTACTCCTAAAATGCCGGAGTTCTTTCATCAATAAAAATCAAAGTGTGATTTGAAAGAGTGAGGACAAGGCAACATGTCCTCACACAACTCGCAAAGGTCAAAGTCCAGTAACACACACACACACACACACACACACACACACACAGGATGTAGGATTTATGCCGCCGCAGTGCAGGACCTCACTGGTTGAGCGCCGCAGTATATTTTCCTCGGTGCTCGCGCTGTAAACAACTTCATTGTGGCGCTAACACACAAACCGTCTTCAGTTCGTCTCAGGTCAGTTTGTTGCCGTTCTTCATTCATCACCTTCCTTCAGTTCAGCCTCTTTCAAGTAGAAACACATTTATGGGTTTGACAGATGGAATATTACTCGAGTTACCGTTGGAATCAGCTCACTGTGATGAGGGCGATTCATAAACTGTGTATTCAGAGATTCGTTATTTTCAGACAACACAGTCCCAGACCAGCAGTCGCACCAGGTTAGATGAGGACACACAACTTGTTTAACTATTACAGGTTACGAGTCAGAGTTGTGGACCAATATGATTTCACCCTTGGTGTTGGGTTTGTTTGTGTGTTTGTAAGCAAGATAACACAAAAACTGCACAACACTTTTCTATGAAACTTGGTAAAAGGATGGATTAGGGGTCAGAGATTAACTCGTGTGATTCGGGTCAGGGGGCGGATCAAGAATTTATTTTTATTTACCTTTTCCTTGATTTCTCAGGGAACAGTTCGTTCATCTTAGTTAAAATATTCTGACATATTAATGGGACTGATACGAGTTCTACCGAGGGACATGCTGCTTAATAACAGCTGATGTTTTTTATTTTTCTTAAAATAATGCAGAAAAAAGTCCACCTTTTTATATTTAAATCAATATATAAATTGAGAGAACCTAAAACTAACAGATATTAAAGAAAAATACAAGATGAAGTTCACATGAAGTTGACACTGACCTTTTACACATGCAGTACTTATACACAGTACTCCACACGTATACACAGTACTCCGCACGTATACACAGTACTCCGCACGTATACACAGTACTCCACACTTATACACAGTACTCCACACGTATACACAGTACTCCACACGTATACACAGTACTCCACACATGTACAATACTTACAATAATCTCCACACCAGCTTTGTTATTATTTATTTAAAAAAAATGCTTTACGTCTACACGTCAATGTTTTTATTGGTGCTTGGAGTTGAAAAAACAGGAAAAGGGAAACATCCAGTCAATATTTAATTACTTATCCTGGTCCAGAAATCCCTGTTGAGTATTCCTATCACATAAACACTTTACCCATTGAAAAAATTAATCTGTAGAGGAAGACGTTCTGCATTTTCACACCAACAATGGGATTCATATGATTCAATTAATTTGTGCTTGTGTTATTATGAACTGTGGTGATTTACCTCCTCTGACCCATAAGCCTGTTTTCACACCGCTGCGAGCTCCGGTGTAAACGGTGCCAGTGTCGTCCGTCAGTCTGGTCGGTCACAGCATGTTGACTCATTGACTGCTGCCTCCTGCCATGTTTGTCTAACCACGACCGAGACCACAAGTAATCTGTTGTTGGCTGATTGTCGCTGACGGCGTCTTCATTGTGTAACCGAAGGTCGGGGAACTGCCGGGGCGGCGAGGAGGAGGGGAGCAGGGAGGCGGGAATCTGAGGGCGGTGAATCGTATTTGGACACCAAAGAAGGTTACTGCCATTATGTGTCGGAGAGAGAGGCTACATCCACACGACCACATCTTAGTTTTCATATCCTACGTTTACGCAACCAAACAATTACAGAGTTATCAAGCCCATAAAAGCTACAGGTAGTTGTCACAGGTAGTTCTTATCTCACTGGCGTGTTTAATTGTTTGTGTTTATGATAAGGTTGGTATTAATCAGTTATTTGATGATATAAGAATTGAGTTAAACGTCATGATTGACAGCTGAGACTTGTGATTGATGGAGGGAGTGTGTTCGCAGGATCTTGACATGACTCCGCCCCCTGATTGCTGCGGGACAGACTTATTTACAGTCGATGTTGTGGACGGACTTTACTTCTGATACAGAGCGAAGACGAAGACGTGTTTGTGTGGATGTGAGTCACGAAGACTTTACTCTTCTTCCTCTTTCTTCCTCGCTGAATTTAATGATCAAGTTATTGCTTCTCAGCGGAGTTTCCCTCTAACAGAGCTGGATGCTGCGTGGGAAACTCGGTGACACCGATAGGAAATTATACAACACCTGCTCTGTTGGACGTCAGTGACACGGCTTCTCTGCAGCAACATGTTTTTCCAGAAATGCAAAAAAAACAATCTTTTTTGCCTCTTCTAAAAAGGTGCATCTATAATTTACAATTTCTCTATTTCTCAGGTGCTCTTTAGTTTCCTCGCCATCCGTCCACATGTCACATTTCCAATATGAATAAACCATGTACTCGAAACCTGCATATAAATATCACTACGTAGTGTGAGACTGAGACACCTCTGCTGTGTGGAGTCCAGCTTTATTAGTCCAGTCTTGTGAACAATGCAGCATCAGTTGTCTGTTTCACCTTCAGGAGTAAGGACGTGTGATTAAACTCCACAGAGGCTGGAAAATACAAAATATTGAGGATGTGTAACTGTGCCATGAGCTGCAGCTGCACACACACACACACACACACATATACACACACATCACTGCCCACAGCACAAAACGTACACCCCTAACACGCGCACATAATGGAGTCAGCATATGGTTTGCCCTTGTATACACACACATACACATACACGTATACACACAAAGGCTACTCAGCGGGACATGTGCTGACTCTTTCCCCCGGGGCCTCGTATGAACTGCACACATACATATATCACATTTACATTTAGCTGATGCTTTTATTTACAGACACTTGCAATGAGCACAAGTACACACACACACACACACACACACACACACGTGAGTGCCGACACAATAAAACACAGACACACACACACACACACACAAAACAAATGGCCCAGGAGTGGACCATCCTTTTCCTCGACGTGTCCTCCGTGTCCCCAGGTGGTCCATCTGAACCGGCATGTCTGTGTGTGTCTGTGCGAGTGTGTCCTTGTGTGATTTATGTGTGTGTGTGTGTGTGTATACAAACGCTGCTGTGGTAGAAAGTCGAATACAAGAATAGAACAGTTGATACCTTTTGTTATTTTGGTTTCTTTCATGCTACTATTTATGTGGACGTCAAAGAAAGTCCTCCCACCCTCCGCACACGATCTCCAGTGTTACATCAGTTTGTTATCGTGTGTTGCAGTGCGGCAGAAAAAGTCTCAAAACGCTGAAGAGATTCAGCAAATTAACTGTCCCTGTCTTTAGGTAATGTGTGTTGGCTCCGGCGTGAGGCCGGCGACCACACTCCAGTGGGGGGGGGGCAGTGTTAACAGGAGCATGTTGTCAGAGACTTTGTGGCACTGCAGAGCAAGAGGGCAGCAGCCTGATGCAACCCGATGCAATGCATTGTCACACACCACAGGGGCTTTAAGCACTGCAATGCCACATCAATAATAATGAATGCATTATTCTGAAGGGCAAGAAGTTGCAGACAAACTAAAAATAGCCTGTTTTACCTGTGAGCGCCTGCAGCTACACTCATCAAGAACCTTATTTTGGGTTATCTGGGTTGGCCATCCCCGAATCTGTCTTCAAATTGCTTCAATTCTTCACGGCACAGATTCCACACATTGTTGGAAATCTTCTTTTGCCAGCTGCACATTCGTTCGGCGATTCTCCTCTTCTACCACAGTGACTCAGATCTGTTAACGTGTTCGTCTCAGCACATCCTCAGGTGCCAGGCCTCAAACGAACAGACATCAACGTCACGGGAAAACCTTTGTCTCTGCCGAGTCTGTGGGATTTCTCCATCGGATGTTGGACAAAACGCTCCCGTGCGTCTGATGGTGCAATTCCATGGACGTGGGAAAGACGAAGGTTTTCCTGTGACGTGATGTCTTTAATCTGACATCAAAGACCTGACTCTACTAAAAGCTTCAACTGTCCAGATCTTCTCCGTTGAAGCCTTTTGTGATATTTTGTTGATCCAGTACCCGTCAAAATACCTTTTTACAGGATGTTCAAGTTGTTTTTCCATAGTTTTTGGCTCCAAAAGTCTGAGGCCATGATAATTAATGAGACTTTCATCAAACAACCCTTTTCCTCTAAATTTCTCATTTCCTGCGATTGCTGAAGCGTCATGTTGCTATGCAACATGACGGTTGAGAAGCAACACTAATTATAGCTAAATAGCAAATTATCGTTGATGCTTACATCAGTTCAGCAGGTGAGTCACCTGTTGCATAGAGACACACATGAAATGACACATGGCAACAAACCAGCAGCACAAAGAGAGAAACAGCAAAGCACGACAACACAACGCTCATCTATAATGCACAAAATGCTGTTGCCACCTATTTGCAGAGTTGTGCACCGGAGACGCAGAATAACCTGAGCAGATGTAGTGACTGGGCATCGATTCCTTTAGAATAAACAAACCAAAAAAACTGGGTGAAACCACGGTTAATTTACCACCACATGTCCAATACAAGTCAAGTTAATCCAGGAGCTAAGTATAATTAATTTGCAGCAGAATTAGTGGGATTAATGTGCAGTGATGCAGCCGCAGTCATGTGTGAATCAATTACAAGAAACCAGACGGACACACACAAACACGGTGAAGCAGCCCGTCTCTCAGGAGCGGAGCTGTATGATACCTGCAGGATGGGCTGTGTCTGTTCCAAATACATGTCAGGGAATCCACCACGAGCCGTTATCGGTCTGTTGTGTGGCTGTGCTAAGAGGACTTAGTGGATTAAGGCCATTTGTGATAGCACAGGTCCAATTTCACCCCCCACAAAACTTTCCCCTCAGTCCCCAAATCTAGTTTACAGACTCCCGTGCAAAATTGCTGAATGTGTCCGGGGTGACATTAAAGGCACTATCTGACGCAGTATAATGTATCAATATATATTTATTAAAACAGCTTGAGGGGGAAATTGAATCCTCCCGGTGTTGTATGCGAACCGAGGTGAAATTAAACTTCTCTCTATCTGCAACTGGTATTAAATCCACTTTCGCAACGGAGCTCAGCTGCAGACATTTGGAAACTCAAGTCAACTTTACATGACTATTAAACACGGCTTCAATTTTTAAATCATATTAAGTATCACTATCCTGCACAGTTTAAACTCTGGAGTTTAATATGAGGATGTTAAAATAGTGTTTCCTCAAGAACACTGTGTTAAACATATACGTGGATCTGATTATGGGTGAAAATGTTCCGGCAAATAAAAATACTTGCTGTGAGCTGCGAGTCTTCTTTGAAAAAAGTGTTTCTCCCGAACAACTGAATGTAAATGTAATGCAACAAGCCCATAATCACAGCAAGCTGCTCCAGGGTCTAATGGCTTTTTATATAATGGTTATTGACGCAGCTGTACAAAATGAAACATTTTCTTAAAATAGCATGAAAACATGACAACAAAGCAACAGGGGCAAACAGGATTGTGTCTTATTAGCCGCCTGGTTACCACACCAGTTGCCACAGCAACCAGTGTCACGGTCATAACGTGTGTTTCATGGGAATTTATGGCGAGGCCGGAATGAATCTGCAGTGATATTACTCAGGTGTCGGAACCCTCTTGTATGAAGTCTATTCATTTCTAGATATGATCTGCAGTGAGCAGCTAAATGAGGAATATAACTGAGCTTATATCGACTGTTCCACTCGTAGAAATCATCTAAAACGTGCGTGTGTGCGTGCGTGTGTGCGTGCGTGCGTGAGATGTGCAAACAAAGCACTTGAAGGGATTTGGGAAGCCATGAAGAAGCAATGAAGAAAAAAGCCTGCAGCTGCCGGCTGAAATCAAACACTTGTGCTCTGCCTCTCCCTCACGTTGAGCGATGGCGGCTGAAATGATTGGAGCACATCTTCCATATGTCACCAGTTAGTGAAACCCACTCTCGGGCGCGGGCTGCCGTTCGCGCCAAGTGAGGCGCAGCGGCAGCGCCGGCCGTCCCTATTAAGAGCAGGTCATCCAGATGAATGATTAAACAGGCAAACGAGCGCTCGGGCCTATCAGCAAACAATCAGCCTTTTTAAATGAGTATTATGCAAATGAAGCCCCATGAATACATCAAAACAAACATATGAATATGAGTGATAATGGGCAGAGGTGTGTGTGTGTGTGTGTGTGTGTCTGTGTGTGCACGTGCATTCATAGTCCGTGCACTGTAGTGTGACTGTGCACAGAGAAGAAAGAGACGTGTTGGAGGATTTAGACTTCACAGGCACAATCATGAATATGATCGACTTCACTGTTATCTGCATCGTGGCTGTGTTTGTTGGTACGACTGTAGATTACAGACTGTAACGTGCAGCCTAATTACTCTGGAGTTCTGTTCCTTTTAGATGAGATTCATACGACTCTCATGTGTTGAAGCCACAGATTCACTTAGAATTCAAAGCCAATGAAGTCCAGGCGAACCCGACTCTTTCAAATGTGAACAAAAAAATCCCCAGAACCTCAAACCCAACGTTCCAGACTGTGTTTGAACGGTAGCTGTTGCAGAAAAACCTTCCAGAAACAACAAAATTATCCTTTTCAGACTTTGTAGTCTTTTGTCTTTGGCAGATGATATATAATGTGTTAATTAATAAAGCTTAAAGTTGTTCTTCAGCTCCAGGGGTCCTGGTCCCCACCTCCGGGCTTCATGCTCGGCTGACCAGCAGAAGGTTGTAAATTTATATTTATGGGCAGATGAAGAAATGGCACAGCTCCACTCGTTGGACTTGCAAAAGCTATTGATCCTGTGGTGTTTGTTTTCATACTGTGCCCGACTGCCGGTGTTCCTTGGCCTGTTGTTGTGTTGTTGTTGCTGCAACCCCTTGAATACAATGTACATCTTCAACTGGATCATGTTTTATTCATGAGGAAGTGTGGGCTCTGTGAAGCATCCGGTGGAACCTCGTGTAGATACAACATCAACAGACCCCAAAAGCATTCGAAGCTTTCAATAAACTGACGAATCAAACGTGTCTGACTTCATAAGCTGATGAGCTTGTTGGGTCGTCGACATACATCCCGAGCTTCTCACCCATACAGGACATTAACAAGCTTCTTCGTGGCGTGAACACAGTTTCCTACCCGAGGTATAACCGACATAGACCATGATCATGAGATCATGAGTCACTGTGGGTGAGAGTCTGAGCTACAGCCCGACAAAAGTAAAAGAAAGACACAAAGAAGGGACCTACTGAGCCGACTCGGGACTCAGCAGGTCCCCAGAGAGGGCGCTGTTCTCTCGGTTTCATATTGACATTTTGGTCAACTGATGAATAAATAAATAAATTGTTGGCACAAGCTCCCCAAACACTGGAAGACCTACAGCAGCAGAAGAGGGTCACCTCCTGACACCTTAACACCAAAAAAGTATACAACTATGGATAAAAGTTCACAACCAATGGAAAAACTGTGTCTTTCTCCTTGTGTCACCTCTTGTGGTCAGTTGTTCTCTGCAGGACAAAAACCCTGCAATCATCCAATTAAGGTTAAGTGGTTATTGCTTTGCCATCAATGGATTTAAGAGATTAGTCTTTCATTTACTTCCTTGGACGGCAGCAAGGCAAACGGCTCTTGACAAGAGTCTGTTCAGTTTTTTTCTCTAACAACGAAGAGAAAAAGGAAATGTTTTATTGCATCGACAGGATCAAACCAAACGTTTCATACGGGATATCAATTTAAGACATCTGTGAAAATGTCTGAAATCAAATACCACAATGCCCCCGTACCTTTCTTTCATCTGTATTTATATATAATGGCTGATGTTCTCTAATATAAATCCATGCATAAAATCATCACAGTCACGCCTCCCCCGTACCCAGTGAGCTATTTACCATACTAATGTTACAGTATTACATGACTCACATGAAAGGCCTTGTATTATTTAAATTAAGCAGTGGCCATTTAACAGGTACGATTTTAAAGCTAGCGCACATTTTCTGTCAAATCTGCTGCACGTTCACAAATGCATTGTTCGCTACTGGGAGCTCTGGAGCAACTGGGGTCTTTAAGCCCTCAGCTTAAATTGACAACCAGTAATTTATTACTTTTATTGACGTCTAACAGCAACAGAAGAACGTCAGTATTGACAGGTAGCCGGCAGGGGTGAAGTACTCAATTAAAACAAATAACTCTGTAAACAGACCAGAATACACCAGTGACCTGCGGTAGCTAATTATAGACAAAGCTGGAACGCCAGATTATACTCAGCAAGTTTCTTCTGGTTCCACCTCCAGACTCGGCCACGAGCTGCTGCTGCTGCTGCTTGTGTCCCCCCCCTCCCCACCCCCTCCACGCCCCGAGAGCTGCCATATGCTTTTCGACTGGGTTTAGATTTATGTTTTTGTTGTTGTTTTCGTACACGCTGCGGTATTTATATTCTGATCGCCCACCACCTCCTGCCCCCTACTGACACCTTGGCCTGCCGTGTGGGGTTTCCATGCCAGCTCCCGCCCCAGGCAGCAGCCCTAATTGGCCAGCGACCATGTCATGGTGATTTATGAGAAAGAAAACAAAAACAAACAGAACTAATAACCGAACAAAAGTCGTTCATCCCCGTGTTTCGTGATTAATTTGAGGAAACATGAAACATAACTCTCCAGATGTAAAGTGGCTTAATGGTCATTTGCAGGAACCTGTTTCATCTTTCCCCACTTTTATTACTGCACCAGGTTCAGCTCATCAATCATTAGTCCACGTGCTGTGGCTTCACTCAAATGATGTGTGTGTGCGTGTGTCTCCATGCACACACATTTAATTGGCGTTGCCCTTGATGGAAACTTACTTCACCGAGAACATGTGCAAGTGTTTATGCCATTAAATCAGATCCAGCGGCCGCTCGCTGAGACTAATGAATTGCATCCATGAAAGTTATTAAAACTAAGTCGATTTTGGGGAAATGTTTCTAACCTGAAGCACGTTTGATCAGTTCCCAGCAGCGAGCTGCAGAGAACATGCTGATCAGTCTGCTCGCCTCCAGGCCCTGAGTGTGTGTGTTCGCTGATCTTTCCTTCAAAACTCTGAAGGTTATTGTCACTTACGTTCTTTCCTCAATTAACTGAGTGGAGCGATAGAGTCCTGGTGACTGTAGCAGATGTTTTCTGGAGACGCTGCAGTTGTTCGGCGTTTTCGTCTGATCTGGTTTCATTCTGTGTGTGTTATCAGATGGTTGACATCTTAAGTCATTTTCAGAAATCAACTAAAATGTCCGCACATTCGGGTGAAGATGATCATATGAACAACCCAGCAGGAGATTCTCCAGTCGAAGGCAACAACACAATACATCTCCAGAGCATTTGGGGGAGAGGGTAGCGTAGCACGCAGGTTTGCGTGTTTGAAAAGTCGCCAACGAGCCCAGATAAAATCCTGTGTGCAAGAAAAACTCCGGAGAGAAGTACGGAGCATCTGACTCAGCCATTAGCGTTTTTCTCATCCAGCCCCTTCAAGTCATTTCAGGTGATTATCTGAAGTTCAGTGCAAGTCTGCAAGTGGTGATAGACAGGAAGCCGTGGAGCACAAGGTGGTAAACTATAAATTGTTGTACCTAAAATAACCCTTATTTTATCTATATTTGTATCTATATGTATTAATACTCACTGTAAACCAACATGCACTGCCCTCATTACAGCAGCTGTCCACTGATGTGCTGCACATGCACTAATCACAGTTCTATTGACTTGGGTAGAAAACGGTACGTCACACTTGCACATGCTTGACTCTTAATTGTTTGTCAGTGTCGGATTGATCCCGACCATAGATTAGGCGAAGTGCATTGTCAGGACCAATTAAGAAAGGGTCGCAGAATGCGTCAATAAGAACAAACACATGGACAAACTGAGCTGGAGGCTCGGCTCGTCAACGCATTGTGTCCGATGGCAGACTCAGGGGATACGCATGAGGTGTGCAGAAGAAACAGATTGATTGGTTCGACAGTGAACGATTCAAAGACTCAAGTAGGGAAAAAGCAAATGAGAGAATCATGGATGAAATATGTGAGAGAAGTGAGGAAGAGGAGGAAAGAAAAATAAGAGTTTATTAAAGTGACAGACTGTGAGAAAGGATCTGATTGATGGGGCTTCCCCGTATCATATTTTATTCACCCTCTGATCCATCTGACAACTGAGAGAACGGCTCTGATTCAGTTTCGGTGGCGTCTCTAAAGGATGATGCACCTCACCTCAGGTTCTGAGTTTTAAGATGCTGCTCAAACGGGTGAAAACAAACGGGACGGGCCCGCATCACAGCGACACGTCAACGTCTGCCTGATTCGGTGACAATGTACAGAACACAGACAGAAAGGAGCAAAATGAGAAAGAGTGACGAGGGACGGGGGGGAAGGCTGTTGGATCTCTGAGCTGTTGAGAGATGCTTTTGAGCTGCGAGAGCCAAAAAAATGACGAGAATGGAAAATCTGAAGAGGGAAAGACAAAGGTAGAAATCAGACAGGATGACAATCAGAGTGAAAACTGGTGTTGAATTCAAAGTGAGGATACTAGTAACCTCCTTAGTATTTTGGCATTTTGTCTTTTATTTTGAGACACAAAGGAGAGGAGGGGATTAAATGGCCGCCCCCAGGACTTTGTCTTCCTTCGAGACACTAGAAAGAGAGCAAGCGAGTAACCTGGAGCTTCAAAGTGCAATGGATCTATAGATCTGAAAAGAGACCTCACTCTCCTCATCCGTCCGTTTGCATCGCTCCGCACTGTAGATTTAAATCCTTCTCTTGTGCTCATCATCCACCTCAGAATACAATCCTGTCTCCTCCCTCCCACTTTACATCTCTCTCAACATCAGGGCTGCAGTTAATCCTCCTTTTTATCCCGTTGACTCATCTGTTTTGGTGCACTCCGGGAAAACAGCAACACATGTGCTTTCCCCTCTCCACCACCTCCTCCTCCACCTCCTCCTCCACCTCCATCCCTCCACTGTCTCTTTTTCTCCGTCCACATCCATCAGTCCCGCCTGTTGGCAGCTGAACCCTGCGATTACGAGGCAGTGGCGGTGTAGTGGTTAATCGTGTTGGGATGAGCGGGGTCTCTGTGGAGGAGCTGGGACTGAGGACAAAGAGGTAGCTGCTGGGATTAACTGGAACCAGTGATATACAAATGCATGGTTGTGCATCTGGGATATTCTAATGGCACCGGTGCAGTGTGGTGCAGTAGTAATTGTGGTGTAGGTTTTAAACCCACATGCACTGTGTATGATAATTAATCCCACTTTTCC
The DNA here is from genome assembly GCF_009819705.1 of Hippoglossus hippoglossus. Lineage (NCBI taxonomy): Eukaryota > Metazoa > Chordata > Actinopteri > Pleuronectiformes > Pleuronectidae > Hippoglossus > Hippoglossus hippoglossus. The sequence goes on along the minus strand of NC_047151.1, from coordinate 27,206,363 downwards.
CAGTTTGTTCAACTGTGGCGTCTTAACAAACACGCTTCGATGGAACAGCAACGCAGCACTTAAGTTAATTCCAGGCTTGCGAGGCACACACCTCAATTTGCAACATCTGACTGTCGAATAAAAGACAGTTATCACACGGAGTCGTCTTCACTGCTCGATTTGCAGAAGATCGATCCGCTGGAATAATTGCTCAGCGCTCAGGAAAATGCCAATGATGTTTGGTTTTTTTTTTTGCGTCTTAACGTCTTAGAAAATAATTTATATTTTTCGAAAAAAAATAATCTTTGACTTACTTCTTTAAAGGGAGAATGAAGATGTTCAGAAAATGACTGAGCAGTTAAACGACTCGATGAGCCTTTTACATTCGATGTGAAAGCCAAGGTCAGAATACTCGTATGATTGATGTTTGCTGGTTGACTCTTTGCTTCGCTGTGCATGAGACTCGGAATTAAAAAAGGGAGAGAAAAGCTACGTCGTCCTTTTGAAGCAATAGAATCAGCAGTTGACTCATGTTCTGGGCAACCAACCTGAGGCTCCGTGGCAGCCAATGAAGAAACAAATGGTTTGTTCTGATTCCTTCTCGTGTTCGGTATAATCTGGGTCTGCTTGGGAATACACAACGTTTGTCATGTTCTCCTGCTTCACTCGGCTCTCGTACCAAACTCAACATGACGTCACCCATCGTGTGTGTGTGAGTCTCCAGTTTTGGCATTTTGTCCACAGCGCCATCTTGTTTTAGTTTTTCAACACTGCACCTACACCTGCAAACTGCAACGGCACTAGCTGTCAGTCACATGGGATCCACGCCCCCATTGCCTCTGGTGCTATATGTATTTATTTGACTCTAAATAATACTTTAATGTCCAGAGATGAACATCATGTTGTATTGGAAACTTGAGATTGAGTTTTCGAAACCATAAACTCCCGAGGAAAATGTTTTCTGATTTTATGAATCAAAGTAGAATTATATTCAGACTGCAGAATGTGATGTCTTTTAAAACCAGTGGAGTCGCCCTCTGCTGGTTATTCAAGAGAATAAAGGCTTTTGGCACGAGGCTTTTTTGCTTCGTGCTTAAATAAAAAAGGCACAATTAGGCTTTTAAATTAAACATTTGACTCAATATTAAACTTGATAGTTACTGTTTCATATCAGCAAAAAAAAATCGTGTCACAGAAATACCTCTTGTGCTGTGGAAGCTTCTCGTTCTTCCTCCACTGAGCAAATAGCTTGTTTCTCCAGATATCCGTCATTTGTTCGTGCTGCTGGAAGAACATCTGTTCACGAGAGCAGCTGTGATGTCTGGACAGACGAACACTGAGGATCTGAGGTTCAAGTCTTACCTGGTTTAAGAAGAAGGCTCCGTGTTTGAGCTTCTATTCGTTCGGAGATCTATGATTAAACATGTCCCTCTTTTACAACCGGCCAGTGAACACGTCCACGACTCTTTTCGAAAACCTATTTTCAGGATAGTGAGAAGTGTGTTTGTTTGTGCAGATAGTCTGTCATCGATTTGGGAGTTAGACAGAAGCTGAGGTCAGTGTTGCATCCGTGCGTGTGCTCGTGTTTGCGTCTGTTAATCAGTGTGTGGGTGTGACTTTGTCCCCGTTGACGAACCAGTCCACTGGCATGGGCCCGGCGGTGCTGGAGGAATTTCAAATGGCTGGCGCCCTGTGGGTAGTGGCAGACAGCGTGGGCTCCTGCTGCGTGGCGGTCGTCCGAATGTCATCCTCACAGCCGCTCGGACAAAGACAGAAGACGCAGACAGAAGATGAGATACAGAAGCTGAGGAAGATGAAGAAGAAGAAGACGTAGAAAAAAGCAGCAGAGCTCAGTTGAAAGATGGATGAAAGAGGAGAGAAAGATGAGACAGTGGGGAGGAGAAGAAAGAAGTTGAGATGGGAATTAAAGAGGAATATAATTAGGCTTTCAAAGAGGAAAAAAGTGTAAAAAGAAAAAAACAAAGGGGTAGAGAAGAGGAATATATGGTTGCCAGGGACAACGGACTAATGGAAAACATGCAGTCACCCACTCAATCCCCCCGCCGCCCACCGCCCTCCACTCTTTGTGGATCTGCGTTTGATCCTCCTTCACCTTTTAAAGCCTCCATCTTCTCCTCCTCAAAGAACTGCTTGTTATCGGTTAATGCTGCCATTCTCCTTCCCCGGCGATATATACGCATGAGCTCGTACGGCAGCGCCTGGTCCCGGCGTGAGCGTTTTCCTGCCTCGTCTTTCACAGTCCGTCTACCTCCCCCCCCCCCTCCGCTCGGCTGCCAAATCTCTGCCCTGCCAGATGTTTGGACTCTTCACGTCTCCTTCTTACTCAGTGAACTCCTGAGATTAGTCGAGCTCAGCACGTTTGTCCTCCAGATCCCAAGAGTGTGCACGACGGAAGATGAAGTTCCAGCATGAGGTTCTCATGCTAGTCTAGATTTGACTGTGGTTACTTTTAACTTAACGGTCGCCTCAGGAAACCACATTTAACATGTTTTTTGTAGTTTTAAACATTATTTTCCAGATTACGCTGATGTTATTCACAGGGATTTATTAGAAAACAATAAATCTATCGTTAAAGACAATATAAGCATGATTATTTTAATTCTTAAAATTTAAACATAATGTATTTAGGAACTATTTGAATTCTCTCTGTAACCTCATTCCCCAGATGAGCGCAGGTGGTTAAACATTTCCACATTTCAACTCATGTCCCGTCAGATTTGGGCCGAAGGGATTTTATTTCCTCTTCTGTCCCCAAATGGAAAAACAAACACTTCCATTCACGTTGTGCCAGTTGATTATCATCTCTCACAAGTTTAGCTGGGACCAGTCCGAGCCGCACAGCAGCCAATTAGGAGGCTTTTAAAAATACAGAGCCGCCGGGCTTGCTTTGATGTGATTGGCCGACAGTTAAAGGGAGCGTACGACTGAAATTCAATTGTTATCAACTGAAAACACTCCTTTCGCTCATCAAACAATTCTCCTTTCCTCGTCTGACGCTAATCGTGACTTCGGCTCCCGCAGGAGCTCGGACCGTTTCTTATTTTTTTCACGTGTGTGGACTTAATTCCTCATCTCTTCTTAGTAAATTATTCAACGACTCTCTGCGAGGATCCGTCTTGGTTTCAGTCGGTCTACGAAGCCGCCTTGCCTCACTTCCAAGTCCTCCTGCTCCTCCTGCTCCTCCTGCTCCTCCTCCTCCAGCCCCAGACTCCATTTACCTTCTTCCCCCCTCGTCCCTCTCCTTCCACCCTCGGCTCCTTCTCTCTGCGTCTCACCACCTCCTCTCTCTCTGCTCCTTGATGGATTGTGGCCTGAAGCCGAGTGTTGGGCACTGCACTGGATCAAAACATCATTTTCATCCATTTACTTTGGCCTGTTTTTCCCATCGTGCACCTTTTTTATTGTGACTTATTCAGTTACTTTTTCAGTTAAACCAAACACATAAAGTCCTTTTTTTCCTCCATCATTCCATATCTTCTTTCCTCTTTCCCTCCCCCGCTGCTCCTTCCTTCCTCTTCCTCCGCTGCTCTTTAATTACCCTGTTCTCGCCACCTCCCCACCCGCCGGAGACCGCCATCTTCGTGAGGTTATAGTCAGTAACCTCCTGTTTCTGACATTTAACTTTATTATTCTCTCCATCTGCCAAGCTGATCAGCCCTCTTACCCCTTCCTCTGCACACACAGCGTCTAACCTTTCCTTAAAGCCAGAAGAGATTCACGGCGTATAAAAGACATCTCTCAGACGCGGCTCCGGCCCCTCCCCTTTTTATACCGGGTGAGCTGGCACCGTCTCTAATGTGCTCTGACATTTGAGTCTTTCTTTGCCTTGCAGATATATGTCCATGTGTGGGGGGGCGTGTTTGTACAATGTCCATTTCCTTTTCTTTCATCGACCCCTGTGTGGTTGGACACGTCCTTCGGCTGAAGTTAGGTTTCCTTCTGGAGACTGTTGTTTTAGCAGACGACCAAAACCACGACATGTTCGATGTGCAGTGAAGTGGTGATATCGTTGAATAGGTCAAATCATTGTTCTTTACCCAAACACAGGTTTCTGAGAGTTGTGTAGTGTTTGTGTACCGATACAAGTACAGTGAGGTAAATAATGCATAATTCATCTGTCATATTTTTTTAAGTTTTGCTTCTCTGAGGAGCAGAAACCTATAAAAATCATAATATGACATTCATCGACGATATAATTTCTGGCCCTGACTCCCAGCTCTCGTAGTGTTACACATATCAAGGTCAAAAGTACACACAAGCTGAAGTTGTTCCATCGACGCTGCCTGTGGTCGGTCCAATGGTTTCCCAGATTGTGTAGTTTCCACCCGACCTTTGCCCCACGTTAGTTTAACCATCAGAACAGCTGCTTCCTTCGGGATCATTCACATGTTTTAAAGAGTCGTTAAGTTGTGAATTAGTTGAATTGTTTGTGCAGCTATCGTTTTGCCTTAAGAAGTGATGTGTTGTCCCCAGAAGAGTCCAAATCTGTTTTCTTACAGACATTAAACCACAAAAGACACGTTTCTACGTATGAGGCGCTGTGAGATTAGAGTTTAGTTGAAAGTGTCCCTTTCATTCAATCTTTGTATTAGTTTTATATTGTTCAACCATTGATTTGCAGTATATGCAGCTGATGTGAAATTGTAGTGTAATTTGCCACTAATCTAAATTGACGTTTGAATCTCTTGACTCGTTTTAACGTCGTTCAACCAAACTTTCTCCTCTGCTAGTTTTTGTTAGAATTTTTTATTCCTTTTCAAATCACAGCGTGACTGCGAGACAGGTATTCATTTACATTCTGCTTTCAGCGCGTCATGTTGCTTTTAGCAATGTGACTGTAATTACGGTCCTATACTTTACTTTCAGAGTGTCGTCCACTTACTCACATGCAACGCTTTTAAAATAAGAGCTTCTCTTTGACTTTCGCCCATTTAATCTCTGCACTTTGGTGGAAGAGAAACACTGAGGAGTTTCATCTTTGCTGGATTCACTCACTTTATCGCCTCTTGAAGTGCTGAACTTATCTCGAAGGTGAAGTCTGTTTATCAGTCAAACACAGACATGGTACCTGCATACGCAATCAGGCACAATCTTGTTATAATCTGCTATTGAGTTTGCTAACAAATATTACCAAGTATCTGACCAAACACAGTTTTTCAATCAGGAAGAGGGCACTTGGTATGCGCACCTAATCAAGGCTGTCTGGTTAATTTAACTTTTGCATTGATTCAATCTTTATCTCCGTCTCCCACTCCCCCCGCATGTTTCTCTGACTCAAATGCAATTTAAAGTTTTATTAACACCTCCGTCCGTCTATCTCCTCCTTCTCACCTTTTAGCTCGACTTCTGAGATTTCTCGCTCTGGCACAACAGCCGTTCGCCGGGACTCAACCTGTTTCCCCCCCGTCTGAGTGGACGCAGGGAAATCGGATCCAGCTGGACATCACGACGCCCGAGTGTGTGCACCAACACCACCTCGCCTGGGAACGTATAGGAAAGGACTGATTAATTGGAACAACTCATCTAAAGAGCTCCAGTCACACAGAGGAGGCTCAGCGAGGCTCTACCCAGCCGCCGGTGTCCTCCACCGGGCAGGACTTCTCTCTCTCTCTCCCTCTTTGGAGTTCACCTAATCTGCTAAAGTGGAGGTGAGTCAATTTACACTCCAATATGAAAGGCCCCTTATATTCAAGAGCAGATCAGCTGTCATTTCGCCTCCCATTCAATTCTAGCGAGGCGCTGTGTTTCTAATAAGTCCGGCGCTCTGGGCCGGGTTTGACAGGGCGGCTGACAGCTCGTCCACCGAAACTCTTTTCAGCCGGAGCGCTTGACAATGCCCGGTGGCATTTTAGTCTGAAAAGCAGCAGCATGTGAAGGTTTCTTTTTAAAAAATGGTACGACCAATTTGGGCCAAAGTAACCTGGTCGGCGAAGTGGGATGCCTGTTGCCATAGCAGCCGGTGCTGATCCCTTATGCAGGAGGAGAATGTGATTTCCGTTGCATAGGGAGAAAAGGGATGTGGAGGATTTCTCCGACTTATGTTCCGAGGATCTGTCGGATCGGCGGCTTCGGCTCCATCAAGGTCACGTTGAAGTGTTGTTCTGCCGTTTTGCATTATGATGGGATTCGCTGACATTTAGAGTAAAAGTACACCGCAGCGTCTGTGTCATGTTTCTTTTAGCAGTAGCCTACATACCGGGGTTATTTCGGTTGGTCCTCGATGATTCTGTCCCACTTTTGGTTTCACGCGGAAAGTTTCACAGCTGGAAACATTCTCGTTCTGAAGATGTTACTGGGTTAGAATCCATTATCGCAAAATGTAGGCTCTGTCCCAGTTCTGCGTAAAGGAAACTGGGATGGATTTCTTTGTTGTTGTTTTTTTTAAATGTTCATGAATAAATCTGCACTGTCCTGATTCATCTGATTTACCAAATTGCTCTAAACTCGATTAGAAGACGAAATCCCGACACCGATTTGTATGGATGAGAAATCAATTAAAATACTTTTAAGTTTAGAATGAATTGCAATATATTATATGATACTGTGCTGTCAGTATTCATGATTATCTGAGCAGAGTATTCCCGGAGCTGTGTTGTTTTTCACATTAAAAGAGAAAGTGCAAATGTCTGAGTTACATTTATATAGTTAAGTTCCACATTGTTTAACAGCTTTAGTTATATATTGTTTTTATGTAGTTTATACTTTTTCTGAATATTTCTATATTGAATAATTTTAACGACAACACAGTACAAAAAAGGAATATATGTGTATTTAAGATAGGATGACTAGCATTGATTAAAAGTATAATAATACTTATAGTACTCCAGAAAATACAACAATTATAATATGATAATACTTATTACAGTACATCATCATTATACATTCCTTCAGCATCTATGTCATTATTATTTATGTGCAAGAAGTTACAGAAGATGTTCCAAAGTTTGTTCTTTGTAGCACAACTCGTCTCTTCGATAGCAAAGTGGAAAAGGATGTTTGTTTCTTCCATGAAACGTTCGACAGTCATTTGTGAATCTGCAGCTTCCAGTGTTCATTTAAAATGTGTGAACACGATGACCTAATATTCACAAACGTTGAAAAGCTGCATATGGCTGAGTCCGACTTTGTCTCTTTCTTTCCCAGAAGCTTTATCTGCTAAAAAGCTTCCCGTCTGCTTTGAATTCACGTTTAACGAAACCTTCCCAAGTTATTAGTTTGAAAGCTCATTTAAGATGAAAAACCCTGAGAACGAAGACCCCCCCCCCCCCCCCCCCGCAGAGTGAACACAGTGATGTTCAGGGTTATTTGAAAACATAATCTGGAAGTTTTCCCTTTATTAAGGTTTCCGGTCTTTTTTGGGGATGATGCACAGACTCACGCCGCCTCTTTGCATGTTGTACAACAAACTGGAAACACACGTCACTTACATTAGTCCCATCAGGGTTCGCTGGTAATGGATCGAGGTGGTTTATGGGTCCTTCAAGTCTCCTAAAAGCATTGAATTATGTTTCTCTACCAGTTGAAAACATGAACAGCAGAAGTGTAATAAAAGCCCAAACCTGATGAAACATACCTCTGTGTTCATCTGGGGCTCAGTTTGGAGTTTGGATCCATAAATCTTCTTCTATACCAGTGAGGTCACCTGCACATTTAAACCATCTTTGTTAATCACGTGATACAGATGTTTTGGATTCATCTTTTTTCCCCACAAAGCACAGAAGCTGTGTCCCGATGCCGGAGTCGTGTCTTTGCATCACATTTGAAGCCAACAAGTGCGTCCTGTCCTGCCTGAGAACCTCCAATGGGTGGATCCTTCTCGGGACAAACCCTTCCCAGGAGTCATCACGTTACGGACCGATGAGGAAGACGAGCTGCAGGAGGGGCATTGGCTCATAGACGTCTTCACGGTCTGTGAAGGTCACGTTGGACCAAGACCTCCAAGGGATGCGACCCCTTGATTAGCACGCAGCTAATGTTCTCAAGGTTTTTACAGTAAGCACCTTAGTTACAGTTACTTCGAAGATGGATGACTCATCTACACCTTCTCCCACTGAAGCCAAAGATATCCTGGATATCTGGCACCACCATCTTGCCCTGATGACAGTATTTTGCAGCCAGACCTCGCTCCGGAGTGGGAGTTTCTTTGATTGGAGCCTGGAGCCGGTTTTCAGTGTGAGCAGCTCTGACTTGCCGAAATACGGCCGTGACCAAACTTGGCTCTATTTCCTCTTAAGAGGGTGTTACGAGGGAAATGTGTTGGGCAGACGACAGGACTTGACATTTCTACGACGACAGCGTCCTGTGTTGGCGTCTCCCGCGCTCACAGTAACTGAAGGCCAGAACATTCTCCCTGAGGTTATTAGATGCACAGCCGGGCCCGTTTTCCCATTACTGCTTTCTCCGTGGGGAACCCTACATCATAGAATATATTTCAGCTAGCTACTGTAAAGAGGCCAGCTCTGGAGCCTTCTTGCTTAAAAACATATATATTTTTTATGTTTACTGTTTAACGTTTACAGCATTTCCTTCATTTCCATCTAGTACTTTATTCTTATTTCTAAATGAAACATATTTACATAAATCTGAAGTACATTATGATGTGTGACAGCACAGACGATGTAAAAATGGACGTAGACTCCGGGTCTGGAATGTGAAGCCATTATGAAAGTGCCTGAAACCTGTATTCTCTTGAATGACCTCTAGGGGGTGACTCCACTGGTTTTTGTGGAAATCAGTTTCGAACTCTATGAGAAAATAACTCCCTCATTTCTCCCTCGATTTAAAACGTTATGGTCTCAACCTGTAGTTTCAAGTCTTCTTCAATACAGCACGATGCTCATTTAGTAAGTTATGGTCCCATTTAGAGTCACATAGACGACAAAGCACTGGTTGCATTGGGTGTCAAGGCCAGTGGACTAATACAGACATGTAGAGCATAATTTATTTGGATGCTTTAATGCATCATGTGAATAATATCACAACACGTACCCTCGTGGCCATTTTGCTGATGAAGCCCAAGATTTATTGCCGTACTAACTGGGATGAGACATCTGGCGCGGACCATAAATTAATGTACATGATTGTATTTAGAAGAAAAGAAAACCAAACTCCTCAATCCTTCTCAGATAGAGCGACTCGACTCATGCATGTGTGAAGCGCCTCGGCAGACGAGCTGGATCCACTGCGTCTCCTCAGTATTCAGCGAGTTGGTGTGATCCCGACGTGACTCGATTAAATGGTTAAGCCTCCCAGAGCCAGAGGTTAGTTTACTCATGTGTTCACCTTGAGCTGCACACAACACACGTCTGTGTCTGTTTGAGCGTGTCAGTGCTCGGCGTGCGACAACAGACCCTGAAATGACTGGAGTTTGTAGATAAGGACTTTTGTGCATTATGACAATTCGGAGTCGTGCAACACCAACGTGTATCGTCCTGGTTTCCACTTTCTCAATCCGCCGATTTCTTTTATTTTCGCATCTTAACTCCAGGTTATGAATCATTTCCATGCTCCGGTTTGTCTCGGGGCTGCAACACGTCTGAGGGATCGCTGCGTCGCCCTGAGTAAAATGCGCTGAATGGAATCCTCACAGACCTTTGGGCAATGCGTCTTCAGTTCACTGATAGATTAACAAATCAGCTAATTTGACTGAGAAATCAATCAAAGCCGTGAAGAATTGCATCCACTTAATTTGAATACACTCGAGATCAACGCACAACCTGAGGACCCGGGGATACAAGCGAGAAGTAATCACGCTTCGTGCTCCCTCTGCCTCCGAATCCTTTTTTTTCTTATATGTGTGTTGGTTAGAGGCGACGTATTGATTCCAGTGTTGGTGATTCATCATTTTGGGTCCATACCCGCAGCTGCAACTGCAAGTCACGCTGAATAAAAGCAGCTGCTAAATGCATAAACTGATATTTTTGTGTGCGCACGTTTGATTTAAAAGCCAGCGTTTGGAGAAATGTGGTGCAGGCTGAACAATGAGGCCCCGGGTGACCACGCTAATCTGTTTCGTCACCTCTTCATCCCTCCATCCCTCCATCCGTCCAATTTTCCCCTCCCCGCTCTTCCCCTCCATCCTGGCAGTCTCGAGTGCCAGGTTCTACGATGGCTTTTCGACCACAGGGAGAGGCTGTGGAAAGCTGCCAAACACTCCCCATGCAGCCTTCCTCCCCACACACACACTCAGACACACTTGTCATGGAGGCTCTGCTCACTTGGCCAGCTCACTCTTGCTGCCCCCCTTCACCTTGGATGTTCTCCTCCTCTTCCGGCACCTTGTGTAGAGGCCCAGGTGGAACTGGGGGGGGGGGCTTTCCTGGTTTAGCCACCCTGCAATCGACCCACACATCCTGGGTACCCTGCTGCTGTGTGGAGAGCCTGCTGGGACTGAGGTAAGGCTGTTAGGAGGGAGGGGAGAGCCGTGCACATTAGCCATGCTAATCTCATTAGTGTGGCCATGATTGAATCCTGTAGGAATCTGCCACCACTGCCCGGAGAGACGGAGGAGCTCATATATTATTAAAGGGTTTGCTCTGTCGCATGGGATGTATGGGTTTGGGAGAGGAAGATAGGAGGAAGCAGACAGAGACAGAGAGGGAGACAGACGGGCTGAAGCCTCTTTGACAGGAGGCTGGAATACTGCGACTTTCAGTGTCTGGGGAAAAGACGGAGCAGACATGGCGGCACAGGACGCAGATGCAGTTGTAAGACACATCACAGCTCTGATTCTGGACGTCCGGCGTGTTTCCCTACAATCGCATTCAGGGACGGTGATTTGTTGTCTCATTGGGTTCAGAGGCTGCATATCGAGGGCTCTTCTTAGCAGCAGTAAAGCTGGACCTCAGTGATCTCAGGCTGGAGAGTGATGGAGGGAACGTGAAGCAGAACTGTTACACATCGGTGAACTTGTATTGAAATGGAACGGATCGTAGGGTTCGCATGCAAACATGCATCTGTCACCTTTTGTAGTAATTTCACCTTTTTAGTAGTTTTGCATTATTCCCATTTGCAGTAAGCGTACCTGATCCACCGTGTGCCTGATGACTGCAGACTATGTCGTACTGTGCACTATGTATTGAGTTCTTAATATGTTGCGTACTTATATGCGCACTACTTTGCGTTTTTTGCGGTATTTCAATCCCGTCTATGTCCTGTACACGTGGAAGAATTGACACATTAAGTTTTGACCTTGACAGAAGAAGGGATGTGCTTCTGTAACCAAACTGTTGGAGGGAAAGCAGAGCCGTGGCAGAGGATGATAAAAGTAACAGCATCTCTAATTGCTCAATTACAGCAACTACTCATAACACAACGTTAGAACCTGAACAAACAGCTCAGCCGAAATTAAACAATGTGAAATTGCAAAAAAATAAAAGTAAATGTCCTCATCGGGAGACAAGGGAAGACTTAATAAACCACTCGCCAGCCACAAGCTATTCAATTATCAGGGAGAAAGGTGAAAATGAAAATGTAAACCTAACGTGGAGCTAATGAAAATGTAACGGTCATTCGGCAAACAGCCGTCACGAGCCGTCAAAGTTCACCCACGTGACGGGAATGAAACAGGACAATGAGAGACGAGCAGAGTAGAACGGAGAGAAGAGCCCGAACGTGATCAAACCGAGTCAGAATAAAAGAGGTGAAGGAATAGATGACTTCCCTCATCTCACTTCTCATGTTTTATCTCCCCCCCCCCCCCCCCCCCCCCCGACCTCCTCTCCTCTGTCCTCCTTCCTCCCGACCACACGGAGCGACGTCATCTTCAGAAACAACCCGTCCTCTCGTGTCTTCCCTGTTTTACTGGTCAAATGTTTCTCTTTCTCTTTCCCCCCCTCTTTCCGTTCATATTTTTCTTTCCCTCTCCTCTAATTTGCTCCTCGTCTCCTGCTCGCTGCTCCCAGAGGAGTTTCTGTTTCCACTGCTGCTCCAGCGGCTTCTAACCCTTTAGTTTGGGAATCATTGTCTGAGCAGACTGTTGTTTTACTGTCGTATGGTTCGTTGGTGTCAGCTTTATTTACTGTAGCAGTGTCGGTGGGATTTAAGTGTGTTTTTAAAGTTTCTCTTTATCGAGTGGTTCCTCAGTTTGTTGTGATTTTTTTCTCATTAGAGACCAAAAGTCTAAAATCTCTGGAGAAGAACATCTAACGCTTGACTGGCTTCATAAATCCTGCTTCACTCGATTCCTCTGTTACTTGCACATTATTTCAACCACTAAACAACTCAGTCAGTTGTGAATTTACATAATTTATCTGTAAAACTCTAAAAACACTTGTGACGTAACCTCAGAGTTAAGAAAGTATTAAATTCACATCTTACATGTGAGAGAACCTGATGCGTGACGAGTGATTCTGAAACCAGGAGGAGAGGATTACTACTGAAATGTGTTAAAGGACTTAAGGTCGACTCGAAGACTCTCGCTGGATTATTGTTTTATCGAATCTTTCATGGTCCCCTGAGGATGAATCCTGCAGACTTCTCTTTCCTCTCCGGTTCCACCGAGACCTTTACATGTTTGAATGGTTTGCCGTGATATTTGGTTCAATGATTAATATTCTTCACGGGATGAATGTTACTCACTTTACCTGTAGTGCCACCATCGGGTCAAGATTTTAATTGGTCCTGTTAGTGTCAATGGGAAACAGCAACTTGTGCTCATTAGCGAATAGAAACGTGCTGAAACCATTTTCTCCAGTTTCTCCCACTACCTGGAAAATCGGCCTGTGTAAGTATAAAATGAACGTCACACTCAAAACACACTAATGATTAATTAAGGGACTAAGTGTCTAAACTAAGTAAATCTTTTTTGAACTATGCCCCCGGATACAGCAACTTTCTTTCCTTCTTATAATCTATAAAACTAGATTCAGACCACGATCATTCAAATACAGCCTGTCTCTGTCCATTAACTAAAAGGTTGATTAGGATTCAAACCTCAATATATTTCATTGCTTTACCTCCTCCTCCTCCCTCCCTCCTCTACGTCGTTCCTTTTTCCTTGTTTTTCCTCCTGCTCAGCACCGTCGGCGTGTTGAGCTCTCGGTTTATTTGCGTCTCCGTGTTGTCTTGTCAGAATCACCGTCCAAATCGCTGTAACGCCAAAGACGTGTGAAACACGAGCCAGGAATTCAGCCGGTGGACTGGAGCTGCTCGACAGACTCGTCTCATCGCTCTGCTCGTCTTTTCCTCCCTCTTTCATTTTCTTTCATTTCCATGGCCTTCGATCTCCTGACTCCCCCCCCCCCCTCACCACTTTACATTGTCTCTTTTCATTTGCTTCACTTTGTCACACAGATGACCTTTTGTTGGGTCCCATACTGTCTCTCCTTCATCATTCTCTTCTCCTCCTCCTCCTCTCTTTTGACTCCCCTTCTCTTTTTTTCCGTGTCCGTCTCGGTCTCAGGTGCGTCTCGGTCTCGGGTGCATGTCTTGATATCTTCCCGTCTCTTTGTGGTGTCGTCTCTCGGTGGTCAGCCGAGGTCTCCGCGCTCCAGATTTGCGTCTGATAGCATTTGTGAGATCACTGGAGACAGAGCTGTCACTTTCCTCTCATCATGTGTCCTCACCTGCCTTTCCTGTGTCACTTTTCATAAAGGCTTCCAAAATAAAATGCATTAAAATAGATGACACATTTCTTTGTCTTTATTCTTCAGTATTTGTAAAAGCTCTGTAGATTATGTATATGACATACTGTATAAATATACCTTGAATAATAGTTCCTGACATTTCCACACACACAGATATCCACGTTCCATTTGTTAGCATAGCAGAGGCAGGGTTTATGACCTTTACTTCAGCAAACCACCAGGGGGCGATCAAGGCGCTGTGGCTTCACTTTGGGGGGGAGCATGTCGTCGATGTTTATACACAGTCTACATTTTAAACGCTGTTTTCACGTTTAAATTGTTGCTACGTTTAACGCCAGTTTTAACTTTTAACTAAACCTGAGGAGTTTGTAAAGGTTTTAGTCGTGATGATTACAAACTGAGAAGTTTGGCCCTAAACTCTCCCCCTGGACAGATGTTTGTCTTCTGCAGTTTAATTGGTTGTAGGTCTGTGTTGTGGGGTCAGTGGAGTGTGAACACTGTTTTTTAAAGTCTTACACAAATGACATCTGACAGTGATTTTCACCAGAATCGTACCATTGGGAGTTTACGGCCAAGCAGGAGGAAGGGAAATGTCAAAGCCATCAATCACAACATCCTCAAATATACAGCGAGTGTCAGTTTTGTCAGTCTCCGTGGAAAAGATGACAAAAAGGAGGTTTTATCCTCCGTGTAGGAAACAAGAAGACACTTGGAAATATGTCGGTTTCTTTGGATCTGCGGTTTTGATTTGATTTTCACTGCCACCTTCAAACTTCAGCTCCTCTGTCAACCTCAGTCTCTCTCACCTTTCTCCTCGTCCCGTCTTCTCTCAGTTCCCCCGATGTTTCGGTCTCTTAATTGATTCTGCCGTCACTTTCTCTCTCGCCCCCTCCTCCGCGTCTCTCGTTCTCCTCCCCTCGTCTGTTCCTCTCTTCCCATCGGCCCTCGTCGTTCCCCCTCTTCCTCCGACTGGTCCCTGATACATTCATCCAGCCGGGCATTAATTCACATCCGCATAATGACTCACCCCAAGTGCTCCCTCTCTTTCTTTTCTATCTCCCGTCTTCCCTATCACATTTCACAGAATAGTAATGATTCATATCTGAGCTACTAATCATCCCACCTCCCTCCCCTTCTCATGTGTTTTCCATCCCCCCTCATTGTAAATATTAAGACATTAATCTGGAGAATGAGCTCCAGTGTGCGCTGCTGTAACGTCTGAGGTGTAATGAAGGGTAAACTGTTTATCCACATCTCAAAGTGTAAAGTGGAGGTGGTGCAGGTGCCTCTGGGCGTGTGAGCAGTTTACATGAGTGAGCACTTTGTCTTGTACTTTTTCTCTCTAACTGTTTTTTCTCTATTGTGGAATCATCAGCTGTAAATCTTTAGGAGTTTGATATGTTAGACTGTCGTTGAACTTTCATTATTTCATTGCACGCCCCTAAACTCAATCAGGTCTTAAAACTAAGCCGACAAAACAGTGCAGGTCATGAAATCATACAGACCATTGGTCAGTAAAACAGACGGGTGAACACATGGACATTTCTTTTATTTTTATTTGAGACGTTGTGATATCGACACCAGCATCTTAAATCCCTCTGATCCTCGGTGAGTACACAAATCTATGTACCGACCTGATACCACAACTTTTTACCCAGATAAAACTGCAATATTCTCGTCCAGGAAATCAATTCTTCTTCGCTGCTCCAAAAGCGCAGTCGTGCCGTGCGACCAGTGGTGAAGAAGAAGTGGCCAGAGATAATTAAAATATCAGCAATTTGGAAATATTTCACGCTGGAAAGTCAAAGAAGTGAAACAATAATGAAACGGTTTGAAACTTAAAAGGCTCTTTGATTTTCCAAACTGTGACTTTAGAGGAAGTAATTGTTTATTCCTATATTATAATTTATTTAGTTTTTGTAACTTTTTCAGTTGTAACTTGAGAAGTTAGATAATAAAACCTGATATCAATGATCAATCATACATTTTTTTTTGTTTAAATTTACCTGCACACATTCATACATGCAGCAAAACTCACTGTCATCACTTTTCATAACTTTCAGTGGAAAAACATCAAATGTGAGTTTCTTCTCAACAGCTGTGATCTGAATCTCTTACGTGTCGGAGAATTTTCAGAATCCAAAGTGATGACCTGCCACAATGCAAAGTGCTGCAGAGGGACACTGGGACTATTCATGGATTTCAAAGTAATCATAGAACAATGTTGCAGGAGTCAGCCGCTTTTTATTCATGCGCCATTATTCGCTCAAGTGAAGAGAGAGCGCTGGTGATTCTGAGTTGCAGAGCGACTCCACTGCAATCATAAATTATGGGATGGCAGCGTGTGATTCCATAACTTTCCCCCCCCCTCTCAGATTCTCCCATTGTATTCTCAGATTGAAAATGGCAAACCTGGTCTATTATATATCTGTCTCCTCTCTGCTATATTTTCCTCTTTCTTTCTTTTAACGTGCTGCACCTCTCCTCCCGCTGCCTCTTGGAGCGTTCCACTCTTTTCCTTCTCTCTGCTGTCGAGTCGCTCAGGGTCACTGCCATCCATCAAGCGCGCAGCAGACTTTTCTTGTCATGGCTGCCCCAGAGAAAGAGAGAGAGAGAGAGGGAGAGAGCGAGCCTGTGCATGGGCAGAGCGGACACCCGGCCAGACTCACTTTGGCACGAGGCGTGGAGGCTGTGGGGATGATGGAGACGCGTGCTGAGCCGGTGCATGTGTGAGAACTGGTGTGGGCGCTCCTGCAGCCCTTAAGGCGAAGAACGCTGCATCTGTAAAATGACAAATCACACTTATCACCTCAGCAGAATCGTTACAAAGAGCTGGAGGCTTTGGCGTGTGTGAGACAGAGAGGCGGCCCATGGTTAATGGAGATAGCACTTGTTTCTACGCCGACGACGATGAGGCACATACGTGTGTGCACATATTTACATATTTAAATGACTTAGCCAAAGGTCGGCCTTTTAAAGGAAGCGAAATTAAACCGATACGTCTCGCTGTGCACGAGGAGCGCGTTCTATCTCAACGGGACAAAAGGTCCACAGCTTCGAACAATCCTCTCTCTCGGAGCCCAATTAGCCGCCAGTTTAACATCTGGTGAGCAAATATTTGAACAACCCAATATGTCGAGCGAGGTTGTGGGAGGAAAACATCCCGAAAAACAGGTGGCGGGAGAAGGAGATAAGCTGCAAGTGTAAATAGATCTATGTAAATAAACGTCTTTGTTTGATAAACCGTTGTGCCTGTTGTGGTTCTGTTGCACTGATGCTGCCAGAGGCTCGACAGGCTGTCACAGTTTGAGTTATCGGGCTTCGCTGAACCCAACACTGCTCATCCAAAGTCACTGATATCATGCAGATGTGCTGTTATAGTTTCCTCACATGACCTCAGATGCAGCTAAATGCCTCTAATATGAGACTAGACAATAGAATAAGATGCTTGTTAACAAAATAAGTGAAAGGAAGCTCCAGAGAATCCAGGGTCCAAGTACCAGGAGGAAATTAGAGCTAAAGTTATATTGATTCAGGGAAACTAGGATAAAAACACACAACATTAATAATATTCTCATAGAATTTGATTCAAAATCCCATTATTTTTTTAGTTAAATAGAGTTTCAGGAAGTTCCTATGAAACAATAAGAAACACAGTTTAATTTATAACTGATAACTGTCATCCACCAGCCAGTTGTGACAATGTGGCCTGTAAAGGATTTAAACTACTTAAATCTATGATGTTACATAATAAATCATTATATATATATATATATATATTAAATTTGACATTAGAAATCTTGATTCTATTGATTTACAATCTGAACAACCTGCTGACAGGGTTTTGTATTAATGGATAAATCAGACTCAGAAGATCAGGTTGTAAAGACGGACGTTGTCTCCATCGACTTTAGACGATCTTCTCCAAAAACAATAAACTGTATCTTATACTGTGAACAATGGAAATATTCAAATAACAGTAAATGAAATGGTTAAATTAACATGTAAGAAACCACGAAGCGGAAACATCGTATGTGTGATGGCTCCGTTATCAATCAATCAATCAATCAATCAATCAATCAATCAATCAATCAAATTTGTGATGGTTCTTGAAACCCTGGACGCAGTTTCTTTAGGCTCTTTGCACAGTCCAGTCTCTAGTGCTTACTAACATCGTATTGCACAATCCCTCCCCTGGTGCTCATAGTATGGTTTAAATTTAGTTTCCTATTTTTATATTTTTTATATTTATACTTTTTTGTACTCGATTCAGTTGTTTAATAAAACGACCTGATGTCACCTGGACAGTGATGCAACCCCACAGCTGAAGGAATGAGGTCATAGTCTTCACCTTCAACTTCCTTGAGAATGACAGATGAAGGCGGAGCCGCCGCCTCCTGCTGTTTTTAATATTCAGCAGCAGTGTGATGCTTCTGAAGGAATTAAAAATGAACGGTGTGTTGTAGTCACTCGTTTCTCTCACACTGCCACAGTCGGGACCTGATTTCCACCAGCTCTGCTTCAGCAGCTTGAAAAGACAGAAATCAGATGAGTCATTCAGCTTCTGATTCCTGTCGACAGGTGATGTCATGAATTACAAGACAATAACCTTTGACCTTTACAGGAAGTGAACTATACAGATAAAGTTCACACTGCGTGTTGGACAGTGGTCGGCTGTAACACATTTACTCTTACTGTAAGTTCAAATGAAGTACAGTTTTCATGTCTCTTTACTTTACCTCGTAGATTTATTTTCAGGTACTTTTCTCTTTTACTCAGCAATACACACGCATATACATATATATATATGCAAGTATCTGTACATTCTTTCACATTGTTCTTTATATTTTAAGTATTGGTCGACTCATCCAATCAGAGCAGACGGGTGACATTAGACCCCGCCTCCTGTAGCAGCATCACAGACACTCGATGCAGTGTTATATTCGGGAATACGTTTTAAGTAATATATTAGAAAGCAAATACTTTTACTCTAGTTTAGAAATTTTGATGATGTAGTTTTACTTTTACTTAAGTAAATCCTACATAGAGCTTCTTACTTTATATCTAATAGTTCAGTGCCTGTTGTAAACGCCTGTTTCATGATTGACAGCATCGCTGCCATTAATGAGTCCAAAGCTCAACAGGTTCTGGTCACATGATTATTCACAAAGTTTAATAATATCAAACATAACTTGTGTTCAAATCGCACCAAATTCAACTGTGCACGTCTGTGGGTCCTTTGCAATACAATCACCAAATGTGAAACAAATAAGATGAAGGGCTCTTGAGATATGTGACAGCACAGAGACAGACAGAGATAGATAGACACACACACACACACACACACACACACACACACACACACACACACACACTGCAGACACACACTTGCAGTGCACTTTATTAGAAAAACCATTCTGTTAAAGCCTCAGCTCCTGGTGACGTGGATTCCACGGATTCTGAGCCGTGTTGAACATGATTGCAGTTGTTCAGCTTCCTTCCAAAGTGCTTGGTGAGTATTTGTTAAATTGAACCATGAGCTGAATCTCCGGCTCCTCTTTCCTGCTGCTCGTTCCACAGATGCTGGTCTGATGTTCACTATAGCAGCTCCGCACCAGCAACACACAACGAGCTCAGGACTCAGCAGTATCCAGTTCTGTCTCATGTACGTCCCTGTGAGAGACAAACAGTGCAGCAGTGACCACAACGTTTCATTTTGTCAGTGAACGTGCACCTGACGATCACCTGACACCTGGTTTATCAGACCTGTGGGTGCAGTGTTCCACTTTGAGCATGCACAATGAGCTGCACAGCCTCACGCTGCATTTATCTGTTTACTGAGGACAAAGATCGATCCGACACTCACAGCTGAGGGCTGATGACGGGCTCCAGGTTCACTTTCATTCATAAAACTGCACCTACGAACAGTGTGTGGATGTTTGTTGTGCGAGCTGTGAGGTTAGTGTCAGGCTCCGCCCTCTTTGTGACTTATTTACAT
The DNA here is from genome assembly GCF_009819705.1 of Hippoglossus hippoglossus. Classification (NCBI taxonomy): domain Eukaryota; kingdom Metazoa; phylum Chordata; class Actinopteri; order Pleuronectiformes; family Pleuronectidae; genus Hippoglossus; species Hippoglossus hippoglossus. The sequence continues at coordinate 27,186,779 of NC_047151.1, read as the reverse complement.
CACGCAAGTCATGACAGGATGTGATTGGTTTGTCCAACGAGTAGTTTGACACGTGTCTCCGTCACTTTATGGCAGGAAATTATGAATGAATGGAAGATTTTGGAGTCTGTCACAGACGCTGCTCACACCTGAGATTGACACGAGTGATCCAATCACAAGTGGCTGGCTCTCAATGTTCACACCTGGTGCTTGTGCTCGGGTTTTACTTCACGTTGCACAAATGAACACGGACATAATTTCAATGTTTGTCCCCGATTGGAGCTGATGGCTGGTCCGCGGGGAATCAAATCAATACAGTCCAGACTGGGTAGAAAATATTTGCCTTTCCAAACCACTGATCCTTGATCTATTCCGCTGTGTGTTCCAGACAAAGTAAGTCAGCCATGACTTGGGGAAGAGGAGTAAATGCTTCCTCTCACCCAGTGGACGTCAGTCGAGTAGCTCTTCGATCAGCGCGGCCCTGGACACATTCACGTATACACACAGCTTAAAGAACGTGGCCCAGACCACCTCTGAATGTGATGTGGACGACTGGGTCCTAGATCCTTGACTGAACGAACATGATCCCAGCACACGATGAAGACTTTCTACCTGGAACTTCGTCTCTGCCCTATTAACAGCACAATGTACTCTTTACTGCGGGGGGGGGGGGGGGGGGGGGGGGGAGTTTCTGTGTTTGCAGCATGTGTGGACTTAGAGAAATGTTAACACGGGGAAATGTGAAACCTACTTGAATTAATGTAACGTTCAAGTTGTAAATTTAGTTTTTTTTACATCAACTGCATAATTTCAAAGTCTCAACACAAACAGGTATACATCATAATTTAATTACTCACATTGTTTAGGTGATTACACTTCTATATCTTTTAACTCTCAGGATTCTGCATCCGCCAACATCTGTGACCACATAAAGGAAAAATAGAGACTTTCATGTTGTGAGTCACACGTGCACTTCCTGTCTGACGTGTGGCGAGTCAAGTTATCATATATTACAATTACCTGGTCCCCTCCCTCGGTTATGCCCTCGATGAGGTAACCTCATCCTGCTTGATTAGTGCAAATCAAAGACGAGCTCATGAAAAAACATCTGCATGAGTCACACACACAGATTTGCGTGAGTCATCGTCCGCTAATGCCTGAATCCGAACGTATCGGGGGCTCAAGTTGAAGAAATGGTCAAATCACAACATCTGAACATTTCCCATCGTCAGTCATCAGTTAATGGACCTGGAGACACAGTTCCCACATAAATGTAATTACATGTCATCAAATTAGCTGGAAATGAATTAAGCCTTGAGCCTTAATTAAGCCCTCACAGACTACAGTGCATCCGGTGGAGCTTCGTCTTCTACACACAGTGAATCCATCTGTAATATCATTTCAAACCCAGTGATGTGACGTTTCCTCTTGCCTGGCTGGAGTCGTGGTGTTTGGGCGGGAAAGCGTGCGAGGCGTGGTGAAGGTTTATAATCAGTGATGGAGGCAGAGACTGAGGAAGATGTCCACTAAACTGGTGATGAAGATCAGCCGCGCAGATCTAATGTGGACTGAGGTTTGAAACTTTTGAACAACAACAGGAAAAGTGATTAAACCTTCACACGTTTCAACATCTATTTTACATATATTCCTCTATTACTCACGTGTACTTATATACGAACATAAAGCTAGATTGGATTGTGCAGCTACAAAAAATTATAACTGCAAAAACCATTCAGGTAAAAATCCACGTGCAATGAAAACCAGGTTCATTAATCAGTTCATTTAACCTGCAGATCAGAAAACGTTACCTGGGAAACAACCACATGGAAACGTTTACTAAGCAGTAAGAGATCAATATTATATTATCTATTTAAAACTTAAATACTTTTCTATAGTAAAACAAAAATGAATCGACCTGCATGGTGAAACATTTAGCTTTTAAATGTGATGGATAAATTGTGGATAACTTATTTGGCAAAATGCAACAAGTCATGATATTAATAGAGCCACAGTTTTAATTCATGCCAAGAACTAAACTCATACTTGAATCAGCTGCTTCATTCATGCGTCTTTTACTGATTGAAAATCTTCGGATTCAACTGTTTAATCATTGTCATTATTTTATTTTTGTACTTTGCAATTATTTTTTTAATTAATCCTGAAAGAAAAGAAAAAGACCAGCGTTGACTTTATATAAAAACCTTGACAGCTCAGAGTTTTTTCTGCTTTTTATCTAATTTGCTGAGAAAAAGAAAAACCTGAAGTGAATCTTTGTCTTCAGGTGTTTCAGCAACAAGAAGCTGCATCTGAGTCTTCGTGAGGCTTCATGCAGGGTTTCCAGATTTCACGATGCCTCACTGTTTAGCGTGTGCAACGCTTCAGAGGCTCCGTGGAACAGAAAAGATGTGGTCGTGGAGTCTGATGTAATTTGTATGGAGGCAGGAGCCGTGTGAGTGTGAGAGTGAGTTTATAGGAAAGTAAACAAGATGAGGAAATTCACAAAGAAGCTCGTTCCTCGGAGAACGAGACCGAATCTACATCAGCGAGAGGAAGAGACAAACACTCGGAGCCGTTTTTAATGATCCGTCCACAACTCTTAGTGGTCTCCATTCCACGTTTCTCCTTCGTCATCCCCTCGTCTTCCTTCTTTCTGTCAGATTTCATCAGCTGGCCCTTCTCGGAGCTGCTCTCTTGCTTTCAGATTACACTACTCCCAAAAGGCGAGCGCTCCTCTATCATCCTCCTCTGTTTATCCCCCTCTCTCTCCTGTCTCCTGTCCTCATGGGGACCCAAGTCTCCCCCCCCCCCCCGTCCTGTCATCTCAGGCCCCCATCTCCTCTCCTCCCCTCTCTCTTCCTCCTTCCTCCCTCCACAGACCAGGCCCCTGCCTCAGCCCTCCTCCCCGAAAAGTTCAAATAAAACTTTTTCTCTAAAGAAAGTGGGTCATGGCAGCAGCTAATATAGTGAAACGACAAGACGGGGACAGTGTGTAGCGAGACGTGGATTATTAAACCACACGCAGGTGAAAACTTTATTGAGTCTTGAGTTCCTATTATTGGTTTTTCTTTTGATTCACGACCAGGATGAAAGAATGGGCGCTGGGAAAACCACAGAAGCCAAATTTAAACTTTGATTCTGAAATTAAATGTGAATCAAACTCTTCTTGGTTTGGTTTGGCCAAACTTCATCCTCACAAACTTTTGCAAAAGAAATATCGCATAAGTTAAAGGGGCGTCTTGCCTCCTGAGCTTCCTGACGGCGAGGACCACGGCCGTCTCGAGCCGTTTGAACCGCCGGCACAGACGGTCGGTGTCGAGACACTTGAGACCAAAGCGTGTCTGAGGAGCGCAGTGGCCCCGAGTCGTTTGAACCGCCGGCACAGGCTTCGGGCGGGGGTTCAAACGGTGTGAGAGAGAGACGGCTGAGAGACAGAAAAGGATGTGGGACGTCTCTTAATGGTGGTTTATGGGTTTTTGGGTTCAGCTTAGATTTGGAAATGAGCACGGCTTCCCACATTCACCCGTTGATTAGAGGCTGTCAACCTTTACATATCTATATAAATGACTCTCTCGATAATAGTCCTGCAAGACCCAAGGGAGTTTGGTAATGAAAGTTATATTAAAACTCAGCATTTAATGTGTTTTCTCAAAGAACAGTCGTACGATTTAGTTCAAAAACACATTTAAGTGCAGTGTCTCTTTTGAGGCCCCGTCAAAAACACAATTCCAGCTGTTTGGTGACTCAGCCTGCACTCGGGGTCGTTTATGAATTTTGCATCCAATGTTAATGCCTCTTGCAATTTTTTAACTTCCTCCCTGTGACTATAAATTCTGCCCATTACCGCCCGACCCGCAGAGACGTACCCTGTCTGGTTTAACGAGTTAACGGTGCACTGAGACAAAAGAGCAGGATAAACTTTTTTGATTTTGTTTTAATTTAATTGCTTCTTCCTGTTGATTCTCTGTGCTTTACCTCCTCTTTTCTCTCCTCCTCCTCCTCCTCCATTCCGAATTATCTGGATTCTCATCTTCTATGTTGGTTTCCTCTCCTTCCATTCCCTCCGCCTCTTCCCGCTCTCTCTGGTAATTCCATCTCGAACGAGAGAAAGAGAAAAACAGCTCTAGGAACTGGAAAAAGTGCAGCGAGAAGGACAGAGATAAATGGACAGAGAGGGGGAGTGAGAGGGGGAGAGAGACGTTACGATAGAAGAGGAAAGAGAGAGAGAGAGTTTCAAATTGGTGTCTCCTTTAGCCCGGGTGGTGTGTTCTCGGCTGGCTCAGCCCCCAGGACCTGTTAATGACCAGTATTAATGAGGCCCCCTGTCTTCATTACACACACACACACACACACACACACACACACACACACACACACACACACACACACACACACACACACACACACACACACATAACTCCAATGTTCTCACCCTTTAATTGAAAGTTATGATCATTAAAAAGAATTTGGAAATTAGATTTTAATGAGAACCATTTTCAGGGCATTTTGCCTTATTTATTTTGATTTTACTTACTTTTGGGAATATGGCCCCGAATCCGCAGCTCATTAGAGATTATTCTCCATCAGTCTCTGTAAATTGAATGATTTTCCGAGCTCTCACTTTCCAAAGTGGACTTTGTTGATGGTAAACTGTCGTGATTGGTGCGTAATCAGGAGCAAATAAACCGTTTGGCTGCATGGAGACATCAACTCCTGGTGAAAACGGCTCTTACTCTGTAATGTAGCTCTGCAAGTTGAGTGTAAGATGTGATGCAGACTTGTGTGTTTGTGAACACAGAACGGAGGAGATCTCCTCGGTGCTGATACATCACCACGAGACGTCACCACGTGGGCCGATCACAGTCGTCGTGATTGGCCCACCAGGGGGCGACTGGACAGAATCAAGTCTAAATAATAATAAACCTCAAAATTGACAGTGCAGCTGCTGATAGGATGCGCTGTGATATAATGGATTCCATCGGCTCTGCAGAGAACAGCAGACGTGTTTGTGCATGATAATTAAAAATAAACGAGGATGCATATATTCCAACAGTCAACAGGCAGATTAACATAGAGTAACAAGTGAATCTGAGCAGTCTGAGTGTTGCTGTGCACTCATTTGCATACAGTTGGTGCCTATATACAGTATATACAGTATGTGTGTGTCCCCAGCTTTGCTCTTGGCTCCGAGGTTTAACAGCGCGTGATCATCGCTGCCCCGAGGAGGAGAAACATCCTCTCTTCTCCTCTGTAATAGGGACCATAGGGAGCGAACAGGCCAAGGAAACAGATGAGAGGGAAGGAGCTGCAGGGATTGTGGGAGCTTGAATTAATGGAAGGCGCAGGGAGACAATGATGGAGGGAGGGAGAGAGGGAGGATGATGGATTGAAATGAGGAGGAGAGAAAGTTGGGAAAGGCTTGAATCTCAGAGACGAGAGAGAAGCGGATGTTTGTGGACTGGAAACCAGATTCCTGCAGGTTCTGTCCAGAACCTTCACCTGCAAATGACTCAGCTTCTCAGCGTTAATGATTAATGATGGTCAGTGTCGATGCAGGAAGAGGAGTGACGTGTGCAGTGGGGAGAAAAAGATGTGGAGATCCAGGATTTGTGTCTTTTAAAGTGTCTATTAACATTTTGTCAACGTTGTGTATCAACATGTTTTAATTTCCTGTAATAGTTTGGCTGCCGCACAAAACTGATGGAATAGCAGACCCCCAAATGTGTGACTTCCCAATATTAATGCAATGTGTGTGTCTTTGCAAGTTATGTGACCAAAGTGCTCAGACAGCAACAAACCCTTTGTCCAGACACGTGATTCTGTGAAACCCTGGATTTCCATCCACTATCAAAAACTCCCACTGAGATAAAGTCTGCATAGTAAAAGTAATTTAAATACCCAACATCGTTTTATACCAGTTTTGGCACATTTTACTACCTTCAAATATCACCACGGAAATCTGTGGTTCTACATTTACAATATACATTGAATGCAGATAAAAACAAAGGAGCTGCATCTCCCGTCTACATCCCTTCTTCCAGAGTCCTTGTTGGCATGGCAACTACAGAATTGTTGCTTAATGTCTGTGGTTCTAGCAAATAAACAGAGTTGCTGTCAAGGCTTTACGTCTGTAGCGTGACCATGTTCGGCAGGAAGCTGTGGTCTGGACCGGAATCTCCCCGTGTTAAAGGTCCTTTGGTGACTTGTTCATCAGCCTCCATCACCTCTGGGGTCTGAACCTCACACTACCTCCACCTACTACCGAGTTATAGAACCTCGATTTTACTGCAACCTGTTATTTTGTGGGGAAAATGCATCTACAGTCATCTACCGTTTCCATTAGAAGTCAATGCCGTTGTGTTTTGCACTTCAGGGCAAACTTAATTTACAACCCTCACAACCTGCCTGCTACATCTGGGCTCTTTGCAAAGCATCAAGCCAAATCACGACAAGGAGGCCAACGTGCACGATGTCAATTACGCTGTGTAAACAGTGCTGGCTCACAGCGTGTAGCTGCAGGTAATGTTTAGAAATTAGCGATAAAAAACACGTCTTTACTGCAGCAACAGTAATCTGTGGTCCATCAGGCTGTTTGGTAACGGGGGCATTTCACACATACACAGTTAAACAAAGGCCTAATGGAGTTCCTACACTTCCTTGGAGGCATAATAAGCAAAACAAACTCAGGGAAAAAGGTGTATAGATCATAGAGTTTAGCACAGGGAAGGGAATTTAGTCTAATAAGAGGGGAGCAGTAACAGGCAAATGGAAAAAGACTTAAGCAATCAGGGAATAAGCAGGAAGTGGAAGTGGAGACTCGGAGTGTTTGACGGAAAGGAAACAGAAAGGTTTAGACGTACTGAGACCAGGATAATTAGCCTGAGAGGCACGAGAGTCGTCTCCTAAATCACCGCACTGTGTCTTATTAGCTCAATACGGCTCCTTTCAGAGCCCTGCAGCACACATCACATCCTGCTGCTCACGTACAAAGCGCAGCTCTCAAGTGCAATTCATGGCCTTCTGCATTCACTCTGGATTCGGTGAAGCGACGGCTCCCGAGGTTCCTGTGCAATCCCGGTGTTTTAACCTTCATCGTCTGATACAACAACCACGAGTCAAATGTTGTCACGAGATTCAAAATGTCCGCTGCGAATGACTGCGGGCGAGAATGGAGGTGGGGACGTTACGAAGGTTACGATAAACATACTTAAGGTCAATAGCACCGATCTGATCATATAAAACTGCAGAATCTCTTTTTAGATTCACATTCAACAGAGACATATGAGACTTTTTCAATGTTTCTTTCCTCTAGTGTGTTACATGTACGTCTGTAAAATGTCTACAAAGTTAAAAAGTATGTGGTAAAGGAATCTTTTGAAAGATAATGATTAAAGTTCGTGTTAATTCGCACCCTTTGTGTCCGAGCTAATGTAACGTTAGCAGCCTTCCCCCCTGTGTCGAGTGTAAGATGAGCAGATCCTGAGATCTACTAACTACAGACACATTTCTGGAATAATTAGTTAAATAGTATTCTCTGTATTTTGATGTCATATTATAACAATTCTCCATTATATGATATAAATATCTTCCCAACAACAATCAGGGGCCGACAGTTTTAAAGAAAATTCCATGAGAAATTCTCAAGCTTCAGAGAAAACCTAGTGACTATAACCTTATTTTGTTGTGGTTGCTTTTTGTTCCATGAAAAATTCAATTATGTATAACAAACAGCAGGCAGAGCTCCCTAGTGACAGCGCTCCCGAATTAAACCCATGGATGTGCCTGGAATAACCGTTTCCAGGAGAATCCACTGAGTGGTGGAGGGCTGGGGCACCGGGGGAAACCGCAAAGTAAAGTTGCCATTTCATATCCCAAACAAGATGGGAGCCAATTATAAAGTGAAAAGTTAATTAGACACATTCTCTTCTCCTTCAGCTGCTAATTGTCCCAGCGGAGCTTCGCTGCGTCCAACAGCAGAAAACTGGAGTCGTACTTTAAGGCTTCCCACTGGGAGTGAGAGCGATGCGGGGAATTTAAAGCAGCGTGTTTTTTTGCTGAGCATTAACCTCACTCAGGATGAAAAGGTTGAAAATACACGATCTCTCTGTTTTTCTGCTGTAACACTTGGCGTTGAGTTACATTTTAATCCAGAAACCTGTCAAAAAGCCATTGTGTTATTCCAGATACATTAACCTCGCATGTTAATCATGATTCATTTCAGACTTTCCTCAGCCTTCAGATTTCTTTTGATCCGGGCGTTAACGTAGAGTCACTGTTTACTGAGCAGCAGCAGGAGACATCAAAAACACATCAGCAGTAAAATCCATCACCAGGCCACGGAAACGTAAATACAAATATTAAAACATCTTATTTTGAGTCTGCAGCTGTAGCTATAAAACAGGAGCAAAGAGGTAAATGCAAATGTGGTGATTGTAATTATTATCGATATTATAATATAAAATATAAGGTCTGAGCAGCTCAGGTTTATTTTATTTGGATCCACATTAACTGTCCCTACTGTAACTGCCTCGATCTCACAGCCTTGAAATAGTCAAATGAAAATAAAACGTCTCAGGGACATCTATAAATAGACGACTCAAAATGACCCTGAGCACTTATAAAAAGAGATTGAGGCGGTTTTTATTTGGTGCCACCTCGTAAAACCCTGAGATCCGTGTTCAACATCCTCCCAGAGAATCTGTGGGTGACAGACAAGTGTCCACCGAGCAGTGGGTGGGACCTGAGCACCGACTGGCACCATGGAAACAACAATATCGCCGTCAAGGTTCCCATGGCAGCAGAGCACCTGTTTGACCCGGATCAAAAGGTCACTGAGTCATGAGAGGTGTGTGTGTGTGTGTGTGTGTGTGTGTGTGTGTGTGTGTGTGTGTGTGTGTGTGTGTGTGTGTGTGTGTGTGTGTGTGTGTGTGTGTGTGTGTGTGTGTGTGGAAGTGTACAAGATGTATTCTATTTAGATAGATGGGTGAGATATAATGTTAATTGGCACATGCTGTACACCTCCACTTCTTTCTATAGAGCCTCATTATTCCTTGTGATCTGTCCCTGGAGACACATGTTGACAAAGAGGCAGTTAAAGAACGTGGGGGGAAAAGAAATCCTGGATCCTGGTCCTGATCTGGAAACGCACCAAGAATCCGTCTGGTAGTTTTTGTGTAATCTTGCTAACGAACAGCAAACAGGTCAGGGGTGAAAACATAACTTGGCCCTCGCCCCTTCACTTTGCACGTGGCCATGAAGTGAAGTGTTTTCCCATTTCTCTATGTGATGTATAGGTAGTGACCATCCAGCCCTTCAAACACCCCTTCAACCGTAGTGTATTCAGGACCCCCCCCCTCGAAACGAAGGGGAATACGGACATTCCAGGATGCTTAACGGAAAGAGGAAGTGAATCAACTTGGCGACGGCTGTGGGTAAAATGCTCAAAATAACCATGAAAAAACGTTTAAACCCAGCAGAATATCTTATTTTAATCCAGTAGCCAATGAAAATGTCATTGAATGGCTGTGACAAGCATTTCAGGAATATTCACGCCGTCGAAACAAGCAACAGAACGAGTGACCGTGTATGAAGTTGGAGTTCACTTCCCCCCTCGTGTTATAACGTTTTCCTTCATAATAGGAGGCCAAAGACCCGATGAACGGTTTCAACCAGTTTTCCTCTGCAGTCCTTTGATTTACTTTATTCACCAGGTTAAATAATCAACAGGCCGAGTGAGCTACACAATCAGAAGCCTGCTTTCTCCACCGGTTCAATAGGAACTAAGTCCCACGCGGACAAAGAGATTTGGAGACTCGTGTTATCCGCTTGAGGAAGAATCCACCAACTCAGCATTTTCTGAATGATCCCAAATCAGCTTTTCCTCCATCTCTGATCTCTCGGAGCGAGACGACGTCCTTATCTGCTCACGGTGAACAGTCGGGGCTCCGCACGCTGCCTCCCTCAGTATCTGCATTGTGTTGTGTTTTAAGCTCGTAGCGTGGATTTCATTTTTAAATGTATGTGAGCACATTGTTATTCTCCTCGTGCTGCACCTGCCGTATGTCTGATTACCCTCCAGTCTCCTTTGTATGTCAGTGTGACACAAACACTTCATTCCTCCTCATTGTGTGTGTGTGTGTGGCCTCCTCCTTTTCAACACCCTAATTATCTCTCAGAAATGACATTCATCCCCCACTAATGTGTGTTGTGCTTTGTTTTGAGGGAAATGCTTTTGCAACGTGAACTATTTTTAGTGTGAATTGGAAAGAAGGTTCGTCCTTTTTGTTCTGTAAATAGGTGCAAAGGTTTGTAATTAGCAGGATCCAAATAGCAGAGGAAGGGCAGGACAGGTAGAGGAGGAGATAAGAGAGATTAATACGCACAGGAAGGATTACAGTCTTCACAGGCAGCCCGGCAAACTGAGAAAACTCTGAAAACTCAAGCACGGGGAACTTTACAGGAACACGAGCCCTGTTTTCATGTCCAAACCCGACCCAAGCCTGATTACAGAGATTCACAGTGTAACAAGTAGAGAACCCAACATGACTGAACCCCAATGTCAGTCAAACCGGGTCCTGAACGGCTCGAGGTCGGTAGCAACACGCTAGAGAGCACAGACACTAAACAGAAAAGAGAGGCTGGATTAATTAAACACAGATGAAAAGACATCAGACAATCACAGGAGCAGGAAACAGGACAGAGACAGAGACAGTGACGCACACAGGGTGAATAATTAACATGCAAACAGCTGGAGTTCAAAATCCAGTCAACAGAAATACACAATCCAAACAAAGTGTAAAGAAAAAATTTAAAAGTGTTTTGCTTCAGGTCACTGTTGAGTTTTATCAAGACCACAAACGTCCTCTAACCTCAGCTGAGCCCCTACAGTTGATTCTGTTCTCCAGCTGCTGTGAGCAAGTGTGGATAACATCTGCAAATATTCTGGGTCTGTGTTCTTCAGGGTATTTGGATGTTTGACTTGTTGTGTCATTTAATCTGGAGGAGCTGTTCATTTCAACAGGATCCTCTGGGACAAGCATTGATCAAATCCATTTAATATCATACATAACACGAGCTCCTTGCAAAATCCAATATTGTTTCATCAGCAGGTTGTGGAATTTGTCTTCTGAGGTTCCACTTTTCTTTTTTACTGCTTCAGGTCAGTAACAGTGTGAATGTTGTCGTCCATCTCGACTGTTTGGAAACCCTGGTACAGATGCAGGGAAATGTACAAACTCTATTGCACGTGTTAGACAATTTAAAAATGTATAATTATGCACATACACATTTTTTAAATACCTGAAGTTTGAATTTGCACCATTGATGCACCGAAGGATTCAAAGTTTGGCTTTTTGCCACTGTTTAAAAGTGAGAAAGTAAAAGTTGGCTCCTTACTCTGTTCCTCTCGATACACGTCCCCTCAGCTTCCTGTGGAATCAAACCTGTGCCCTTTAGAGTAACGCCATCCACATAATTATTATTCTCTCCCTCATTGTTCTCTTCCCTCTGGTATTCTCGTTGAGCTCGTGAGCTGTTGCTTCCCAAAGACTTCCAATTACCACTCGTCCGAATCAATTAAAAGTCATCTGTCGTGCCAGATAGCCAATTAGTGGGACTGGGAGCTCTGACACAATCAAAGAGCGCCGGCCCCCGGGGGCCACGGGGTCATGATGGGAAACGACTGCCGGGCTGCGGAGAGGTCGCCTGCCCCCGGCGCCTCCGGGTCCTGCTCTGGAGAATTACTTTCAAACTGGGAGACTTTAAATCTATAGAAACTGTACCTTGTTAATTTGAGTGTGTGGGACTGTGTGTGTGCAAATGTCAGGAGTAAAGCAGATGCTGTGTAACGTCTCCCACAGGAAGTGCATGTGTGTAGACGCTTTAAACTCTGTGGCACGTTGTTGGTGGTAGTTTTATTGTGCGTTGTTGTTGCATGTGTGTGTGTGTGTTGTTTGGGGCAAATAAGTTTATGTGAAATTGGCTCCGCGTCCAAACCAGATCGACACAAAAACACATTTAATGAGAAATCAATCAAAATCTGCACGGCTGCCAGAAACAATTCAACTATAACTATACTGTGTGTGTGTGTGTGTGTGTGTGTGTGTGTGTGTTGCATTTCTATCTTTGTGAGGAGTGACGACATTTAGAAAGTGGATGTTTAAACTGTCCTTGCTTCCACGTTAGAAATCAAATATCATCTCAAACTTTATATTTTAGTCGTCTTTGATGAGCAACATCCTAATAAATGTATATTTGTATCTGAAATGTCAATCAATTGGACAAACAATCTAACAAAACACAATTAAAACAATAAAAACCCTCCACACACACACACACACACACACACACACACACACACACACACACACACACACGGGGCAGAAACAATAAGAGGAACTGAGGAAACGCTGTTGTCACTTCCATAAATTTACAATGAGGAATCACCACAGGCAGGTAAACAAAGATAAAAATATAAAATAATAAAAGAGGTGACGTGTTTTGAAGTCGGAGGGAGAAAGTCGGGTAAATCAAGGAAAACAAACCATGCAGAGACAATTAATACAATGTAGAATAAAGTAAAAAGGTAAAATAATTAGTTTTGGATCAACTGGAAATGATGACATTAGACGCAATTCAATGATATTTTCAGTTTTCAAGCATCTGTTACCTTTTCCACGTACGAAACTTGAACAACGTGAAACCAACATATCTTTAATCGTTTCTAAAAACTTTTTCAAAGTCACCTGTTCCTGTCATCTTCCTGCGACAAAATGAACGAATGAACGACGCCTCCACAGTCTGGCCTGATTCCTCCTGAGCTCCATTGTCTTTTCCACCGGCTCAGATGGACGACGCCGTCTCGATTGTTTCTTCTTGGACTTCGGTGATTCGTCTGCCCCCTCTCTAATTAGTTTCACCTGTTTTATCGTCCTCCCTCCTGAGAGTATTTAGTCTCTGTGCTTCCTTCGCTCTGTGTCAGTCGCTCTGTGTCAGTCGCTCTGGCGTCGCTTGTGGTTCTGTTGCCTTCGTGCTCGTCCAGTCGTCCAGTTGTGTGCTCCTGCCTCCCTGTTTTCCAGCTGCCTGGTTGCATCTTCCCGTAAGTCCTTCACTGCATCTGCGTTCGGTTCCTCGTTGCTTCGAACTCCAGTTGTGACATTCGCACGCTGATAGTGTTTAACTTAAGTCTGAGCCTGTGACTTCAGTCGCTGTTATCATTGTGAGAAGTCTGCCGACGCCTTGAGGCAACGTCCATCAGTGCATCTGTGTCTCATTCATTTATTCTCCCATGCAGCTGCTTATCGGGATCAGCGTTTCTGCAGCGTTTTAAAAAATCACACTGTGCTCGTGACGTCACAAAGTGGATCTCTGCCTCTCCACCGAAATCCTTTCTCTCAAGATGGAAATAGAACCACTGCTGATTAAGGGAAGCATCTTGTTGTGGGATTTTCTTTTGCCAGAATTGAATTTAAAGATGGAAACATTTGCCTCAGTTGTTTAGATGAAGGATAAAGACGGATATGAAAAATGGACTGAACCTCATAAGGACCTTGTGAGTGAGGAGGTTTCATCAAGTGACGGGATTGTTTTTCTTTAAATAGATATTTAAGGACTTGGTGGTTTGATGTTAGAATATACTATAAAAGTAAAGTGTGTGTGTGTGTGTGTGTGTGTGTGTGTGTGTGTGTGTGTGTGTTAAAACCTTTTTCTGCTGACACCATGATGGACGTGTTTAATAGACACAAGATGCAGCTGTGACAGTTGGGATGGGAGCTTGAAAGGAGAAGTCAGGTAAACTCTTCCTCCCTCTTTCACCTCTTTCTTTTTTTCCATGCACTTCTCCTCCATCAGTCTTTCCCTTCATTGCAGTCTCCGTCTTCTCCGGTTCTCCGTCGTCTAATGAACAGTTTACTCTGCAGCTCCACCATTCATCCTCCCCACATTTTTATCCTTTCATCCTTATTTTTCACAATATTTAGCTCATTTCCTCTTTTCCGTCCGTACCAGCTACTTCCTCCTCCCCCCTTCCCCCTCTTCCTCCCGCCTCCTCCTCCTCCTCCTCACATCTCTCCTCTTGTAGCATATGGCCCGAGGTCTCCCAGCTGGCTTCCTCTGGCCAGAGAGTCACGACGTGAGAGGGAGGGGGTTGGGCGAAGAGTGGATGCTGAAAAAGGAGGAGGTAAAGAGGGAGCGGAAGCGGTGGAGAGGAGCTGGAAATGGAGGTTGAAAGAAGGGGAGATGAGGAGGAGATAAAGGGAGGAAGACGACAAAGAGGGGAGACGAGGTGGAGGAGAGACATGAGCGGAGATGAAAGCAGCGACTTGGCGCTGGATGATGTATAATAGAGGTGGATGGGTTGAGCTGGACAGGTCGAGGCATATTACAGACCTGCAAACGCTCCGCTTTCAACTGTCACGCCGCGTATTGATCCGCCCGTCAGAGACTGTTTCACTGGGTCACTGGTTCCCATTACATCAACATCTGTGCAAACCGTTCCTCCTTGTGTCTCGCTCGTGTTCGCCGCCTTCACCCGCGCTCAATCACCCGCTCGGTGACAAATTACTCACCCACAGTCTGCATGCGGGCCTTATTAACCCGGGGGTCCGCCGCTTAGGAGGCGTGGGATGAAGCCCTGATCCAAACATCCAGCAGAGAGTTTGAATCATCCTCAATCCGAAGTCGACTTTCTACCTCAGGTGTTCACAGTGGCTCAGGTCAAAGCTGCAGTCGGTAGGTTTTCAGAAATGGAGGTGATTCAAGATTCAAGACTTTATTTATCATGTTTATTTATCACAACAATTGCATTCAGTTGCCTGCAATGGAAAGCTTAGGTCACAGGCTTCCTTCCAGCCACGCTCCAAAATATTACACAAGCAATAGTAATTCAAATTAAAATATATAAAATACAATAAAGTATACACATAAATATTAATTGTAAACTAAAATAAAGTATATTACTACTGAGAAGACGGACTGAATGAGCTCAGCTTGTGCACATGCACGATAGTAACCACAAAAAAACAACATGGCGGCTGCAACTGTGCAATAACCTGATGAACCACCAGTACCAGTTACACATTGCACTACACATATCAGGACTGACACCTGCTCACACACAAATTGCATTAGTCTGTGTTTGCACTACACAACTTTCCAAAGCCGTTGGATCGCTGTGCAGTCCACACTTCATGACTTGAGTCCTGCAGTCAGCATGGGGTCATACTACACAACTGACGGGCTACGGGGGGTCACACACTGCACAGTCTTTGACCAGGACAAACCCCCGACTAGTATGATTCATCGCTTGATCGTGAAAACAAGTAAAAGGAGACAGAATGAGTCGCGCTGATCCTCCTGCTGCTGCACAATAACACAAGGAGCTGCAGGAGAGGTCAGATGCTTCAGATGTGAAAGAATAAAGAGTCGACCGGGGCCACGTTTTTCTGCCCAAGAGGAAACCGTACCCGACCCGAGCCTGATGCAGTTAATGTGCTCCTGTTACTCTGTCCCTCACACGGGACCGGCTTGGTTGGACGGGCATGGTTATGGTTATGTGCACTGTAAAAAACCCGGGGGCACCTCGCCCGACTGGAGCTGTCACCTCTGCAATGATCTGATCTGTGACCCATCGGCGAGCTTCTCTAATCGTGTGTTTTAAGAGTTCACACATACGATTGGTAACTGCTGATCAGGGGCTTTTATTAGAGAGTTGTAAAACTCTGTGACGGAACTTGTGTGTTTACAAGCAGTAGGAGCAGGATGTTCTCTTATGTCATCTGCCTCATGTACATGGCAAAATGTTATTTTCTGTAAATCGTCCCTTTTAAAAGAGACTCATCCTTGACCCAGCACTGTTCATGCGAAACGGTCAGATGGTTAAAAACGAGCTACTCCAGCTGCTGAATGGATCTCGTGCTAAGAGTGAGGTGAAGTGAGGTTTTTACAAATAATTCATTGTTCTCTATTTGATGCTGCAGCCTCTGTAGTGATGTCTCCTTGACTCTAATCTCTTGTGATGGGATTTTACTCTGTCTCAGTCTATCATACCCAAAGCTGTTGAATTGAGGGTCCTACCTTATTTCACCTGGACTCTCTTCTCTGTATCCGTCTTGTGTGACAGTCTGTGCAGTAGCAACACAGGGAGGAGACCCAAGTGATGTAGACGAGACCAACCAAGAACAGGGAAGTGGGTTTAAAGCAGGTGATGTGGGCGTAAACTCCCAAATCTGAGAGGGTGATCTGATGAAGCAAACTTGCAAAAGCTGTGAAACACAAGAGAGAAGGGAAACGGGGAAGCAAGAGATTACTCCAGAAACAACCCAGAGTTTCCAGATGTACGAGTAAAAACAGAAAATGGATTCAAAAAGTTCCACAGGAATCAGATCACAACATCTTGTAACTTCAGTACACCGTCATTCAATACAAACTTTGCTTCCATCATCTGAGCTTCTGGGGCCAAGGTGTGTCGGTGGTTCCGTTGATCCAGGAGGTGGCAGATGGAGCCAGGTCAGAGAGTCAGGTCCCGTCTCTCCCAGCAGCAGCAGCCAGCTCGCCCGGTCTGGAACACAGTTTCCATCTGAAAATGGCTGCACACACGGCATCGTGGGCCAATTCACCCAGAGCACCGACGACATATGTTCTCAGAGAAGCAGCAAACCACCGAGCTGCGAGGATTCTGGGCGGCAGAGTAAAGATGCGGGATTGTAACCGACATGAAAAGCTTGCTCGGCAGCAGGGAAACACTGAGATGGCCTCAAGAAACTTAACTGCTCCAACAAAGCTGCTCAGAACAAGAGCTGCAACATGTAATATTTATACATAACAGTTAATTAACACCGGGTGAATTAAAGAGGAAGTTGTTTCTTAATAAGAACTGCGGCGGCATATTAATGCTGTTAGAGGTTAAAAAAGAGCCAGAGAAACGATCATATTCTGAGGAAAAAGGCTTGTGGGAAATCTTTTAATATTCTCTGAGATTTAAGGAAATAAAAACAGATATTCTCTGAACTGAAAGTCTCAAATTGACTTACTTAATATCACTTTGTTCTCAAATTAAATATTGTTCTCATATCTGTGACTTGAATCCCAAATAACTCCCATCACATGATCACCTATTTGTTTTCTTATACGCTGTCATACATTAAGTAATAATCATTGTCTAATTATAGGTCTATGGAAGTATTTTGTGTATAAATCTATTGTCCAATAGATATGTCCATAATCTATTGTCCATAATAAGATATGTAAACATTTCTGGTGATTGAAACACTCAAGTTATATAATTGGTAATATTATAAAGCTACTTTTTCATTCAGCAAAGTTCAAGGTATCATCTGTTTTAGTACTTAAAACTACTGTGTTTGTACCAGTGGAAAATCCTTTGGCCTCGTGTGACTTCTGGTCTCACAAGTTAACACACTGTCTAATATTGACTAAATAAGTGACATGTTCTCGGTAGAGTTCCGACACATGAGGCATTAGGAACAACTGATTTAAAGATTTTTAATTCCTCACACCGACATGTTGTTAGATAATTTTAAAGATCATTGTCTCGGAGCAGTAATGGTCTCACATATATGGATCCTCCGCTCACAGGTGATGTATGAAGTGGTTTTTCAACAATGCAGCTTCCTGATTGTAAGTAAATATTATTGAGATCAGGTTGTTGATGAGCCGCTCTGGGTTTTCCTGCTATCGACCTCCGATTGTTCAGTTCGTGTGGATCTTTGTCATCCTGGTGAAACCTGGTGGTCGTCATTGACCTTTGACCCGCGTGTCAATGGCAGGAAGACAAACAGACGCTGCATTATTTATGGCCCGAGGAGTGTTTAGGCTTCATCTAGTGGCAGTGAACAGTGGAGCCCCAAGTTTAACCCCCACAGGGAAATCAGTGACAACCTTAGCTGCTGTTGGTTTAGTTCATCTGCGACGTCAGGTGTAAATCAGCCTCTGATTAGAAGCTATGATGAAAACCAGTGTGGCTCCTGGAGGCCCGACGTCACAGATCCAGACAGAAAACTGCGTTTGACAGGTTTTATTATTATTATTATGAAAAGTGAAAGTAGTGTGGACACCAGGTGTAAACGTGGCGTGGATCCCTGCCCACTGGGACCAAACTGATCGGGTTCACACACATTTTTTAAATGATGCTTGGGTCTGCTTTTGTTGGCCCCTCCATCCATCCATCCATCCATCCATCCATCCATCCATCTTCACACTGCACATGCCTGTAATCAGGGAAAACATCGGGCTCTGGTTGTTTACGGACGCAAAAAACGAATTGCTGGGTTCAGGTCAGGCTCGGTTACTTTTATCTCCGGCTCCGGTAGAACACTGTGGCCTGAGCCGAGGACGGAGCCTCAGTGACTCTGCTGGTGTCGATAACCGCAGAACTTTATTCATTCCAAAAATACTTTGCCTCTGAACACGATCCAAACTGATATTTGCTGCAGTTGAGTTGTTCAGAATCATCACTTCGAGGAGACAGGATGAAGAATTGAGATCAAGAAACGAAAGAGAACAAAGCTCTTTACTTGTGTATTTAGGTTTTTTTTTTTTCTCTCTATTTATGCTTCAAACATAAAAAGATCTGAATGTTTCTAAAATGGAATGAAAACGTGATCAAGAGCGGCAGGAAGACGGATGGAGACAGAGTTGGGGAGATGATGTTTAATAGAAAGAATAGACGGAGAAGGACCGAGGTGATGTGAAAACAACAAACAATTCCGCACCCATCTGTTAATGTCTTTCTGAATTTGAGTATAATCTCGTTTAATGTCAGCGCAGCAGACGGGAATCACATTAAATCCAGTGCACATTCAAACACTGCACAGATCTACACAAACACACACTCGACTGAGAGCGAGGCAGAAGCGATGGAGGTGGTGCGAGAGACGGTAAATTGGCAGGAAACGGAGCATTGTGGCAAGTAAAGTGATGAAAGTTGTGCTGGAAAGATGTTTAATGAGAGCGAGGTGAGCGAGAGACATCGAGGAGTGCGCGAGAGAGAGAGAGAGACGGATGATGGCAGGTGTAGGTTTAGGTGGAGAGCAAGCTGTTCTGTCAGATATGATCAAAACAGTCTTTATGTGAAGGCTCTGGAGAGAGAGTCACGCTACGAGACACCGCATCGCTCAGGGCGAGGGGAGGAAGCACAATGGAGGCACACAGAAAAATAGTAAAACACAATTTAAAAGAATGGCTCCTCGCTCGGCCGGCCTCTCTGATTGTTGCCCTCTAATCTCCGTCACCCATCTCAATCGCTTTCTGTTTTCCTATGTCTCCCTTTTAGTCTCTGTCTCTTCTCCCTACCTGTCACCATCTTCCCCCTTCATCTCGGTCCCGGAGGATTTAGTTTTTCCAATCCGTCGCCAGCCAACCTGCGCTGCCTGCCTGCCTCTGCTCCTCTCTCCACGGGGAGATAAAAATTAATTCCAGCTCCCATTAGAAAAAACAAGCGTTTGGATGGTAATCGAGATAAATCCGTCCTGGGGTGATGCTATCCGAGGAGAAATCTTGATTGTTCACCGCGGCACTTAGGAGGCAGGGGAGTGTTTGAAAATAGAGATGAGGCGCTCCCAAACTTCTTATCTAGTTTCTGTGTGAAAAATGGAAGGAAGCATCCACCTGTGATGATAGTTGGGGGATTACAGGGACAGAATCCTAATGGGACGAATTACACAGGCGAGTGATAAGCTCGACTGATACAGGAGAGCTCCAAGTCATGTGGAATTCAATACAAATATGATGGAGTACCGAGTTTTGATCAGTTTGGTTTGGGAAACCACCTCAGTTCACTATCGAGCACATCTCGTGCAGGATCGTCAAAGGGAGAGCAACAGACGTGTCCACTTCATACATGGATAATGTAACATGATGGATTCTTTAAAGCTTAGGCTTAAAATCAATCTTCTGTCAAAGCAACACGTCCTTAACTTCAAATATAATTATTGTTATTAGCTGAATAATGATGTAGACTGGTGCCCAGTGGAGTTCAAACCTCCTCCAAGACCAACCACATGATTGAAGTGGTCTGATAATGTCGAGTTCCCACGTACAAGAACAGAGCCACAAATATAACTTACTGCAATTATTAAAATCAAATACATTTTTACGAAAGCGGTTCTGACTGAAATTGGTGGAAAAACGGTTTCGTTCAGTCAGAAAACTCCCGTTTGAAATGTTTGCGTTTGGCTCCGACTTCATCACTGCCCCAGATACTATCACAAACATATAATCCCACAGGTGGAGGGGCTGAATCAAACAGCCGCGATTCTGATGCAGCAGCAGCAGCAGCAGCGGGGGGGCAAGCAAAGGGACTGATGGGAAATTTCTGCAGCTTAAATCGACTGCCAACCAGGGAGGGTGTGTGTCATAGGGTTGTGGAGAAGGAGGCGTCACGTGATTTAAGCTGCGCAGCTCGAGTCGGCTGCCTGAAGCTTGCGAGCTTTCCTCCGCTTGTTTTTTTTGCATAGTCCTGCAAACAAATACAAACAGGTGACAACTTGCAGGTGGAGGTGATGGGTAATTCTTAGACTTTAAATAACATTGAATCAGTCAGAAGACCGTGGTCATGGGAAGTTGAAACCCACGTCCAGAGGCAATGTGCAGTAAAGCTTATGCAGCGTCACAAGTAACACATGGAACTTTTAACAAAGACAGAACTCTTTAGCATTTTCAGTTCCTGTTTACTCACAACAGGAAACTCCAGTAATCATTAATGTGGCCGGAAAAATGTTAAAACTCAACCACTTGTAGTTGTGCAAAAAATCTATCGTTTTAACTACATTTCAATGTTTCATATTAATTTAAAGAACATGGTTAATATCTAAAAATCTCTAAACCTAATTTCCTGCTGACCTCGTTCTCTCTGAACCTGGAAATCACCAGATCGCTGCTTGTACACGAATCCACGCTGACGACTCCCTGTTGGCACGTGAAGCGTTTTGATTTCCTGCCACTCAGCCCATCAGCATATTCTGCTTCACGTGTAGAATTGACGGAGTGAAAAGCCGTGTCCACAGCTCCGGCGCGGTGTCGGTGTGGGTCTGTGCAGCGCAGCCATCAAATCAAGGCCTGTACACAAAGGTCATGTGGACTCACAAGTCATTTACGGTGCAGAGGTTTGTTAACCTGTCATTCTGCCTGCTTTGACATTTTTGCAGCCAGACGGGGATCGAACTCAATCTGATTCCATTTCCTTGTAACCCAAGCAAAGTGTGACTGAGTTTTACAAGCAGGTAAGAACACAGGGGTCCAGATTTCAGCTTTATGGTGGAACGAGTCACTCTCTGATGTCAGATTTAATTTCCTTTTATCCAAACTGCCTTGTGGTTCTCTGGTGGTGACTCTGCAGATCTGTTTGAAGACGTTGTCCTCAAGTGCCCACGTAAACAAAGGGGCACTAAAGCAGTCACACGGCAAACAGAAGGCTGGAAGTTCTTAATCAGGACAGAAAAGACCAGCCTGCATAATGGAAGTGGAAAGAAAACACTGTTCCCTCAAATAAATGTCTCCAACACACGTGTATGTAGAGGTTTCCCAGCACAGCCATTGCTTTCTATCATTTTCTAATGAGCAGCTGCACCGGCTTTGAGCAAATGGAAGAGACACTGATATTCCTTTCTTTTTATTACCAGCTGGTGTTCAACCTGTGGGCAGTTGGGCAGTGGCCCAAAGTGAAGTCATAAAGTCGCTCAATTTACCAACTTGTACTTCCTCATGTTCGTTACTCTGAATAAGACTGCGACTGCTGCTGCCGGCAAAAGTATCAACGCAGACATATTCTGCTCGTGTTCGGGTTCAGAATTCTAATTTGGGTGATGTTTTTATAATGTTCACATGCTCTAATGTTCAGAAAACACTTTGCTTACCTCAGACGGTCCGTTGCTGCAGCTCCTCCTTTCAGCCTCTGTCTGAGACACTTGCTCCTGTCTCTTTAAGCCTCCCCCCCCTCCCGATAAAGCCCACTCTCTCGTGATTGGTCAATTACTTCTAGCGCATGAAATGTCGTCCTCTGTTCTTGCTTCACCATTTATACAAATGTCACATGACTTCACGATCGTGCTGAAGTATCGACACTGACGAGGTGTTTTAGTCGTTTCTGTGAAGAGCAGATTTCTTTACCACAGAGTTTTAACTTTGCAGATATTTCACATCCACACCCAAAACCAATATAAAACACTAAAGCAAAGAAACACGGAAAAGAATAATCTTTTCAATACACATTTCTGTGCAGGGGTTGACTTTGTCCTCGGACAAATAAACCCTGGTCTCGGTAAATGACTCATGGGAGTTTTAGGACTTGTAGTTTTAGAGCCACTTCTCCGGCCAGTCTTTTTCAACTGTCTCCTCAGATAACCCCCGACAGTGAACTATCCATCCTCCCTCTGTACGTCTGCAGTCATCCTCCCTTCCAATCTTTGATGAGAGGAGGAAACGTACATCATTGTGCAGAATAAAGTCTAGAGTCAAACTTTTAAGATCTTTTTGAATCAAATTTGCAGCCTGTTCTTTCGTGGACCTTGACCCACTTGTTTATGTCCAAACTCAGGACCTGTTGGTTCAGCGCTGCTCACTCACTGATTGTTTTCTCTTTTCTTGTTGCAGGTGGTCAGTGCTTGATTTGCTGGTGGTCAGGTGCAGATCCAGGTGCTCGTGTGCACACAGGTAAAGTCGAACACAAACAAAGTTCATGGCTACAAATGGTTGTTTCTACAGTTGTGTTTCTTTTATGCGACAGAGGCCTGATGATGTTTTCAGGTTGTCACTCTGATATCTCAAAAATGCTTTGAGGGAATTTCTTGGCACAAACATTTACTTGGACTCAAAGATGATCTGATTGGATGTTGGTGGCCAAAGGTAAAGTCATGGTCACAAACATTTTCTGGTACTCGAGCATGTCCTGATTAGAATGTGGAGGTCAAGGTCACTGTGGCCTTGTGAACATGTTATCTTAAGAATGTCTCGAGAGAAGCTTTTCAAATTTGGTACAAATATTCACTCAGACTAACGGAATAAACTATTTTCTTAAAATTGATTTCTGTGGTCGTATGAGTCTCGGAAAAAACATTTTTGTGGACTGAAACTTCACTGGCTGGCGGAGGAATTCAACCACGGTGCGTTAATTTCAGTTGCTGGATATAAAAAGTTTGCTCAGTCTGGAAGTTTTGAAACCAAATAAAAATTATGACAGGCACACTCTTCTTCGCTTGATCATTTGGATACGACTCGCTGAATCTACTTAATGTATCATTGGCCTGCTGCCTGGATCTGTAATTATCCCACTAATTAAGAGAGCTCCTGCTTTTGAGTTTAGTTGAAGAGGAGGATGCAGTTATTACAGAAGCATCGGGTCAACTTAGACATCCTTTGGCTGTCAGGAGTTTCTCTCTTCAGGGTTTTTTTTTTTAACATCAAGAAACCTAAAGTAAGATATTTAATTGGTCTTCCATAACATGCAGAGAGGAATCCATGTATGTGGACGCCATGCCAAGCCTGAGCACTGAGTGTGGTTGGAGGTGGGGAGGCGTCAACTTGCCAAATGTTGTATTCCGCAAAGTATTTCCAAGCTGTATGTTGGGGGGGAACTCAAATCCATAGTAAGCGCGGCGTTCTTTTTCCTTTTAAACAGCTTGTACAGAGATGGTGTTTGGAAGTTAGATATCCAACCAACTGGCAACTTAATCACCGATTCCTGGAATTAATCAGCAAACCTATCAGACCCCCGCAGATGCAGTGTGTGCCGTGTGCTGCGGAGGAGTAACAATCTTGCTAATATCCACCGGGTAAAGTGGGATTTGGGCAGCGAGGTGTGTAATTATCCGGAGCAGTTTTCTTGACGCTACAGAGCATCGCCAGCGTCGTATTGATGGAAAACTTAAAACGGCCTGAAACAAACCAAACGAGATCATTACACTATTAACAAATCACTATTAACCCTAATGGCCTGTGAGGTTGTGCAGTATTCTCATGACGTTTTAAATGGGGAAAAAGATGAGCGTTATAACCGTGTGAGGGATTCTGGTTTGGTTTTATCGTTCCTGGTCCTCAACTGCTTTCGGAGACGTGTGGTTTTTCTCCAGCTCTTCTCGTGAGTCGATCACCCATCCGTTCCCTCCTCCAGCCAATTTACAGCTTTCCTCACCCCTTCTCTCCGTTCCACTCTCTCCATCATCCCTCCTCCACTCGCCTATGAATTCTTGCCATCCCTTAGACCATCGCTCTCTCTCCCACGCGCCGTCCTAACTGTCTCCTCCTGTTCTCTAACTTGTTTTGTCTCGCAGACTTTTACTCTTTATTCTTCCTTTGTAGTCGTGGCTTCCTCTCGGCCGATCGCTCTCTCCCTTGTCCCCCCCCCTCTCTGTGTCGTGTTTGAAGTGTAAATGTATGCAGCAGCACTCTTTGGCTAATGAAGTGGTGTGGGCCGCCTTAACCACAGCCGCTGAGACGGACAGAGACGGAGGGGGGAAGACGAACATGAGGATAAATTGACGGAACTGTAGTGGGAGAAATGGAAGAGGCAGCGTGAGCTTGATGGGAGGGAAAAGCAGAGACTGTGTATGTGTGTTTTAGACGGAAAAGTTAACCTGGAGAGGATGGTAAAAACTTTACGGATGTTTTCACACAGAGAGAGAGAGTGGACATCAAGTGTGATTTGTGAAGTGGAAACCTCCAGGGCACATTTCTTTAGAGAAGCAGGAGACATCTTGGAGAATCAGAGCGAGCGGGTTGAGGACATGAGATCTGATGGTGAGTGACGCTTTCCAAATGTACGGGGGGAAATGGAAAATGGGACTGAGGACGATGGGGAGACTGATGGAAGGGAAGAGATGGGCGATCAAAAAGCCGACGGACCTCGGCACATAATGAAACCAGCCGAGAAGACGGGGGGGGGGAGGGGAAGTGGGGGGGGAGGGGGGAAGAGGGAGAAGTTTCCAAAGAGAGCGTCATTTACAGGGAAGCAGTTGTGATTCAGATGAAATTTTAGAAAGTCTAATCAATTAGATTCTTGTTTTAACATCCGCTGGTGAGATTTTGCAATAAACTGTTGTTGCAAAGTTTAAAACAACTTCAGGGAAACAAAGTAGCTGTCATGATTTATAGCTGAAGTGTATTTTTTTACAGTGCGGCTTCTACTTCCTTTTATTAATTATGCACTTCCCCATAAAAAAAAGCCAGTTTGTGCAAAACTCATTTTACCACAAAAAGTTCCTGGCCTCGTTTTACTTCGAAACATAAAGTCCTTTTGCTTCCAATTACTGAATTTGCTGTGGTAGACTGTAAAAGCTCCTTGAATACAATTCTCATCAGCTAAACATGCAGTCGCTTTAATTTGGTAATGGGCCATTAGAGAGACTGTCCAGGAAACTGAAAGTTGAACTTCTGCAGCAGGCACCAGCGTCCACGTGCAGAAATCTCAAATCATTTAGGGAACATGTTGAAAGTCATATATATATATTAACAGTCTGTAAAGTCTATACATCTGCAGTTCCACGTGATGAATATCAGTTTTACAGCTGCTACACCCCAGTGATAAAAAAGACAGAGGTGGAACACGGCAGGTGGAGATGGAGGCAGAAGAAAGGGTTAAGACACTGAGAGGATTCGACTGTCCGCCCTCTCATCGTTGGGGAAAATTTATATAGTCTATAGTGTGCAACCTCTGAACCGAGCGGGGGAGAGAGGGGACGATGGATGGAGATTAGAGGGGAGGAAGATGAAGGAGATGCAACAAAAAAGCTGCTGCGAGAGGGAGAGGCGGTGGAGGAGAGTCAAGAAGGAGCAGAGCCGTGAAAGATTTGTGGCCGCAATGAGGCGTGACGCCACGGTGGAGGGAGGGAGGGAGGGAGGGAGGAGAGAGAGAGAGGGAGGGAGGCTGAGGATGACTTGAAAGAGCCAGAGATGGAGAACAAATGTGAGGGACACGGAGCGAGGCAGAGGGGGATAAAGGGATGAGGAGCGAGCGGAGGAGCGAGCAGCAGCGATGGGGATTGAGGAGAGCTTGTGAAGTCAAAAGCTGCTGAAAAGTGTTGCAAAGTTACATAACTCGACCCGACTCCTCTGCTAACAAGGGGATTGTAGGAAATGCAGTAAATTGGGCACATTAACCGTGCGCTCACACCTACTGCTGCGAGCAAGATAAAATGTTTTCTGAGGCTCATGTGGAGCAGGAATACTCAGATTGTTGAAGGTGCTGCCTCAGCAGGAACGCCACCGCCGGAGACTAACTGCTGCAAAGCAAAGGGAACGTTGAGGATTAATTAGTTTGAGATTGAGTTTTCATATATAAAGAAATAAGACAAACATTTGATCATCAGCTCAGATTCAGCAGCGTCTCTGAGCAGACGTCGAATCCTCCAGACCTGGTAAAGGTGTGTTTGCCTGTTGGTTTGTTGCTAAAACAAAAGCCTGACGGGAGAAATGGATTCTGTTTACTCACAAAGCAACATTCTGGCTTTGACTCTATATGAAATGTCTCTATAGAGCGCACACCCCAACAGTCCCCACCACATTTAAATCCACCAGGTACGGATTTTAAAATATCATAAATATCAGTTCCCCACAACCTCACCCGCCTCAAGGATAGACTGGGTTTTTTTCGCATCTTTATGAGTAAAAATATTCAAGACTGTTGTGCGTTAAAATTCCTGGTAAACGGCAGTCGTACAGATGTTCCTGCTTTATTGTACACTCCATTCAAATCAATATTTGTATAATTCAATACATTTTGCATCTTCCAAAACGTTTGGACTGTTGGCTGCTTTGGTTTTATCGAAGTGTTCCTAATAAACTGACAGCTGAGTGTATTTAACTATCTGTCTTCTGCAAAAATACAAACAATGCACCTGACATGAATGGAAAACACAAATGTTGCACATCTGAAGCTGGAAGCATCCGTATCACATCAATAATCAATTCATAAACGTGAGAATTGAAACTGAGCTGTTAAAATTCTCATATTTTACACTTTCATACGTCTCATACTGTAAATAGTCATTCAGTAACTCTCCCTCCTTTAGGTGAATAATAAGACGCAGGTGCAGAACATATCCATGTGAGGACTGTGGAAAACCCCCCCCCCCCCCCCCCCCCGCCTTTAGGGAAGTGTTGCTATGAGGTGTTGTACGCTCACTGTAAACACAATGTGAGTCCAGGGTAACGACACTGATCACAGCCCCGAGATGCAACACAAACTGATGTGAACACTTCATGTGACAGCTGTCGACTTCAGGACGTCAGAATAAATCGAGTGTAATGTTTTGATATTTGTCTGATTGTGAATTCAAAAAAAAACCAAACGCAAATGGTCTGCTTGTAATTCATCGTTGTGTTCTGTGTGTGTGTGTGTGTGTGCGCGCCTGGTGTGTGTGTGTGTGTGTGTGTGTGTGTGTGTTTGTGTGTGGGAGGTGATGGCAAAGCTGAGAAGACAGTTTGTATGCCACCACGCGCTGAGCAGTCATTTACTAGATTGGTAGTGTGTGTGTGTGTGTGTGTGTGAGTGTGTGAGTGTGAGTGTGTGTACGTGAAACACTACGAGGAAGCTGCTCTGAAATATGTCTCTGCGTGGGGGGGGGGTTGGGTCTTCAAGTTCTTCTTCCTCTTCCTCCTCGCTCTCTCCCCCCGTGCACACACATCAACAACATGGCTGCATATATCTTCCTAATATCCTTGCATGTATTCCACTTCACGCTGCGGCTGTTTGCGATGCGGTTGCCACGGCGAGCTTTTGTTCTTCCCGTTATCTCGTGTGTGTGAGTTGTTGATGTGAAGAGGACTCGAGGCAGGAAATGCTCGCCCCCTGTTCCCTGTGAGGACCTCTGTGCCGCTCTGCAGCTCATTTACATCCTGAACCCATCGACTGTCGAGACGAACAATGGCCGCTCTTCCCCTCGCTGCACTTCACGAGAAAAACACATCACATGTCAGATATCGCTGTAGAAAACAATAGGATTCTAGCCAATGGGAAGTCGCATCCATTATGACACTATAATGATCGGCTTGTTTCTTGAGAGGAGGAGAAGAAAATGGCAGAATCACAGGGTTAGAAATCATAATGTTTGAATATGAACGAGCTGCTAGAGCGATTTGTTTATGTTTATTTATATGATGTTGTGAAGAAGTGTACGTTTGTCTGCGATCAACTGGACTTTGGCTCGTTGTCGTTTCCGGAAACAATCAGGAATCAGAATGACTGATTTAAAGATGTGGGAGACTAGATAAATAAAACCACAACCATATGAAATATTAATCTTTTGGTCATGACAATGCAAAGACCAGATGGTTGAGATTTTCCTTTTTTCCAGACACTTGGGATCTCGCAGAAACTCGCGTGATGCAAAGCAAACAAACATGGAGGACGACCGTTGTTTTGCATCTAAAAACAAAATAGGACAACAAAATCCCAAAGTTCTGTGGAAATAACGTCGATCTTTTTGCGTAATCCGGCCGACAAAACAACAAACAAACAAACAAACAAACAACAAACAAACAAAGGGGTATATAATATAATCTCCTTGCAAAAAAAAACGTGTGGTGTCATTTGGACCTTTTCAGAAAGTTGTGTTAAATCCATTAAGAAGCTCGTTACTGCCCCAGACAAAGCGACTGTCGTCCTGCTGAGGGTTACGCCTCCTGTCATCATGAAAATACTGAACTCTCAAATCTCGTCCCGATGACATGCAGTTTCTATATATAGTGTTCTAAAACACCAGAAGAGAACAGTTTGAGCAGCAGCACATTGATGTCGTCTTTCAGGCAGTCCCCCCTTCGGGCTTTTTATTTTCTAAATCACCTCCTTATTTCCCGTATTTGTCACATGTGTGATGTTTGTCGTATCTTCCCCCGTGTTCGGAGGCGTTGTCTTGCGATTTATTTGTCTCCTTTTCGTGAATCCGTCCATTTTATTCGAGCACTTTCAGTCAGCGCATTGGGAGATTTGAATCGTTTATGTCTGTGTTTTTCCGTTTCATACCAGGTAGATGTACTTCAGTCTGAACTCGGAGCCCTGGGCGTGACAGCAGCAGAGCAGGGGCATTGTGGGAGAGATACGACAGTAATGTAGTCAGCAAAATGAGAAATAGCTTAATAAAAAGAAAGCAGAGGGCGAGAGTTAGCGGGAGGTGGAGAGAGAGAGAGAAGGAAACTTGGCCGGTGCTGCGGTCTGTGCATCAGTAACCTGAGGGGAATGCAGGGATATTGATCAGCCTATTACAATATCAATCAACCACATTGCTAATTTACTAATGACACATTTACTATTGGATAACGATTTGGAGGGAGGGCTCTGCTGCTTCACTCTCACTGGAGAACGTCTTGTCAGTTAAAGCCGTCGACCGTGACAATAGAATCACATTCCCGGAAAATGTGTTTTCCATTTACTTTCCACTGAGTGAAGGTGGATTTGCTGAAAACACCAGAAACAGAACCAGGAAGGCTTGAGGAGTGCAGGTCTTTTGTAAGGGCTCATCTGAGCATATATACTTTTTGCTACGAGCAGCTGAGGCTGTGGTGATAAATCATTTTTC
Organism: Hippoglossus hippoglossus; assembly: GCF_009819705.1. Taxonomy (NCBI): domain Eukaryota; kingdom Metazoa; phylum Chordata; class Actinopteri; order Pleuronectiformes; family Pleuronectidae; genus Hippoglossus; species Hippoglossus hippoglossus. Next base: position 27,157,281 of record NC_047151.1, on the reverse strand, counting down.
TTGCAGCCAGTCTCGAGTGACAAGCCATTAAAAAGAACCCGACTTCACCAACATGGAAACATGGCTCCCTGATTTGCATGGAGCTTTCCACTCCCAGTTTTATAATGTTTTAATCAAATGTACTTGCTTTTTCAACAACTTTAGTTTCTCTTGGTTTAGACCAACAATGAAGCCAACACACCATCTCTACCAATCGTTACTCCGTCTCAGCTGTCAATCAAAACCTTGATTTTATAGCATCCAATAACTAAAACCAAACATTTGACAAAACACTGAAACACACCTCAGTGTAATGAGAACTGCCTAAAATGAGAGAAACTGGCTGTAAGAAAGATTTATTTGAGATTACATTGTTTGGTCCATGTCCCAGCTGCTAACATGGAGGAGGTGGGTTTGTTTTGACCTGTACTGCAGTGAGCTACCAGAGGGAAACATGATTTGACCTCAACAAGATGAGGAAGTTAAACTTAGATGTTTAAATTAACGACGTGTACCTGGTTAGAAATTCAAATGCAGTGTTCAAATGTTGGCTCCTATTTATGCCTCGCTGATCCAGGGCCGGCAGAGAAAGAGCAGAAACATCTCACAGTCACTCAACACAGAGGAAATGACACATTTCAAGGGCAGGAAAATACCAACATGTAAAAGCTGTGCTTGTAAAAACCGTCAGCGTTGACTTGATAATGTCGGCTCTTTTGAGAAATTGTCATAAAATCATAACGGCCTTTGCTTCACTTGCTAAAAATCTAATATTTGTTAGATGACACCAGTGGAGCTCTGTCATTCGTGATGTGCTGAGTTTGAGAAAGAATTAAAATGACTTCATCCATCTATTTGCATATCTCTACCCTGGAGTCCCGGGGTTTGAACCACCGGACCTTCGTGCTGGTGGATGACCCGCTGTACCTCCCGAGGCCACAGCTTAAAGTATACTGTTGTGTAAACTGGGCCTTGAACACACATTGTGCTCGAGAGAAAAAGCACGTGTCAGTGAAACGATAGAGGTCTAGTTAGTCTGTTGATGATCACATTGGTAACAGACAACTTTTCGACCCCTCTTGTGTTTCCAAGTGGTTTTACTGTTGGAGTTACTGATCGACTGATTACCACTCAGGTCTTGTTGCCCACTGGGAGGACGCCAACCCATTGTCGGTCTTGAACCTTCAGAGGTCTCACGCTCCCTCTTTGCCACCGGTCCATCCTTTCTCTTTTACTGCCTGTCCTCTCTGGCTGCACAGGGACGGAGGCACTTCCTTTGTGCTGTAAATCAAACCTTCAGTTTACTAGCGGACGTCATACATGTCAAACGGTCAAAGAGAAGCATGTGTAGAGTTATTATTCTTTAGCCTTCACGTTGTAAAATCAACATTTGCTTCGTAAAGACAAGTTGAAGCCAAAGACCTGCCACTTTGAAGTAGCCCTCATATGGTTTATTGACACTATTCACCACAGCCTATCCATCCGTGATCCAGGGTCGCCACTGGCATCTTGCAGTCCAACAGATAAACAGATGCCGGCAGATGAAAGACAAACAACAGTGACGGGTCAGGAATAAACAAGAATGACAGGAAGCCGCTTGTATCCGAGGATTACTTTCCAAATCGCTGCTTGTTCTCTCCGCGGGGCTTCGCTTCTTGTTTCTGACAATATTCCATTTCCACTGTGTCATTTGCATCAAAAGCAAACGCTCACAGATGTTCAGTGGAGGCATAATGACGCGCTACAAGCGATCGCTCAGCTTTCAATTACAAACAGTAGAGGAACCAAACCCCCGGTGGCTTTGTGTCTTCAGGGAGGGCTGCGTTCAATACCACCCGTAATCCCGTAAATGGTTAAAAGTGCCTAATCCCCGTCGTGGCGGGGCCTTTGTGTGGCTGTTTAAACTTGTGCTGTTTGCTCAAAGAGAAACGTCTGCCGCGACGCGCCTAACCGGATTAGACAGGGCGCCGTGTGCAAAACAGAATAATGCTGCTGCGAGGTAATAGAGACGTTACATGCAGAGCTCCCATCGGCGCGGCTACACATGTTCTCTCTCTGTGTGTGTGTGTGTGTGTGTGTGTGTGTGTGTGTGTGTGTGTGTGTGTGTGTGTGTGTGTGTGTGTGTGTGTGTGTGTGAAGAATTATTAACGTGATACCGATGTTAAATACAGAGCTCCCAATGGCATCATCGGATGTGTGTGTGTGTGTGTGTTTCCACTGGTGATAAATGATGCATTTTAAATGTGTTCTTATTCTGCTGCAGGGATTCATGAATTGTGTGTGTGTGTGTGTGTGTGTGTGTGTGTGTGTGTGTGTGCCTGTGTGCCTGTGTGCCTGTGAGTGTATTCGCCAATAAGTATATATGTCCCTGTTTGTGTGAGTCTGTGTGTGTTTGATTCTTTGAGTTGATTCCATGCATTGTCCTAACTGCTGAAAATGTGTGTGTGTGACTTGTGTGTTTTTGTGAATGCATGTGCGACCACAAACCAACTTTGAAGTGTGCGTGCTAATTACATGTGTTGGAGTGTATGTATATTCCTTTGTGTGTATTGTGTTGACATTTGTATTCCCAGCACGGTTTCTAGTGATCAGAGAGACGCCTATTTTTGTGTAATTCTGTGTGTGTGTGTGTGTGTGTGTGTGTGTGTGTGTGTTTCTATCTAAATGGATTCCCTCCATCTTAATAAAGCGGCGACCATGAGGTCAATGAGCGAGCGATGCTCAGAAGATGCTAAAGCAATTTAACAACATTCATCACAGTGTAAACCGGCACTGCAGCAACAAAACAAGCTATAAATACACCAGAAAGTGAAAGCACTGGAAACAACCTTTATGTTTCCTATCAAATAACCATGCAAATAAGAAGCAGTGTGACATTATAATGACTGAGGGAGGAGGTCAGAGATAAATGAATTGGTCGGTAACTGGTGTGTTTGTTTGCTTACTGGGTGAAGGAGCCGTTAAATGTTGGTTTTGGTGGATCCAGGATATTCTCTCCACTCTCTTTAGAGCTCGTACCTCCGTGAACTCCCAACACCTCCTGAAATTCAGTCAAGCTGCACCAAGTTGCACACACTCATAAAACACATCACTCTGAATGTGTCTGTTTTTATTAAGATTTATGAATTATCCGCTGGGAAATAGATGGAAATTGAAATGGATCCTTCTTGGCCCACGTCCCGGTCTTTCCACCAACTTTCTTTTAAATCTGTTCAGGATCTTTTATCAGAAATACAAAAGTATTAGTTTCCATCCAGACTAAAATGCAGAAGTTTCAAACTAAAACAGCACATAAATACAGAACATTTACCATTTGAATTTACTGGTAAACTGAAAGGTTCCTAAAAAGTAAAAGGAAGGAAAATAAAGAAGTGGAGAGAGTAAGAGGGAGTTGAAGGTGAGAAGAAGTGACAGACAGAAGGAGAAGGGAGGTGGAGACACAAGGACACAACATAATAAAAGAGTGATGAGTCAGGAGCTGATGTCTTGGAGACACATTAGGGCCGGAATGACACAAGAAACTCCATGTTTGGTTTAAATATTAAAAACAGCAACGAGCGGGAGAGATGAAGCCTTGTTTCTCCCTTTCTTCCCCTCTGCCCCCCCCCCCCCCCCCTTATTTATCTCTCCTTCCCTCACTCTGACCCTCCTCTTCATCTCCAGAGATGTTCATGCACCAGTGAGGGAGGGAGGGAGGAGAGTGTGTTGTGTTTCCGTGTATTGATGTGACTAAGTCATTTTAAAAGTGGGCGAGTCACTCCTGTATGGAGCCCATACTGGACACCCAGTGTTCCCATACTGGGAATAGCACCGCCCACAAGCATCACATGTATGCTAACACGTGGGAGGGAGGCTGCAACCTGTGCACTCTAACACACACACACACACACACACACACACACACACACACACACACACACACACACACACACAGTCATTTACTTCAGAGGACTTTACATTAACTTACTCTAACCTTGAACCAGAGTTAAACTTGACCAACCCTGACCTTAACATGAAGCTCGACCTAACCTTGACCAACCTTGACAATCCAACCTTAACTGAATCTTAACCTATCCTCACCAAAACCTAACCTAAAACTAATGTTACCTTACTTACTCTAAACTTAATCTTAACATAGATCTAACCTTATCTGAACCTAGACCTAACCTAAACTAAGTTAACCAAAATCTAACCTTAACCTTAACCTAAACTAGAACTAATCTAACCTTAACCTAACTTAAACCTGACCCAACCTTAAACTTCAACATTTTTAATAAGACCATAACCCTACCTTGCTTTAACGATGTTCCTACTTATTTCTTACTTAACCCAAATCTAGTTTTAACCTAGACCTAACCTATTAGCTAAACGTAAACCTAACCTTACCTAAAACGAGTCTTTACCTTAAACTTAAATGATTTACATCATGAGGACTTTTCCATATGGAAGACACGTCCCCATAATGTGGCCGTGACAGTTTTAGGAGATTTAAACACGTGTTACCTCCTGTTTCTCTCCATCAGAAAAACCCTGAACAGCAAAGATGACGCAAATCCTGCAAAGTCCGTCCGTCGCCTCAGTCCCTTCGAGTTCTGTACTTTTTAAAACCCGACTCTCCCTTTTGTACTCAAGCCGTCAGCTCACCTGAAAGCGCGGCTGCCCACATGACATTTCATTAGCCCTGTACCTCCACCTCGGCATCAACCCGCCGGCTCCGTCCATTTTCTCCTCTGTGCAAAGTTATTATCGTGACTCCCTCCTCTCTGCTTGGCTTCTTATTGAGCTGCATTTCTTAAATATAAAACTAATACACAAATTAAATGTACTGTTATTGTTTTCCTGCCGGGGGCCTGGGACTCTCTCCATGTACGAATCGATTCTCTATAAGTTGACTGACTGAAACATGACGGCGATGACGTTCAGCTGCTGCGTGGGTTCACTCCCCAAACACCAGGTTTTGACACATATTCTGTGTGTGTGTTTCTGCCTCTATGCAACATGCAGCAGATTCTGAATGCCCCGAGGCAGCAGAGCAGCGTCTGTGTATTAAAACATGTGATTTTAATTACATCCTCTTAGTCATCTGCAGGCAGAGGGTTAAAAAAAACATGCAGTGATTCATGTTCGTCTAGAAATCTCAGAAATTGTCCATTTTAAAGAGACTTTAATTTGTTTTTTTTAATTGTAAACTTAATAATACGACTTGAATTTGATGAAATACACGAATGCTGGTTTTAGTATCACATTTATTACAAATTTATTACAAAAATAAATAAATCTACATAAATGGTTGAAACCTGGCTCATGACACCACCCAGTGTTTCAAACAGGACCAATGCTTACAGGGATGTAGAGTCAAGTGTTTGGGACGTGTCCACATCACGACATTTATGAAAAAGTTAAAGGGAGAGTTCACCGAGTCCATAAAACCCTTTTGGAGTCTCAGGGATAAACAGAGTTTGGAGCCAAATCCAGTAGAAGTGAAGTGAATGGTGACCTCTTCTTCATCCCTCGCCACCGTCTCTCCATCCTCCTCGCCGGGTGTTTGCCTTCGTCTGCTGTAATAACTCCGGTGGAGAACCCCCACTACCTCCGTCCACCCCCCCCCCCGCCCCTGCTCTTTGTCATTTGCTTCAGTTGACTTTAATCTACGTTTACATTCTTCATCTATTTAAAGAAAACACAAACACACACATCACTTTCTCTGGATGTTATATATAAAAACAGCAATACTCCTTCCAAACACCTGCTGAGTACATTTTTCAAACAAGTTCTCAAATGCTCTAAATCAAATCAGTTTTTCTTTTCATTTGTCTCCGACTGTAATAACAACGAGCACGTTACAAAACCATCAATACACCAGATGAAGCACAATGAAGCCGTAACAGAATCACTTTGATAAGAAGGTAATTAAAGGTCACAGTAAAGTGACAGATTAAAACAGAACAAATTACTCAAGTGATTAATTGACGAGCATAATCGTGGATGTGTCCCCTGAATATCAGCGGCTGACGCCAACAATGTCGAATAAACTACAAGCTTCTCAACTTATAATCAAAGTCTACAAATTACTGGTGACTTTTACTTCTTGTCCTTTAAATAAAGATGTGTCTGGTTCTGAGTTAACTATTTTAGCTTTGAAATAATAGCCTCAGGTGTCAGGCACCTTGTCAACATGTGTTGCTTTTCACCAGATTCTGACAGGAAATTACCGGACTGGGTTTCACATCATATAGAAGAAGAATAATCTTCACAGCTGCTACAAGTTCTCATTTCCTTGACCTCAAGGGAGGAGACAGCTGTTTGTTTCCCGGTTCTGGAAAAGATGTTGTTTCTATTAGCTCATGTTTAATATTGTGTGTATGAGGAATATTCTCACATCCTTACAGGGATATATTTATGTCTTAATGGTTCATGGGGATAAACATGTGGATAAAAACACTGTAACTGCAAATGTGTCCATCTCTTCCACAAGAGGACACGTCCACAAACATGGCTTTTGTTTTGCTGCTGGCAGGAAAAGATAGTTTTTATGAGTCAGGCGACATCATAGAAATGATCCTCACTGAGAAATGGAGATTACATCGATCTTCGCCACTCTATTGACAAAACAATCCATTTTCCCCAGTAGAACATGGGAGTTGACAACTTGCATTATGGTGTCAGTGGTGGAAGAAGTGTTCGGAAACTTTATGCATGTAAAAGTACAAGTACAGCATAGTAGAATAATTACATTACAAGTATCAAGTACAAAATAACTTGAGGCAAGAACCATAGACTGTTTGTAAAAATGGACATAGACTCATGCGGAAGTGATATTTCTATTCTTTATTTATTTATTTAATGTTCAAGTCTTCTTCAATACAGCTGATGTTCATTTTGTAAATTAGGATCCATTTAGAGTTAAATAGACCATAGAGTGCTGTATGCATTGGATGGGGGGGGGGGGCGTGGACACCATGTGAGTGACAGACAGTACTGTCCAATGGATGCAGGCCACAGGTGTGGGTGGGCGTGTACTGTCTTTGAGCTCTCAGTTAGGCCCCACCCCCGGTCCTCCAAAGATGGTGCCTTCTGGTTTCCAAACAACCAAGATGGCACTGGACAAAATGGAGGCTTTAAAAAACGGCAGCTAACAAACCAATGGGCTGAAACTTTGGTAATAACATTCTCACCAGAACAGAGACCAAAACCAGTAAACCCAACGGACACAGGTGCTGCCGTCTGGTGCTGGTGCGGGTCTAAATCTCCTGCCTCGGTGGAACCAGCTCAGTCATCTTCAGTGAAACAAAAGCCCTGCGGCACAGATGACATCATATTGATTATGACCCAGCTTTATTGCCACTCTTGTACTAAGTATTATTCACAGTGGAATGTCTGCCGTTTCCCCCTTTTTGCAATTTGCACCGACATTCTTGTGGGTTTATGAACGTGTGCGTCCATCAATCTTCTCCGGGCGCCAACAGAGAAAATGCAGGATGATCCATAAAACAAACCTGAGTCTCATTACGGTGACGGCAGCAGAATAACAACATTACTCACACAGCCCTCTCTCTGTATCTCTCTCTCTCTCTCTCTGTCTCTCTCTCTCTCGCTCTCTCTGTCTGTCTCTCTCTCTCTCTCTCTGTCTGTCTCTCTCTCGCTCTCTCTCTCTCTCTGTCTCTCGCTCTCTCTCTGTCTCTCTCTCTCTCTCGCTCTCTCTCTGTCTCTCTCTCTCTCTCGCTCTCTCTCTCTGTCTGTCTCTCTCTCTCTGTCTGTATCTCACTGTCTTCCATCTCATTTCCGTCCTCATCCTGGCTTTGCGTCGGCTTGTCTTCACACATCCTTCCTGTCAGACGTGGACTCCGCTCGTCCCCCCCTCGTCCCTGTCTGTCACCGTGTTTTGACTCCCCTCGTTTTCATGTGATCAACTCCTCCGTCACACAGGCTGTAATTTCTGTCAGGGACCTTCTCTCCGCTCTGCCACCGCGCTCAGGGCAGCCGACGCTTCCCTCGTTTTCCTTCTTGTCGTTCCATCTCATTTTCTGCACAGGCTCATTATTGTTATTTACACCTCTTTATGGTATCGATATTCAATCTCTCTCTCTTCTTCTCTCTTATTTTATCCATCCTTCCTCCTTTCTTTTTCATCTTCATCCCTTTTCATTCCACCTAACCTCTCATATTTCTTTACTCTTTGCTTTTTCTTTTTTTTACCGTGTATTCCTTTCTCTTCTTATCATCATTTATATTTATTTCGTCATCCTCTTCTCTAACCGTCTTTTCTTTCTCTTCCTGCACTATTCGTCTCTCCTTTCTTTTCTTCTTCACTTCCCTTTTCTCCTTTAACATATTATACGTTTTTCTTATTTCCTTTCCTCCTTTCCTTCATCTGCTTCGTTTTCATTGTCTCCTCCTCCTTTCCTTTCCTCTTCTCTCACTCCATCTTCGACTTCCCATTTTCTCATATTGCACTCCACTCCTTCCTCCTCCTTTTCTCCTGCTCCTCCCTTCTTCCTTCATTTACTTTCTTCTCAAACCTCTGCTGCAATCGTTTTGTTCGACAGCCTCTTTCTCCCTCTCTCCTGATGTCTCCCTCGCTTCCTCCTTCTCCCTGCAGGGACATGTCAGGTCCATCACTCAGCCATCTATCTGTTTAATCATTCATTCCCTCATTCTGCTCTTCTCCTCTGCTCTGCTCCCACACCTGATCTGCACAAGACCTCGTTCAACTCGTTTTCAAACCTTCTCCTCTCCCCGTCCTTCCTTTGTTTATACATCATTTCTTCCTCCTCTCTTATTCAGCCTCAGTATTCTGTCAAGTCGTGAATATCTCATTTCATGTTATAGAAGGATTGAAGTGGCCATGCCCTCGTTATCAAAGTTTGACGTCACTTGACAGGTTCTCCTTTCTCTCCTAGATGCATGACAGATTAGTCACAGTGGGATGCCATTATGCACTGACTAGAGTAATCCTGCTCAGAAAAGGATGTCTTAATATGGTTATGTCAACTTCCCTTCAGACTCTGCTGTTAATGCACTCACACAAAGCCTTTTACATCTGGGCCTGATGGACGGGGGGCGTGTGACGCACTGGGAGTACTGGCAATCGACCAATCCCAGCTGCTCGGTGTGGTGTTAGTAGACCCTTGTTTCGTCCTCTGCCTCCTCAGTGTCGGGGAACTACTTTTCTCCTTCTGTTAAATCTCTTCTGCTGTTGACTGAGACGAGGACAAGATCATCACTAGATATTCCCTAAGTCATTATTCTTTCCTGAAGAAGAAGCTGCAGAGAATTCGCCGGGATAAAATAGTTTTATTTTGAAATAATTCTAGGAGCGTATTTCACATTTGACTTCATTTGAGAAGTAATAATAACATTTTCTCGCCGTGCAGAAGAAGAGGAGTGAGGGGACATCGAGCAGCAGCTGCAGAGAACTTCCATTGTGTTCACTGCCCTTTTTATACGTCAGGGTTTATACACACGTCACTGCCGATTGAGCAAAGCCTGAGACACACCCACCAAACGAGAGAACACGTACAGAATTGTCTGATTTGGTCAATGGGAAAATCTGATATGTGAAGTGGAGCCGAAGTGGAGTTAACCAAAGTCTGGCTCAGTCGTCCAGCAGCAGCCTGTGCATGAGCAATACACATCATCCTGATTTCCACAGATGATGATCCAGAGCAACGAGGTTTTAATGCATCAATAACTCCTGTCAAAAGAGGGAAGACACATCCTGTGAAGGAATGATCCGTCAGCAGATTATTTTTCTTTTTTTCTGCCATGGGGGATTTAGACACGTGTGACCATTCTGTCCTGAGGTGATTGATGTGGCTGTTAAAGAAGAAACATCTGTGCTCATCTTTCCCCTGGTGAAAATCACCTTTCACTTCTCAGGGATATTTCAAAGTAGCCTTTTGAACACATTAAACAAGCGTCCTTCAGGTGACTGTCAGTGTGTTGCTGCCAAAACAAGTGACGGGAAAGGGGAAAAACTTTGAACATCCTGGATCAGAACTAGATAAAGTTGATTTTCAGACTCCGGAAAACGTCCAGACAACTGGGTCCGGACATTTTCTGGAGTTTGTCTTTCACATATGAAGAAGACAATTCCATTCAGGCGAGAGGTGGAAATCACATGTTTGTGTTTACAGCACATCCACACCGGTTTAAGTTCTTATCACCGAAAGCTCTGGAATCTTCCATCGAATCCAAATCGACGTCTTCTACATGTGCGACACCTCTTTTTCATCCTCAGATATTTGGAAACCTTCGAGAAAATATCCGGAGTAAGTGACTTGGACATTCGTGTCCTCACATACAAGCCCCTCCAGAAACTCTCAGGAAAACGTCAGACACGAGGGAAATTCAATGTGCTGCACAAAGGCATGTGAGGAGACTCGTGGAAAATAGGACATTAGGACGTGTGAGGTGATAAACTGGTCAGCAGAACACTGGCAGCATCGTGATGAAGAGACCTGAAGTCCTGAGGCTCCTTCTGAGCTGAAGACCTGATATGACTTATGACTGTTATTTAAATAAGTCTCCCGGCTCTGCATGTCCTGGTGGAGATATCCTGCACGGTTGGGTAATGTGCCTCTGGTAATGTGCTTGGCTCAGAATAATGCAAATGTAAAATAAAATGGGAGATTTCCAATCCTCAACAGCCGAAAGTGTCTGTCCCTTCACCAGTTTGTGTGGTAGACGCTAAGTGATGTGTCCTCGGTGGACGTCTCCTCCTCCGTAATTTCTATTCTTCAATCAGTACATTTTTACTGCTCTTATTCAGTGTTTCTCTACGGCTTACAGGACGGATACATCTTTAGTGTTGCAGCCTGAAGAGAATGTGAGAAAACCTCGTACACACACAAAACATCAACTGGCACAGAAACGTACGAGGCAACACGTAGAGCAGCTTTCAACCGAGCACTGTGGTTAGTAATAATAACCTTTACTGTTGAGGCACGTTTTAAAACCCACGTCACAAAGAGCTTCACGCAGTCAAATAAAACTAGGAGCTCATACAAGGCAGAAGTCAGTAAAACAACACATAAACTGAGCAGAGCAGATACTTCCACCGAGGCCCGACGGTCTCCTGAATCCAAACAAGCTTCACTAACTTATCAGGGCTTTAAATATGCCTGATTTTTTTTAAGACATAGAGTTAAGTGGTTAAATAATAAGTCCTGCATCCGAACCTTTGTCTGAAATCACACAGAAATGTCTTTCCTGACCAAAGTTTCCTCCTTCAAGACAATCGGTTCAGTCGGTTTTGCGTAATCCTGCCGAAGGACAAACAAATGGCAATGAAAACACGACCCTGCAAAATATATTAGTGTGGTTCAAATAATGAATAAAAATGTAGTGTCAGCATCCTAAAGAAATTATTAGATTAAAAAAAAGAATCAAACAATCAGGGAAGTTAATAAAAAACAATAACCAGCAAAGTGGAGCTCGAACCTTCACCAACGCCATGAAACCAGATTTAAATTCACTAGATCCAGATCTTTATTTGTAATAATTATATACGCTGATAAATATCATTCCTCTAAACAAGCCATGAATCTGAGGTATAAAGGGAAATATAGAAAAATGGCCTCTCACTGTCATTTCTCAAGAATTCCTGGATCTGGCCCCTGATCTGGATCCACTTCAAAATGTAATGGAAACATACAAACAAACATTGATGAAAACCATTTGAAAAAGCCAAAACAATCTCATTCCATCAGCTCTTACTGTGTTGGATTCGTTTCCTCCTTGTCTCAGTTTCCTGCTCAACTGCTTCAGCTTTGATCAAACTGCTGAATAACCTGCTGGAGTCTGAGACAATGTTTCAAAGCCTTGAAACGCTGTCGTCCGTGCAGAAAACATTGTTTTTTTGTATTTGCTAACAATGCTTGGCTGCGTCAAAGGGCTCCAGCGGACGAGGACTTGGCAGAAATCACGGGGGTTCGTTTAACACTTTAACAAACAACAGGAGGAGTCTCATGGATTTCCTGCGCCTCACCGCAGATACAAATCTGATCTGAGGAAACTTTTACCCAGATGAAGGGAGAGCTCGTACCTGTGGATCCACTTCACCTGCCCATGCTGGAGCATCTGCTTGTTCCTGGACAGAGTTGATCTGTATTAGAGATGAAAGGCCCCGTTCACACCTGGTTTTAGCATCTGTCCTGAAATACGGCTTTTATAATACAGTATCTCATAAACAGTGTGTGTGTGTGTGTGTGTGTGTGTGTGTGTGTGTGTGTGTGTGTGTGTGGTTGTATAGCACATAGAGCTCGGCATGCCGCCGCTCTGAGTCATCCCCATCTGCTGTCTCACCTCAGACGCTGGACGACCTCTGTCTGTCGGTCCGTCTGAAAGCCGAGGGTCGGCTCTGTGACTCCAGGATCCTCGGCTGTGGACACAGGGAGTCTGGGTGATTGTGAAATCTCTCACTCTGACTACTTGCTCTTGTTTACACTGGGAGGAACCTTCATTAACTTTACCTGCTGCGTGTGAATAGCTGGCTCACTGTCTCCGGTGAGGTGCTTATGTGTCATTGCTGAAGCCGCGTTTTCTCTCTTTCTATGAAACGGTGAGATAGCCTGAGCGGAGGTATGCACTCTTTGAGGGATGGGACCTTAGACTTTGATTCATTTGTGTATCAAGGGCTGGATTATTTCCCTTTTTCACTTTAAAGTAGCTTTAATTTATAACAAATACGTGATTGGGACTATCTGATCACTTTACTTTTATATTTTAAGTGTATGAATTTAATATTTATGTTTTCAGCCCCCTCCATGTGTTTGTTGGTTTGTTAATAAGCAAGATTCTGCTAAATCTACCAGTTACATTATCACGACCCTTGGCAAAGGGATGTGGTAGTTCGGTCGGGGAAGAACCCATTTAATGTGATTGTGAGGATTCAGATCACAGATTTGATCCAGGACCTTTTCCCCCGTTCTTTGGGTTGATTGAATATATAAGGGGACTGTTGCTCTGCCTTTCTACTTGGTTCAGTCGTTTCCGCAAAAACTGTTGAACTGATTTCCATCAAACCTTGTGGATAGTTGGGGCCTGAAAGGAATCAAATTAATTTTGGTGCAAATGTGGATTAAGGGGCAGATGCAGGACTTCAGATATATTATATGACCAATAAACCATCAAAGTTATCAAACTATTTCCCTTGATGTTCTTCTCTGTTATAAGAGCTTGGCAGGGAGATGTCCCTTTCTCGACGACAGCTTGGCTCATGTGGTGGCAGTTATCCAGTCCGTTAAAATTCCTTTTGTACGTTGGACCAATCATGGCTCCACTCTTTGCTTTCATGTCGGTTACGCCCACAATGTTTTTGCAAATCACAAACATCTACATGTCACTTACATGTGAAATGACCTGAAGAGTTGCAGCTCTCCTCTTCTCTGAGCTTATTGGCTGATCGCTCAGGTAAATCTGATGCTGATAACAGGTTTATCGTCTCTCGAGCACAGATTGGTGCCGGTGATGGAGAGCAGCGCTCGGGAAATGACAGGTACAGCTCGTGGGATCCTGAGAGATGCATTCAAGCAAACCTCATCAACGCACATTGATTACTGGGAGGAAAAGCATTGATTAGGGGAGATGTGTTAAAACACACACACATGAACATGCATGAACACACTCATGTTAGCAGAGAGAGAGAGAGAAATGGCAAACACACACTTTCCAGTCAGGTGTTGGGTAAATTTGAGCTGTCAGAGATTATGGGTTAGCCGATGTTTTTTTTATCAATACCTGTTCCCAGTAGCAACAACTGTCATCGAACCAAAACAACCATCCACCTCCACTTAGCCATTACTTCCCCTGATGATGTGGAGTGGAAACGTCTGTCAGCTAGTTTCCACAGTGTAGCCTCAGTCAATCTGAAACACAGGTTAGAGACCCCCACAGTTTTAACTTACTTCAGCAGTGAGCGGTTTAGCGCTGTCTTTAAAGCTGCTCTCACACTTGCACTGAACTCTGGGTAATCTTCTTATATTATCCAGAGGGGTTGATATGTGAGAACGCAAATGTCCGAGGCTCCAAAAGCAAATTAATACAAATATCTTAGGTTGAAAAAGAGGAGCCATAAATACGTAGAACACACCGACGAAGTAAGACTAGGAGATTCAAGAGCTTCAAAAACATGTTATCTCTGCAGCGGAAGGGGGGGTGGGAACGTTTGGACAAAGTTCAGACCCAAGTCTCTGCACATCTTCCAGACTTCACGTCTGAAAACCTTGGCTGCATCAAAAAACGTCTCCCTCCTGCACAATGAATAAAAAAGAGCTATAACGGAGGCTTGTTTTCTTAAGAGCTGTGAAAGTCAGACATGGATTTCTATTCAACACCTATTGAAAAGATGTACGATTTTACACAAACGTAAATTTTGACCTGAACCCATTCATTGTTTCAGAATTCCATTTGGCGCAGCTCTATTCTGCTCTTAGCAAAGTGCTCCTTCATCTCACAGACCACCACTCATTCTGCTCCTGAATAGTCCCAAAGACTCGGATTTGTTTACACTGATCAACCCATCAAGATGCTATCGCTTGCAAAATAAATCCATTCATCGCCGGGTTGTTAAAAGCTTTGGCTGCAGTCGAGGGATTTCAACAAAAACTGCGAAGAGAAGCTGTCGTTTTACCCGATCTCAGGCCCAACTGCTGCTGAGTCACGCTGCCACATTTTCCAAAAGAACCTGAACCAAGACAATAACAGTCTTGTGCTCAGTTTGGTCACAAAGCTGTAATTTACAGAGCATTGGCACAAAAGGTCCAACGCATAAAATACAATTGGCAAAAAAAAAAAATCATCCATTCCTGTTACATGTTTAGCGGCAATAACGGAGCACAAGCTGCAGCCAGCAGCCGCCATATGTCAGCATCTCATCACGATGGACCATCTGCCTTATCTGTGGATGCTCAGCTTTGCCTTTCAGCGACGCTGGGCAGAGCGCGACGGCTGTAAACTCCGAACTTCTTTACCTGCTGAACAGGTTCGATCAACAAGGTCAGTGTGTCCGGGAGGAAAGAGGCCCTGCAGAAGTAATTCAGGCTTTTCAGAGGCTACTACACCGAGTTCAGTCTACGTGAGTTTCAGTCTCCATAAGTTTCTTCATCGGCTCTTCTCCCCACAAACTCTCTTATCCCCCGTTACTTGCCTTTAGGGACATTTCTTTGTTTTGTCTCTTCCCCTCGCTGAGTTTAAAGTGGCAAAAGGAAGATTTAGATACAAACACATCACAGGTGGATTTAATAAACTTGTCCATTTGCTGTTGCAGTTTGGTTTTATATAACTGTTATTGCAGGGAGACAGGGTTTTTAAAACCTCTAACAGAAGACCCTTCTTTTGCAAACAGTCAATGATACAACAAAAAAAAACACAGGTTGACAGTTTTGGCCGCGCTCAGCTAAACTGTGCTCAAAACTAAGATTATAAACAAACAATCACTTTGACATTTAGCCGTTGAAAAGCTTCTGGGAGCTGGAGAGGAAACGGCAGCTCTGTCAATCTCTCTCCAGCATCTCAAACACTGGGAGCTGGGAGTCTCATGCCAGTTGGAAAATATTGATTTTTGAAGAGCAAATGTTTTTTTGGGGGGGTTTATGCGGCTGAGTTTCTTTTTACTTTCTGTTTCTCATCTGGGGGCCTTGGCAGCCACCTTTTTCTCGAAGGCACTTTCATGTGAAGACAATCCACCCTTAGCATATTCTAAAAAACATGCAGCTTTACCACGAAATGAAAGATGAGTCATTGGTTAGAGGAGCAGCTCGGAGAGAGGACGGCGAACTGTATGGATACATACACGTCATTACTTAGCTGGCACTTGTGTCGACTACGCTCACCGGAGGTAAGCAAACAAAGACGAGAGGTGGGTGGCATACATTAGCCGGTTTGATGGACAACACGATGAATAGAGTGGAGGACGTGATAAAGAGGGAGAGGGAGAAACGAGTGGTTATTCTGCCCGGAGCCCACGTGTAAGAGATCAATAAGAGATGCTCATTTTTATTTCTTCTTCCTCAGACAACATTTTCCACTTTGGATGATGGAAAAATCACATTTCGAGCAATCCTGGAAAAAAAAAACCCTCTTGAAATGTATTATTCATTTTTTAATATTGCAGTAACAGAAGAGAATAGAAACCAAGAGGTCACACATTCAGAAACTGTGTTGAACTTCAACTCTCCTTCAACAAAATCCCTGTTTCCTGATGATAAACTACCTCGGATAAATGACTCATCACATGCTCCATAAAGGGAGCGAGCCACTTGCACAAGTCTCTTTAAGCTCCTGTCAGTCTCCATGTAAAGTTATTTGTTGGCTCTATGGACTAAATCCAAATGAAGACACACTGAAGTAGTTATTTAAAGGACTTAGACACAAACCAGATCTGTGGAACTAATTAAGTACCAAAGTTTGTGTTGCGGGAAAAATATGAAATGACAGTGCGAGTGAAAAACCTTGAAAAGTCTCACGTTCTGTTTGTGCTCTGCTGTTGTGAGAAATAGCAACAATTAGAGGATGTGAGATTAGAGGACGATACAAGACAAAGAACTAGAAAAGAAAGGAAGCGGCTGTGAGATTTCATCTGCATATTGAAATATAAAAACAGTGAACTTGAGTAAATAGTCTCATTCATCCCAATATGTTGACTGTTTCCTTATAGGTAGATGACACAGGGTTTATATAGATTATCATGTAACCTTATGTTCAGCTTCATACTCAGGTGGATCAAATGGAAAAGAAACCTGCACGTTTGACTTATCACACTGAAAAAGAAGCGTTGATCTAAAACGCCAGGATCAACATTCAGTCAAGTCCTATTTGTTAGCACAAGTAGGAAAATATTTTTAAGTGGCATGAATTTGCTGAATTTTGTTGCATGCACCATTTTTTCCCAAATGATATTTAATAATTTTGAAAAGAAGAAAACTCCGATACGTTTAAAGTTCTCTTCAGGGAGTCTAAAGGTTGTTCTTTGAAGGTAAAAAGTCAAGTAATCACAAACCCCATTTGAAATGGAGATGAAGGCTGCAAGTACAGATCGTATCATTTGGCCACTGACACTTGCGTGCAGCCGAAATGTCAGTTTAATCAGCGGCAGCCGGCCCACACGTTGGGAGATGGTCCGTTTGGCCGACGGCAGGTACCTGTGCTTCCAGGTGCTGCCATAGATGAGGCCATGATTCAAATAGAGCCAAACCTGGTCCCCCATCGGGAGAGAGGCCGGATGGCTGCTGGCCGTCTAATGATCCGGGGCTCCATCGTCGGCATATGGCTTCATCTTCACATCCTCATCGTGCAACAGGTAGATGCAGAGCGGCAAACAGTTGTTGTTTGACCCCCTGAAGTAGGCTCAATGCCGAATCCCCACCATGCCATGATAATAAGGGCATTTTATTTGGTTAAAGGGAGAGTAACTTGGAGTTTTCTTGGGTTTTCTATGTCTGCACACAGAGCTGGAGATGTGCTTTCACTCTGCACATGCTTTGCCTTTTAAAGATGTTTTTTAGCATCCGACCCTAACCCCTAACCCTTCCCAGTTTTCCAATTGCCCAGCTGCTGTATGACTACTGACACTTCTAAATTGAGACTGTGCTCCGGTACAAAACAATGACCCCATATTGCCGCCCCAAAGTTCCATCTAATTGCTCGGCGACCTCTCCAAGCCACAGTAATTATGACAGTAACGAGGGGAAGAAGAGAGCTGACATCATGGGGAGCGACAGAGTTGAGAGGAGGGATGTAACTGCATGTTTATTACTTTAACCATGACAAAGATGGTCCACTACAGATCTACCACAATCTTTTTTTCTAAACCCAAACTGTGGGTTGCCTCAATTACAATAAAGGTTCAGGATATAACCCTAATCCTTTTGGGGTATATCTAAGGATAGAGACCACAGACTGTATTTCAAGATGGACGACATAAGTATCGCCCCCTGGGCCCTGCCTCCTTCCTGTTAGTGAATGGGACATGGTCCGAACTGAAAAGTCAAACTACGCATCAAGTAGTCAAAGTGCCGTCATCTGGGGTATTTTGGCTTCATTGTTTTTACAGTGGGAGGAAGTGGAAACGTCATCCATCTTTATTTACAGTCAATGAAAGGGACAAACAATCTATATGTTCATTTGGGATGGAGGAGTTTTATGGCTAAATTGTGTGTGTTATTCTTTTTACTGTTTTATGGCATCTTGTTTGATGAATCTGATTCAAATCAGAAAATAACCTAAATGATTCAAGATGGCAACTAAAATCACATGTGAGATTCAAACCTCTGTCAGTAGTTTGCTGAACACATTCACACAGTCGCAGCGGTTTCCTCTACTTTTGTCATTTTCCAGAGACGCCACACTGAGAGGAGGAGATTTATAGACAGACTTTCGGCACGACATGTTGGAACCGTCCCTACAAGCTTTGTTTGTCCTGGAAAGTGCAGCGATGCAGTTTCTCCCTGAGAGATTCTGCCAGCGTTTTGACACCGTGTGAGGTAGAGGGCCGAGTAGAGTGTGGTTGTTCTTAACTTTGTATATCTCGCTGTCTTCAACTGAGCTGTGCAATCAGGGCACTTCCTCCTCAGTGGGATGGGGGGGGGGGGGGGGTATATTTGCGATGCATACATAAACCGTAATGTGAACACACATGTGCACACAGATTAGAATTGTACGGACACTAACGTTGGTGTCGACATGAATCATGAACACGGAGGCCTGTTCTCTGGCCAGTAGCGGTGTGACCCCCCCATGTCAGGACGGCTGTGTGGTGATGTTTGGGTAAACAGACACAGATGAGACTAAGCAGGGTGTGATTTAACGAAGCAGTACTTTACCAAACTGTTGGTGTCAGTTCATTATTCGCGAGGTTAAGGAGGATGGTCCAAGTTTTCATCAGCGATGCCTGATGAATTTTAAAGAGCCGGAGAGGAGCTGCTCTGAAAGTGGACACCAGCGGCTGTAATGACTTCTCCGGGGTCCTCCCCCTGAAGAAGTCAGCTGTCAGGCCGTGGCGAGAGATGGATGGTGGGTGTTTGCAGCGAAATGCTAAAGTACATCTAATTTTAGTGAAACGCGTCTGCTCAGTAACGGCAGACGACAGCTCAACAGGGTTAATCAATTTCACACTGTCCTGGTTTCTAAATGCATTACCTAATTATACGATTTTAGAAATACCAGTGCACTGTGCGTGTTCTGAACCAGAGTTGTTCACTCGTTTATTCAAGGTTTAGTGAATCTCGACACAGGACCAACAACTGGAGAATCTGTTGTTGTCACGGACGTGCTGTTGTCCTGATGGATGCCACTTAGGTTGATGAGCCATGCTGCTGCTGATCCCACTGCTCCTGCAGGTCACTGGTCAGTTTTCGTTGTTTTGGACGTGTATTGTGTCCAAATTCTACTTCACCACTTCTCGAAATATGCAGACAGACATTTTTATTTTATATTTTATTAGATCCAGGTCGTGAACAGTTCTCTGTGGTGGTGCTTGGACTTTGTCCTGGAGTAATATCTGGTCAAGTGGCCCTTTTGCACCTCTAGTACCATTTTGAATCCCAGGGATAAAAATAGTCCCTGATTAGTTTCGGGATTAAGACCCTTGGACTGCTGCTGTTTTTCACAGCTCATTCTCTCCATTCGTGTGACTTATCGTCCACTATCCAAAGGAGCAGTAGATAAACCTAAGATAGAACAGATGTTCATTTGAGAAAGGAGTGGGAAGCCACCACCGCCCACTCTTTGAGGGTAAGATGGAGCGTGAGATCGACGGTTGAATTGGTTATTCTGGTGAGAAGGGAGCTGAGCCTGAAGGTGAAATCACCTAATCCTCACCCACGGCCTTGAGCTTTGGCTGATGACCAGTAAGAAGAATTCAGCTGTGGGGGTTCAGGCATGTGATTCTTCCTGGATACCGTCCAATGGAGGTTGCGGGACACGCAGGAGGAATACAGTTTTCCATGCAGTGTGGAAACACCTCATTATCTCCGTGGGGAGCTGAAGGACGTGACAAGGAAGAGGAAGGTACAGGAAACCTTTTCTTAGACTGTTGCCACCGCAACCGGAGCCAAGACGAGTGTCGAGGAAAGATGGATCGATAGATTTTCCCTACCAGCATAGAAAGTGGAGAAAAGTGCCTTGCTCATCAGTAACAGTCATTCTCTAATGCCATCCCTTCGCCTTTGTAACTGCCTCTAACACTAAACCTGCCCCCTCAGATTTGTCACTATTTATGGTCCCTTGCAATATAGTTCTTATACTCAAAAATACTATATTATATACTATATTTATTCTATATTATATAGTATACTACATATATACTATACTTAAAACTCCCTGGAGTTCCCGGTGTTTTCTGTGTCAGTTACATGTCTGACATGCAAATGCCGCTGCAGCCTCCATCCTCTCACTCTCTAATTAGGCTGTAAGTATGAAATGCAGTGGCTGTAATTGAAAGTGTCAACTAATCTTCCTATTACAAATACAGTCATTATTCCAAACCCAGAGCGTGAGCCTTTCTTTTCGAGGCCGTTTCGTGGGCGTTGACGGGGAATTCTCCAAACGTGCGTCGGTGGCGTGCTGCTTAAAGCTCAGAGCTTTTTGAAAATCCTGACCTTTGGATCGGTGGTCGAGGGCATTAACAAATACACAGGAGTAATATGAGAGTGTGTGAGTACACTCGTACATCTACACTAGCAGGATGTGATTTATGGCCCCGGGCTGGCTGCTGGAAAACGTGGTGCAGATTTCACAGAATGCCACAGCTCACGTGCACCAGTTCTGTGTGAAGCAGCGTGTAATGAGGAGTGAAGGCTGATTAAAAGCTGCCATAACGGATCGTCCTGTTTCACAGTGAGAGGTAGAGTGATGGAGCCATTGGAAATATGACAGGAAGAGAACACAACAGAAAACCCAAATACCTTTCACATCACAGTGTTTAAACTCCGTCCTTCCTTCTTCTCTCCTCAGGTGAGCAGCTTTCCCAACAACACTTTCACAAGGCTTAGTTCTCAAATAAGAAATAGGGCATTGAGGATTGCCTTCTATCCAAAGAAGAAGCCGGCCTCTGTTTGTAAAGCTGCAGAACAGTCGCCACGCTTGGTTACATTTTCAAAGTTTTCGGGGACAACAATGCCTCCGGACGCAATTGTTTGGAGCTGCGACCAATCAGAGCAAGGAAATGTGCCGTCGATTTAATTTAATACTAACAGATTTCACAGGGTTTCTCCACACCGGCATGAAGAGGCTTCAGTGCTGCTTTGTCAGTCATCTTATCAAATCTGGTACATGGTTGCGATTGGCCTGACCTGCATATGGAAGGATGGAAAATATGTCAGAACAAGAAATGGCCACATTCAGTCAATTGCCTTTTATTAGCGCGTTTGCCACATTTGAAATCCTGCGAGTAAGCATCCTTTTTTAAAAACGTCCTCAACTGCAGCCCACCTATTTTCTGTGCTAATGTTTTAAGCATGAGAACACACCCTGATGGACAGTGAGCATGTCAGGGCACGACATCATGCAGTACACGTGCACAACGCAGAGCTGCGAACACACACACACACACACACACACACACACACGCACACACACACACACACACGTTCGAACGCACTCTCGCTCAGAGGAGTTTAGTTTCTGAGGGTGAAACATTTACTCAGTGACGCTGCTGAGCTGAAACAGGAGAGGATCTGTTGCCCTGAGGGAAATTCACTGCTGGATATTTCTCTCTCCAGACTGCAGCAGTGATTCATGTTTGTGCAGGTGTGTGTGTGTGTGTGTGTGTGTGTGTGTGTGTGTGTGTGTCTGTGTCTGTGTCTGTGTGTGTGCGTGACCTGAGAGGGAGGGGGGGGGACTTGTATTTGCATCCATCACTCCACCTCATCTGACATTTACTTCCTGTTCCTCTTGTCGTCTCTCGCTCCGCCTCCTGCGCATCCTTCTTCTCACTGTCCTCCCTCCAGTTCCTCTCTTTCATCCCCCCCCCTCTCTCGACTCCAGCCTCAAACGATCACAGGTTGAATTCCCGTCCTTACCATCCACATGCTTGAGTCCCGCAGTAAGTCAAAGTTTCCCCGTGCAGCTGCTTCCGGGCATCGTAGCCAAACTCCAGGTCTTCGTCCTCGTGTGTTTTTTCAGCCTGTGGCCGAGCGGCTGTTTCTACATGCGACAAAAAACCTCCATAAACTCCAAGAACATTTTCCCTTCTCCTCATTCTGACTCCGATTTAATGGAGTGAAGTAAAAGATCCCGGCGTGCAAACAACATTAATGTGGACAAATGTTTCATCTCCTGTTGCGTGCTTATATATTTGAAGTGGAAACGTCCGGTGCTTAAAGTTTAGTGTTGATGTGATTAAACGTCTCTTCAATGTGTCTGGGACGTATTTACTCTGTGCTTTTATGACCTTTGTTCCAATGAGCAGTGAACGTCCCCCGTCGCAGACGAGGTAGCGCAGGTGGAAGGAAACAAGCGGCAGCGAGAGCCCAGCGCATTAGCTGGTCCCCGTTTGGAGTGTGACGGACACGGGGCCGGTAGGATTGTTGTTAAATGGACTGGATCAAATGGAGTTGACAACACAATTTGTGGTCATTTCGGAAGCATTAGCGAGAGTAAAGCAAGTAAAGTATCTGCCAAACACTTAATTAACAGTAATTACATAAAGTGATGTGTCATTAGAAAATGATTCATTTAAACCAGGCTGTGTTTTTAATGTTTGCTTTGTTGAAGAAAAAATAAGTGGCATATAAACGTGGATCATTATTTATTTCTAAAACCACATTTGCATTTTTCAGATTAAAAATTAAAAGTAGACAATGTTATGAATGGAAATTACATTATTTCCATTGTTTACTAAAGCTCAGGCTGTAGCCGTCCACTTGGTGCTTTTCATCACCAAAGCAGAATCTTAATAGTGAATCATTTGATTTGCTCTTTGCCCACATAAAGCTCCACCTGATGCCAGGTCTGTGCCTTGTTCATGAGCCAGGCATCAGTCATGGAAGCCACGTATCAATCGAAGAGGAGAGTTTGGTCGGTCTTCAAGTCTTGGGTTCCTTTCAACGTGGAGGGTCCAGGTTGGAGATGTGGCGTCAGAGGGACGTTCTGAGACGTGAGGTCCAGATGAAGTGTTGGTGCTGATGCTTCAGTGGAGGATGAAACAAACCCCAGAGGCTCTGTGGGAGCTTGTCAGTTTATGAGTTTGTCCCAGTAGGAGTCATCTGCTGGTGTCTGTGTGCTGTTGGGCTCCGTGGGAGGTTTTCTACAGCTGGCTTGTTTACAGTGGAGTCAAAGAATCGTCTTTTTCTTACGAACAAACTGACGTGCATGAAACACACTGACACAGCAGAAGCTGAACTTTTCTGAAAAGTGGATTTCATACTGTGGATTTTTATCAAAGTTTCATTTGTGTAAGAAAAAACTTTCTTGAAGTTCACAGTGTGAGATAAGATGGACGACGGCTAAATATATTCATTCGTGCATAACTACTCTTTGAATACATGTTATTTTGTGTAGTTAATTACTAGTGTCAGCCACTAGCAGCTCTTCATCCCACAATGTTGTAAAACTAAATATGTGAAAACAATCGCTACCAGTGTTTTGACTTGTACTTTCAAAGATGGACACAACAGCTAAATTGATGCCAAAATACCGTAAGAGGAGAAGGTGCTAATGCCAATGTGATCAGATTATTCTGTAATACAAATGGTTCATCCATCTTAATATCTTTGTGTAGTTTCGATCAGCGTCTTTCCATGAGCGGTAATATTCAAAGTATTGACAAAGTGGTTCTCTTTTTAATGAGCAGTCGAATGTGATCTTCAACTTGTGTTTCATCATAATTTATAAATCAACGATGACGGAGGAAAACAATCATTTATTCACTTCACTTCATGTAACAGTAGTTAAACTGCATGTCTCACTCATCAATTACAGCTTTTAATCAATCGTTCCGATCACAACAATCTGAACGGCGCCGGTAATTTTCACATTTCACACTGAGATGGAGAAAAATAATAGGCTGAGGTGTCAGTGTTTGAAAACCTGTCCACAGTTTGTGTCATTTGAATCTATGAGACGATTATTTGAACTCTGCTCAAATCGAGGGACAATTATCCTCATTCATAAATGAACATAACTCAACAGAAGGACAGAGGAGGAGGGAACAAGTGGAACAAGAACAACTTCAACTTTTAAACAGCTGAGTTAGTGACGCCAGTTTGAAGGATTGAACAAATCTGTCAAATTGAAAATATTATAAAATATGTTTCATGGTGTTAGGCGAATAATTCATAGTGACTATATCTTATCTTCTGTTATATTTATTTTATTTTTTTACTCTATTTTTACACATTAGTTTAGTTCGGCTTTGTTTGTCTCTCTGACTTTCATTAGTTTGTTGTTAATGAGTTGAGATAATTTAAAATTCCCGTCAGCCTTTTATTCTTCATTCCATCTA
Source organism: Hippoglossus hippoglossus (assembly GCF_009819705.1). Taxonomy (NCBI): domain Eukaryota; kingdom Metazoa; phylum Chordata; class Actinopteri; order Pleuronectiformes; family Pleuronectidae; genus Hippoglossus; species Hippoglossus hippoglossus. The sequence goes on along the minus strand of NC_047151.1, from coordinate 27,132,860 downwards.
CTCTTTCATTGTTAATCCTTTTTCTTTTTTTTTATAATACGTACATATACATCTAAAAGAAGACAAGGAGTGAATAAGAAGTTGTTTTAATCAATCAATCAAGTAAGGACTCAATAAATACAGGTCCGGAGGTGGAACATGTGCAAAATGTTTTTCTCCTTTAGGTTATTTTAGTGTTTAAGGTTTTTAAAACAAGTATAAGATTCTTCTCCCTGTAAATGAACCATTATTGATATATAATATAAGCTTCTCCTGATTCTACTATTTGCTCTTAAACGGTAGAAGTCCTCACAACAGCCTCACTTTCCGAACCCTCGTCAATACTGAGGTGTAACGTAGAAATATAAGATCACGTGCACAGAAATGTCACTAACACGTCAACGTCTTCACTGATTCACAGTCCAACACAAACTCCTTCATCAAGGTCAAAAGACAGTGATTGTGATGGAGGACCTGCCAATGGGAGTAGTTCAGCAGGTAGTAGAACGGCTGGTAGGATACGTGTGTGTGTGTGTTTGTGTGTGTGCGACATGCTTCAGCTCTATTCATCTTGTGTTGACTCAACTCGTCGGCGTGTCACACTCACACATCGAAGTCCAGTGAAGACGAATGAAGTCGGAGGTTACTTCCACTCGGTCTAACTGACGAATGGCCCGACAGGCGCTTGTTGATCGATGACTGATCACTGATTCCAATATGGTCCCATCCATTCCCAGCATCCCTTTGCTGATAAGCTCTTCGGTTCCAGGGCGACAAACCAGTGACTAAATCCCCACCAGCAGTTTGTGTATTTGACCGAATGGACTTTGTGCCACGATTATCACCTCACACTGTTCGTCATCTGTAAAATGATATAACGTGATTTTTCACAATAGTATTTCCAGAGATACCAGAGAACATTGATTTTTAGGGAATAAATTATATTCATGAACTTGACTTACACCACAAAGCACAAAACAACCGTGATAAGTCTTTTGAAAGCGTTTTGAATACATCCATTACTCCTGGCTACAAACAAGAACTCATGCTGATGGACGCTATAATAATAATCATATTAATAATAATCGTGGCTGCAAAGTCAGAGATTTGGCAGCTAATCTTTGTTTGGTTTAAATTACGGTTTGTGAAAACACTGCTGCCGTGGTTCTGTTGTGTGTGTGTGTGTGTGTGTGTGTGTGTGTGTGTGTGTGTGTGTGTGTGTGTGTGTGTGTGTGTGTGTGTGTGTGTGTGTGTGTGTGTGTGTGTGTGTGTGTGTGCTGCTCACAATATCCAGAGCTGGAGTGGGTGACACCTCACTCAGCTTCGGCTTCAGCTGTCTCATTAACTTCCACTTTAAATTGTGTTTCAAGAGCTTTTAACTGTCGCACTGTAGACGGCCCTACCGTGACAGGGGGAGGTGCGGGCTGTTCACCGTGCTCATGGGTAATTGAACTCACTGTTCCCGCCGGCACTGGAACCATTGAGAAATAACAGGATGTGGTTTGATGTGAGCGTTCTGCAGGACAAAGGCAAACAGCTTCCTGGGGTTGAAGGCGAGGAAAAGCTCAAAGTTGTAGTCGACTCCTTCACAGCTCGGTCAAGTCTTAAAAATATTATATTCATTGAATTAAAGTGATATAATTCAATGTTACTGGGGTCCAGTCTGCAGGAACTGGTTATAGCCAACACCAACCATTACAACAGCAAATTAAATGCTTCTTTACTGGTTCTTTCTTTCTTCGCTGCTTATATTTTTTAAATTTATTTACTTTCATCAAACCCGACCTTCAAGAGGCTTGTGTGTTGGTGTTAGCATGTTTCCATCCATCACATCAGTAGACACAGTTTTGACTTGGCTAACTTAAGTAGGACAAGTAAGGACGAATAGTTTTTCTAATAAAATTACTCAGATCTTTTAAATTACAAGGACGTTTCACCAGCTTGGTAATTTTCCCGCTACACGCCCGACAGATGGGATTAAAATCACCAACCAGCGCAGATAAAAGAATCAGCCCCAAATGGGTCTCTTGACTGACACGTCTGTGAAAACGTTTAAATCGAGTTTCACAGCTTTTATTTCAAAGTTAAAGTGCAAAACAAAAACAGCCTCTTCACAGTGTGTTTCTGTTAAAACTAACTGAACGTGGTCCGAGAGGAACTCAAATTAGCCGAACACATTAGGCCACTGCGCCGCCGGCCGTTTGCCCCCAGCAGGGGTGTCAAACTCACTAATGCCCGAACAGCTTCTCCAATCAACACCCTGGACTGCAGTGGTGACATGTTCCGCTCTCACAACACGTCCTGAGATCTTCGACGGCCAAATCCACCTCCAGAAAAAAAACGTTTACTTTAAAGACGCATTTAAGCCTCATCAGCCTTTTTTCTCTTTTTAAATCCCATATATTGTCCAGTGGCGGAGGACAAGCGAAGCGTCTCCAGGCTTCTTCTTCTCCCTCGTGCTCGGCCTCATACTGATCCCATTTCATTGATTCATACTGGGGGAGTGTTTCATTGCTGCTGCAGTCTCACACTGAGCCGTCTGCTGCTGCCCGTTTGGGAAAGTAAGTCAGAATTATGCATCCGCTCTCCTGCCTCACAGCTTCCCAGCATGCATCACAGCCCGACCAATGGGCGGTGCGTCATCAGCCCGTTTTTATAACCAACCCCGACCTCTTAACTATCTTTTTTTCTTCTTCTTTTAGATTGAACTGACATGTTCCCGATAATGAGGCACATCGGGCTAAATGTGCACATGCACTTTTAAGTATCAGGTGAATCTGTCAGGAGAGAATCTCTCTGCTTGTCACCACCATGTTCTCTTTTCTGTATTTCCATGATTGTCTCTTGCTGTTTTGTGTGAAGCTCTGCACAGCTGCTGCATTCAGCTCCTCTGACATCAACCAACGCACCAATCAGGGACTTTGCCTCTTAATTGCCGCGCTCTCACCGTTGTGTGGGACTCGTCCTCCGTGTGTGACGCTGATGGTTGATTCTTCTTCTTCTGCTTTTGTGTTTATTGCAGGCGGACGACTGGCACACGATCTGAGAACGTTAAACCTCAAGGTAATTATTCCCATTGTCTTGTGTAGAGGCTCAGATTGTCCAGGCACACACCTGCAGTAACACCACAGGGACTGTCACTGTACCACGCTGCACATCACCACGCTGCACTCACAGAGAGAAAGTTGTGTTGGCGGGTGGAGTCACCACCCCCCATGCTTAGAGATCATCAGGTCAGTTTGCACAGCAGCTTGTGTTTTGGTCACATGCGGCTCTGCTGATCCTGCAGCTTCTTTAGTGGCATTAACAATGTCCTTACTACCGAAGGTCACAGCACGGAGCACTTTTCACATAAAGAAGATTTTTAGAAAATGCTTTGCCTTTCATCACTAATCGTGCATGGAGCCGGCTCCCCTGTCGGGTCCTCGTGCCGGGCGGCGGTGGCTCAGCTGCAGTAAACAAAAAACTCATCAAATCGGGTGTCAGAGGTTAATTGCAGACGGTTTTTTTCATCATCGATATAACAACCAACCCAAAATGAAACTAAAGCTTTCTGTCTAAGGGGGGAGGGGGGGGGGGGGAATCGTCCCTGAAGTGCTGCACAAATAAGAGCATTTGGTGGAAATGTCACAGGATCTGCTCCAGTGACGCCACCTCTGACTCAGCTCCGTTGTGTCATTCTGCAACCTCCAGGTGGTTGTGTGGTCAGCGAGTCTCCGAGAAGAACCACGACACGTGTGACTGGAGGAGGAAGTTCAGTTCTCACTGTGAGAAACGTATAAGACTTCAGAGTTTACTGATATGAAAACATTATTTCAGTCTAGAATCAGAAAGAAGTTATGGCGTGTGACTTGTGTGTATGATTTAGACTCGTGTGTGTGTGTGTGTGTGTGTGTGTGTGTGTGTGTGTGTGTGTGTGTGTGTGTGTGTGTGTGTGTGTGTGTGTGTGTGTGTGTGTGTGTGTGTGTGTGTGTGTGTGTGTGTGTGTGTGTGTGCATGGGCATGGAAGGGTCTGGTTTCAACATCCACACACAATTTATTGCATCTACCAATTAGTGGTGCTCTTCACCACGACGGCACCAGGTGGACTCCAACCGGACAAAGCATCCGTCCAGAGCTCTTTGGGTTTCTCTCTTTTATTCTCAGTTCTCTACCTTCCTCTCTTCGATGCCTTTGAATAATATATGTTGTTTATGCTGTTGATTAGAAACACGAGGAGAATAAATTTCTGAAGCGCAAGACCCACATAATGAGATAATCTTTACCAGGGAGACCAACTTAAAGCAGGAGGATAATAGAGATGTGTTGGGTAAACACATATATTTCATTGACAGTGTTAATAGACTTCAGCAGCACTGGATCCCTGCAGGAACACGTTTCCCTCTGATTAAACACACATGCAGCTGCGTGTTGTGAATCGCTCTGGGAAAACTTACACAGCGGAAACATTGATTTCAGCACAGTGATGTACAGCAAGTACACTTCAACTGTGACACACAATGTAACTGGAAAACGGCTTTCGGTTGTGTTACGCTGCAGCAGTTTTGTGTCACTTCATTTTTATGCATTGATTTTTATATTCCGTGCAGCTCCGTGGTGAATTTGACATGTTCCATATCACGGCTTCACGTATGCACAACAATGCTTTGAGCATGTTAACACGCTCATTGTAACATACTGGTGTTTAGCAGGTGTGTTGCAACGTGCTTCAACATCTATGTTTGTGCGTTTGATCGTTCAATTCACAAATTACAGCTGATGAAAGTGTCGGTAACTTTGCAGATGATCATTCATTTTACCTTGAAAAGTCAGGTTAAACTAACAATTCTAATAATTGCAGCTCCATGATTTAATGGGACCTTCTTTGGCTCGTGCCCCAGCCGTCCAAAAAGTTTCATTAAACTTGGTTTGGTTGTTTTTGTGTGATCCTGCTGAGAGACGGAAAAAACAGCAATGAAAACGTAACCTCTCTGGTGTAGGTAATAATACCCAGAGTATTGATGTGTCTCAACTACTGAAGCTGAACAGACACATTTCTGCAGACAAATCCATTAGAAGGAAAAGAAATAAAGGGACAAAGTTGGTATTTCTGATCTTAGGGACGTCAGCAATGTTACAACAATGAAAGATGGGAGAATCGTAAGAGATTCCAGTTTCAAATGTCAAAAGCTGTCATGCAAAAGAAGAATGATGGCTGCCTGCCCGGCCTCTTTTGGAATGAGACACTTCTGTTCGCTGATCCCTGTAATTTTCTCGTCGTCTCTACTTGTAACCTGGGCTGACGGGGGTTTCTGCTGTGTCCTATTCCCCGGTGTGAAAGATCTGTGGATCGGCCCCAAGTGGGTCTCTCCCAGTCGGGGGCTGAGCACCATTGATCCGCGGCTGAAGTAATTAGTGAGGGTTTCAAACACCAAACCCTCTGAACAGGACACACAGAGACAGAGGGGACGCTTTCAACCATCAGCTATTGATGACCAATCAGACGTCACCTCATGAGAGGAGAAGAGAAAAGCTAATGTTACTGTTGACTGAGGGGGTCAGAGACAAATCAAGAAGACGACCGAGGCAAAAACAGATTTCAATACTATTGCAGAAAATGTCAAAACACTGATAGATGGTTGTTCTACAGTGGTGGGGAAATCTGAAGGGGCAGAAAACCTGGTTTAGGTTATTTCAGCTTAAAAACGTGAATCAAGCTATTTTCCTAAAACGGTGAAGTTGAGATAATTCACAATTCTGTCAGTTCCGTCCATACACTGATGAAATAAGGCTCAAAATGCCCCAGATACAAACACCCAGCATCCTGTGCATTTGGAGCGTGTGCAGTAGTGATCATGGTTTTGGCGCGAGTCCGTCTCAGCTGTCAATCACGATGCTGTTTTTACACCATCAGTTAAATAATTAAAACCAAATTTACTGGAAGCATCAACACTTGAACGTCCGTCCGTGTGATCAGAACAACCTCAAAATGACCGAAACCATCTATTTGACTTTTATTTTGACGTTTTGCTTTTGGCCCATATGTTAACATGAAGGAGGCAGGACTTATGACCTGTACTGCAGCCCGCCACCAGGGGGGCGATCAAGATGCCTTGGCTACACTTCCGGGAGCCGTCAAGTCGTCCACCGTCATGCACAGTCTGATTCTTTCCCCTCATCTATTAGTTGTTTCGCACTGACTGAACAAGTTCCGCCCCCGTAAGACACCGGCCTGTGTTTCTGAAGCTGTGTGAGTGTTTTCACACACCTGTGCACAGAGAGCTGTTGGGACCAGAGCCAGCGCTGCCTGGGCGAGACGGTGGGACTGACTGAAGACGAAGAGCTGTGTGGGTTGTCGGTGCCTCGGCCACAGACTCCACCAGCCTCGGCGCGGTTGACAATTTCTGTTCCGTGTAATTTCATTTCAACATCGAGATCCATTATCCTGCACGCAAACATATTTACTGGAGCTCCTGAACCATGTTTTCACTGGGAAACAGATTTATTGAATCAATAGCTGCTTCGTGTGCATACAAAATAACATCAGGTGGAATTTACTGTTTATGTTACTGTCGAGAACACTGAGGATCTGTGATCGTGCAGAGATGCATGAAAGATCCAGTATTTCGTAATAAGGAGACTGAAACACAGAACTTAGTGAGGATTGAATGATCTACTCAGGACGTAATGAAGAGGTTGTTAGTACGAAAACACGAAGAACAACTAGCAACACTTCTTAGAATAAACATATCATCCTGCCTGGTTCAGTTAGTGTGTTAGAAACAAGGCTGCACTCAAACAGAGAAATGGACCAATGCAAAATGAAACTTGCGAAATTAAGTTCAAGCAGCTATTTAGTTCAAATCAGAAACCCCTTCACATTATAGCTTTTAGCAGTAATCCTCATATAACTGCAAGGTTGAAGACATGGATTTAAAATCTGTGTGGATCTGAAGTTATCAGAGAAACGTTATTAGCAGCTCGTCTCACAGACTTTCTGAGACGTCCTGTGTCGGAGAAGCATTGCTCTCTGACGTGGAACTTCTTCATTCAGCATCGACTGGATCGAATCAGCTGATCTGTTTGTTTTGGGGAGGAGGAGCCAACAACTCCCATGATCCCATTCTTCTACATGATATCACCAAACTCCTCGGCCCCCCCGAGGGGAAGGAACTCACATATTGTAGGCGTCAAAAACATGATTTCTGAAAATTGGCAACAAAAAATGGCCCATGAGTAATTCATGTATTTGTATCTATTGTTTGGATAAAAAAGTCGATGTGCTGAATTCACTAACTTCTAGGGCTGGGCAATTAACGGAGATGTATCTTAGCCAACATTTATAACATCTAACCTACTTAATTTAGTTATTACTTTCACCAGCTGTCGGGTTTCCAGTAAAGTACTTGACGTTTACTTTGGGTTTGTTTGATTCGCTCTAGAATTTATGAGACAAGTATTTAAACACATTGGGGAAAAAAAGTCCTCAAACAACTTGAGATGTAACGTGAGGGGTCAGGGTTCAAGGTCAAAGGATTGATCAGGATTCATGATCAGACATCATCGATTAATAACTAAATAAATGTGTAAGAACGACAGAGACACACACACACACACACACACACACACACACACACACACACTCCTGCAGATTATGACGAGACGCAGTGTTTGAACTTCATCGTGAACGAGGTTTGGAGTGATAGTGATTTGAAGTCATATGGCCGAGCCCTGCTTAATTCCATTCTGAAGTTTCACAGAGCAGTTCTGCAGAGACAGCAGTTACAGAAACACACAATATACACAAGTAGGGGCGTCGCACTTCACTCCCACGGTTACACACTCGCTCCGACAGAGAAGGTACGACAGGTCAGCAAGATTTGAGAAAGTTGAGACGGACGAAGATGAGGAAAGACTTGTGACGGAGGAAGAAGGGAGAGCGAAGCTGGAGCGAGAGAAGGGGTGGGGTCAGTTTGCTTGTCTCACACACACACGCACACACACACGCACACACACACACACACACACACACACACACACACACCATCCTGCCAAGGCAACTTAGAAAATTGCTTCATCTATTTTTAGCAACAAAAGATAGCAAGAACCTAATGTACACCCCCACTATTACACTACACACACACACACACACACACACACACACACACACACAGTCTGTCTCTCTCTCTGTCTCTCTCTCTCTCTCTCTCTCTCTCTCTCTCTCTCTCTCTCTCTCTCTCTCTCTCTCCTTGGCAGGGAAGTGATTTGCAGTAAACCCACGATCTAAACAGCGTGGTCAGCTGTATCTTTACACACAGCGGCTGGTTGTGGATCGTGCTCATTAGGTGGGGTTGCAGATTGGTTTCTATTTATAGTCCACCAGGCTCAGCACCAGGCTCAGCAGCAGCGGCGGCAGCAGCGGCGGCGGCGGCGGCGGCGTGGAGGTGTTGGAAGTAGCACAGGCCTCCAGTGGGCCGTGCTAACGAGATGCATCCAGAGTCGATCGCTCTCCGAGCTGCAGGAGTTCAGGAGGGGTGTGGGGGGGTAGTAGGATTCAGGTCAGTTATTTATAGCAGACTTTTGTTTGACGGGATTATGACAGACGGTCTATAACGATGCCATATATGATCAATTCGCCGGCGGAAAGCTTTGCATGTACTGTATGTTCTGTTGCTATGAGACGGAGCGGTTTCCAACTTTCACTGACAAACACGTGATCTTCGCCGAGTGCTGCTGCCCGAGTTTGATCTTTTGTGTTATGTCAGTCTGCTTCCTGCTTTTCAAAATAATATCTGAAGTTAAAACCTGTGTCTTAAAGAAAAGGGTCTGGGAAACCATGAGCCGCCAGAACGGCCTCAGCAGTCGACTGGAGGAAATCTGACCTGTGACTGGAGTTCAGGCAAATAATTGAAATGGTTCCAGTCAGGTTTTGTTACATGAGCCAAACAAGAGGCAGCAAACATTTCACAAGATGCTTTTTGACCGTCATTTACAAGATATATATATATATATATATATATATAGCCGCACCTTTTTGACCCCAGCCTTACCATGTCCATAATGACTTTATGATGATGAACATGTTGAATGCTGTTTACTGGAATTGCACCCTGGTCTGAATCTGTATGAGAAGTATTACTCACATGACCCAACATGTTGTGATAAATTGCTTTTAAGTTTGCTGAAGCATATTTGGAGTCCTGCTCACTGACGGACAAAGAGGATCCAGAAGCTAACCTGTGAACAGGAAGCAGACAGGATGTGTGTTTTACTCGTAGATTATCTTGCGTTTCCCTTCTCCCCCTGGAGCTGCTGTGTGGCTTCATGCCTCCCAGTCGCCTCAGCCTGGGGCTCCATACTATTTTTAAGGGGAGACAGCTCCTCGAGATGAGTGACAAGTGTGGGGGTTAGAAGTTCTGGGACAGGAGCTTGAACATCCGTCTGCACGGGATGAAGATGGAACTATGCCAAAGCGCTGCTGACTCGAGGTGAAAAGTTGAACTCTGGGAAAACGCTGCAACAGAAGCGTACGGAAATATAAACAGCATAAAGGCTGATGGAACATATGTGAATATTGTTTTCTGGTACTCGTGTGTGTTTTGGCCTTTAGCAGTAAAAGCTACACCCCAGGTTAATAACCCTGCTTGTTTAAATATGCAGGTTAATTCCTAAGTGAAATGTGTTATCGCCACGCAACACTTGCACATTGAAAATACAGCTGGAGGCTCTAAAGACTCGGGAGATTGCAACGAACATTTGTCACGGTGTACAGAGCCTCCACATTTCACACTCCTAGCTCCGGGGGTTTCACACCCACACCGCAACCGGCGCTGACGCCCAGAGGCGACAGGCCTCCGTGGTCTTACCTGTTGACAGAAACATCCGCTGCACCAGCCAGGAAATAACATGGAATTCAAAAGGTGAAGTTGTGGACGAGGCCAAAAATGGAAAGGAGGGATTCATCAATTGACAAAAACAAAAACAAGTATGCACACAAATGCACAGAGATGCTAATTCTTCACTTCAACACAATGAAAACTATCATAAAAACAGGAGCACATGGGAACTTTGTGTATTTGTTGAAGAATCTGTCAAAGGAATCTTTAGAGACTTGTCTGTTCTGTTCAGGCTTCATCATTTCCTGCCTCCTTTCTCTGAACGCACCTTCATGTTCACATTTTACTGAACCGATAACAGAGCCAACATTTGTTCACGCCCTCCTCCCTTGTTCCTAATCCTCACACATCTGTTCAGAAAGCGTTAGCACTACAACGTGCATTACTTAGTCACGTTCTCACTTCGTGGTTTGAGTGTTCTGGTGATAATTGGTGTGTTTGAGGGGAATAAAAGGACAAAATGTCTATATTTGCTTAATTTGTGCATCGACACAGAAATGTCATAAAAGGCCAAATCATAGTTTTAGAAAAAGGAAAAGGAAGAAGTAGCTCTGTGTCGAGAAGAAGCCAAGAAATTGGGAGTTTGTGTGTCGGAGAAAGGGCAAATTTAGTTTTTTCTGTATTTTTGCTTTGACCTGCAATAAACTACAACTTTCTCTTGACACCTTAACATTGAGAGTGAGGCTGAGTCCAACAATAGAAGTAAGTAGGTGTAGTGGGGCAGCTGCCAACCGCTGAATAAATAGACGATAATAATAATGTATTTTCAAATAGCAGTAAAATTTGGGTTGAACCTTGAACTCTGAGTGAAGCAGCTGCTGGCAAAACACAGAACCAAGGCTGAACACAGTCAACGAGCTCCTGTTTAGCAGGTTTAATGTTTGTTGCTGCTAATGTGTGTTAATTAGGATCAAACCAAAGCTACAGCAGGGACTGATGGGAATGCTAGGGGGTTATATTGCTGATGGTGCTAGTTGAAAAGTCAGGGGATTCAGTTATATCACATTTCACACTCTCAGGAATGTATTTAAGCATTTTATTAGGAACATCTGCTTATCAATGCAATCCTCTAATTGGGCAATCGTGTGGCAGCAGTCGTCTTAAATGTGTCATATCATCTAGTGACAGGTGAGGAGGTTCAGTTTGTATTTGCATCAAATAATAGAAACAGTTCATCTCTGTGGTTTTGACATGATTGTTGAAACCTTGTTTTAATAGTTGAATCCTGGGATTTTGACGAACAACGGCCGGTGGAGTTTTTCCTCCGACTGGTGCCAAACATCCAGTGAGCTGCAGTTCTGGGGACAGAAATATCCCGATAATGAGTGAGGTCCGAAGAGAATGTACGAACCGGGCTGGTGTTGACGGAGACTAACTCAAATAATCAGTCTGTGGAGAGCAGCGTCTCAGAATCCGTGACACATTCAACCTTCAGGCGAACGGGCAACAGCATGATACCATGTCAGGTTCTGCTCCTGTCAGCCGAGAACAGGAACACGATGCTGCCGTGGGCACACACTCACTGAACCGGACTGAGACAGGACCGCATAGCCTGGTCTAATGAATCTGGGTTTCGGCTGCAGCACGCAGATGGTAGCGGTCAGAATTTGGCGTCGACAGCGTGAATCCGTGCAGCCAACCTGCCTTCTGTCAATGCTCCAGGCTGGTGTGGTGGTGTGGTGGCACACTTTGGGTCCCGTTAAACCAATCAATGGATGTTTGAGTGCCACAGCCCATCTGAAAACTGTCGTGACCATGTGCACCCGTTTATGGCAACGTCGTCTAATGGCTACTTTGGACGTGATAATGCTGATTTCCTCCGATTTTTCCATCTGGACCAAAGTGGTGGACCAACCAGCGAACATGTCTACAGCTATCAGGGCTAGAGATGATCCCAATGTGAGCAGCTGCTCTATTCCAGTCCCAGTGGGTGCTGCCGTCCTCGGTAACTGAAAAGGGAGTGGACCCTTCTCTCCACCAGTTGAGTCGTGTTTTTGTGTAAAACTGCTGCCGATAAACCAACCGACAAACAAACAGACGCAGGTGCAGACGAACGTCCTTGGCGGAGATAACAAGCCGCTTCTTGCAGCTTCCACCAACATAGTGGACCTTGGTTGTTGTGCACATGTCGTATTCCCTCAGGAAGATGGTGTTGTCAACACCAGATGCAGTCGTCCATGATTCACCTTCGGGTTCAATCACTGCTTCAGTAAAACACCCACGATGCTGAATAATCCCTGAGCATCACAGTAAAGAGATTTTTAATCAAAATTCCAACTGTTTTTACGGACACATGCTGCCTGTGTGCGAGTGTCCAGACATTAAGAATCACAGAGTTGTATAATTGACGTGGAGATTACCTTTCATTTGACTTGGATTGAATATCAAAATCCAGCGCCTCCTCCATGTTAGTGGACGGGACCTGGGGTAAACTAAAAAGTCACAGCACATCACTTCATATTTTCTCAAAGATGGTTTTATTTTAGGTCGTTCGTGAACATATGACATGTTTTCTCATGTAGATTTTTCCTGTAAGTTTGATTTTTCGTTTCCACGATGTTTTTGGCTCAATTCCTGAATGTGTCGTCCATCTTCATATACATTCATAGATGATCTACATACACAGTCAGGGATCTGTGGCATCACAGGTGTTGTCTGGTGATGACGGCGTCTCACTTCAGGGACTTTACTCGCACTGAGCTCTCGAACTGAGCGCTGTTCTTTTTGCTTCCATCCCGTGTGTGTGTTTTCTCATCGTTTGCTCAGATCTCACTTTTATCACAGTGATGTTAATCCGGCAAAAGGCCTTTTAGTGAAAATAGAGGAAGCAATTTTCTGTGCTCTGTTATTCATTGGCTGCATAATCTCGACGTCAATAACAAATGTTTAACATCCAGCTACAAATATCCGTCTCCATACTTTCTTTTTTCATTGTCTTGTCTCTGACGCTTCTTTTTAACCATCTGCAAATTGACATTCAAGTCATCTTTTCAACCCGCTCCCCTCGTCCTCCCTCCACCCATCCATCCCCCTCTCATCCTCCAGGTCTCCGCCTCTGTCACCACTCTCCTCTCTCCAGCTTGACCTAGTTGCTATCGGCACAAATCTTCCACAGTGTGCAAACTCTAGATCTGATACAAAGCTGGGAACCGGATAAGATTGTGGAATTTACAAGGTATTAAAGTTTTCTGCCTTCTCCCTCTCTTGCACTCCCCCTCCTCTCTCCAGGACTTGTTAATCCCTGCTCTCCCTCGGGGGGCTGATAAGAGAAGGGATAAGAGAGGATAAGCCTATACACTACACCTTTGCACTGTAATCGCTTACTACATGTATAGAACGAGTTGATAAGGTTGGACAGTTTTCACTGAATCCTCAGAAGCGACGAAGGAAAAGAGTGAAGGTCGGTTATTCTTTATTTAGCAAGTAAATAATGAATCAGACCAAAGGAAGTTCAAGTTTTATGATGATTACTGCATCTTTCCTTCTTCATCAGTCTGGATCAAACTGAACCACGTCCGTTAGTTTGCAGTGTGAAAATAGTTTTCGGGGATATTCAATTTAACTTTATTGCAAACACAAAGGTCCATAATTATATAAAATAATATAAAATACAAACAACAATGAATACAATCGTAGCAACACACAAATCCAAAATAATTAGATCATTGTTAAAGACACGTACGAGCGTCTGTGTTTCCAGAAAGAAGACGAACACCGCGTCACTCACTCAAAGCTCCGTTAAGGTCACGATGACATTTGTCTGAATTTATTGGTTTGGGCGTGAAATTGCTGTCGTTTTATTATTTTTACAAAGGGTCAGTTTGCCACAACATTAAATATATCACCCCCGCTCTGATCCTCCTCCTCCTCCTCCTCCTCTTCCTCCTCCTGCCTCCTGGAACTGGCTGTTTGTTTCCGTTCACTGTCAAACTGAATTTATTAAACTCCTGTTGTCTCACACTTCACACTGTCCCTTTGGTTGGAGGAACACTGACCGTCAGCGCTTCCTGTTTGGCTTCCAGCAACTGTTCCTCTGTCGCGATGCGTGACGGTGCTGCTGATGTACACACACACACACACACACACACACACACACACACACACACACACACACACACACACACACACACACACACAATACATAGCAATAGCATATGGTACAATACACACAGAATATTGTATAAAATGTGTGTTTTTACTCGTACACTGGGCAGCATCTCTTTACAGTGATCTTATGAATAATGTAACGTAAACTACAGGTTCAAAGAAACATCAGGATGCCGGGCGTCTTTTCGAACTGTGGACGACCTTACGCTGAAAAGTTTCAGAAGATGCAAGAGAAGAAGCTCGGCTGTGATCTGACAGAGATGTAACACGAGTTGAAGTCTGTCCACAAAGTACAGTGCGACTTACTCTCCCGTTAGCAGTCTGCCGGTGTCGGCTCGGCTCTGCAGGCAGCTCTCAGCGAGGCGATCCTCCGGTGATACCCAGCAGCTGCGGTCGATCTTTTGGGGCGTCGCTGATCAGCGGCAGCCTGAGCTTCTGCCTCGATTTGCTCTGTATCTTCAAAGCTGGACTCGTACAAATCCTCTCTGTAGAACGTAAAGAAACTCAAACTGTGCAAAGTGGGTTCATACTGGGAGGCTGTGTGGTTTTCCAAAATTCGTGTTCCCAACGGCCTGAGCTGTGAAGTCGTGGCCGCAGGAGAAGAGAAAGTAAAAAGAACACGAGGCTCTACACACACACACTAATCTTTTACACGGCCATTTTAATTTAATTATCCAGAGCAGAAAGTTTCTTGTGTGTGCATAACGTACAATCTAGGATATACTGAGGTGAAATCAGATTAAAAACAGGATTATTCAAAACCACAAATGCAACTGCACGACATCCGTGTTTGTTTCCCTCCTCCGTCCTCCCTCCTGTCCCCCGATTTCCATCATTGCCTTTTTGCCAGGACGGCCTGCAGACACCCGGTGCCCTACTTTAGTACAAGTCGTATCCCTGCTCCAGAAACAGCTGGGGCTGAACGCCACAGGGCAGGAAAAAGCACCACTTTGCCGTTGCCTGGCGGCGACGTGTGCAGACAAAGAGTCGGGCAGGAGATCTGCTCTGTGTCATCCGTCCTGCTGGAAGGATTTGAGATGATTTACTGTGTAAACACGCCTCCGGTGCTTCAGCGGTGCAACGCGGCTTTGTAAAGTCAGAGCCCTGCACCTCCATTCAGCTCGGTTTGATTTGAGCTGAACACCTTCAGCAAAGAGGTTATTTTTTTTAAATTGCTGTTTGTCTAATTATCTGCAGGAATTTCGCAAAAAACTACTGAACCGATTCTCTGGAAAATTGGTGGAAGGATGTGTTGGTGTATGTCGGAGAAGAAGCCATTTACTGCTGGAGTGCATTTGCTGAATTGGGATGGATTCTTTCTTTCTCTTACAATGTGGGAAAGTGGGCTCTTCAACAATTTTGAGACGTTCTTCAGAAAAATGGCTCAAATCTTTATGAAAACAAATCTGTATATGTAAAAGTTGAAAGATGCTCTATTGAAGAATCTACGCTTGTTCAGTTGAGTCAGTTGCTTTAACGATGCAAAAGGGATCAGGTACGAAATGAAAGTAAAGATCAGAAATATAAAGGACGCACAAAGTGTTGGTGGCGATGGTTTAATTCATATAAACACTACTCGTCAGATCTGTGTTATTCACACAGGGAGTGAGACGTCGAGGACAGAAGTTTAGTTCTGAACAAGCCGGAGGGAAAAGGTCTCTTCCTGTTCCTGCCACCTCCGGCGGGACGGACCACTTAGTGGAGGAGAAGAAGAAATATCGGAGATGAACCGAAAAATAGGAACTATAAAGGAAAAACATGTAGAAAGACGGTGGCGTAAAAAACGGAGAGAAGGGAGGAGGCATCAGCCAGTAAAGTCATTTTCAATGGAGGGATAAAAGAAAAGGGGGATGGACGGAGGAAGAAGGGGATTGAGCGAGAAGAGAGGACGAAGCCTGTGAGAGGGGCTGAAAAGAAGTGATGGAGAATAAAGAAATACTGACAATGATGGGATGATGAGGAAAGTGGAGGAAGAAAAGGATTAATGGCAGAAAGAAAAGGGATGAAGGGAGGAGTCGAGGAAAGAAAAAGAAAAAAGGTCAGTGAGCGCCTGAGAAGTGGATTAAAATGTCAGGGAGGAGAAAGTAGAAAATGGAGGACACCTCACCTCGGCAACCCAGAATCCAAAATCACCTTCAGTCCATTTTTTAAAAGGATGAGAGGATGAGGAGGGTGAGGAGGGTGAGGAGGAGAGAGAGAGGGAGTAAGGTTGAGATGTGAGGGAGGAGCAGAGGAGAAAGAAAGAGTGTGTGTGTGTGTGTGTGTGTGTGTGTGTGTGTGTGTGTGAGATGTGAATCGTGGTTGGGTGAAGGTGAAGGTGAAGGTTAGTTATGAGTCGGTCATAGTTAAAGGTTTTGGTTAGAGTATCCACAATGAGTGGAAGTCGATGCAGAGTCCTAACAAGTGTAGCTGCGCAGACCTGTGTGCTTGTGTGTTTGTGTGTTTTCATTTTCAGCCTGGTATAAATCATCCTGGCACCATTACAGCAGATTCTCAGGGAGCAGGCCACCAACCCAATCAGTCCCACACAGCATCCCTGAAGGCACATCGGCCACACACACAGACACACACACACACACACACACACACACACACACACACACACACACAGCAGTGTTGTTTAAAGTACTTCACAGTGCTACAAGCTACCAGTTACTTGACACAAGATATAAAGCTGTTATTAAATCATATTATAAAACGTCTCAGTTAAGAGAAACAACCTATTTCACGGTGAACATCTTTCCTCAGGAGCCGACTGAGATTTGCAGAGGTTGAGAATCACAGATTTCAGAAACCACGATGTCCAAAGAGCAGGATGTCTATAAAAGCTTTTTAAATGTGGTGTCTTCTGGTTTGAAACAGTGTGTGGTGTAAGAATATGTCCATGATTATTACTATTATAACACTGTGTATTCTAGTACTCTCATTCTATGTTTGACTTGCTGTCACATTGCAGCAGCTAAATAACGTCCCAAACATTGTGAAAACCATGTTCTCAGATGCTCCACTGTCGACACAGGCTTCATAAGTTCATCACGTGTTTGAGTTGCACATAGAAGTGTCATTAAACAGCCCCTGCACCTCGGGGCATCGCTATAATATGGGCGGATTCTCCAGGTTGCAAGAAAGAACATTTCTCTGCAGGTTATTAGTTTACCGGTGCACGTGTCAGATTCATAGCACTGACACACTGCTGCAGGTTTTTTGTTTGTCAAAAACTCTGCCACTTCTTGCTGTTTTACATTTTCTAAAACATTTTCTAAACCTGTATAAGATAATAAGTACACAAAACGTAGTACACAGTACGACATAGTGTGCAGTCTTAAGGCAAACGGTGGATAGGATGAGAGTAGTGTGCTTGGAAAGTCACAAATACATTGATTTAAATAAATGCTTCACAGACAGTGAATCTGTTTCCCCTCAGCACATCTGGCCCTGAAGTCAACTCGTCTGATTTATTAAGGAAAGACGGTTTATTTTGTTTATTTGCCTTCAACCAAAACATCAATTTTCTTCCTTAATCTGAAGCAAAGTGCTTTTGTTGCTTACACACAACAGACAGGACTGTGAATTCAAACCTGACGTGAACGTCGTGTCCTTTGTGCGACTTCCACTCACCACAACAACCCTGTTGTGCGTTTGGCTTTCACTGCGCACAGCAGCTGATGCAGGTGAGAGGGAAACGTTAAAACAAAGTATGAACAATAATACTTTTTAATGTAGTGTCTATTTAATAACCTGCACCTGCATGTTAGCTTTAATAGTCCCTTCACATCGTCTCCTCTGCTTCCTCGAGTCGTCGCCACTCGAACCAAAACAACAAGTCAGCCAACAACCTTAATTATATGCAAATGAAGACATTAATTAAGGCGAAGGGGCGACTTTAAGTGCTGACGGTGTTTCCACATTAGATTTACTGCCCCTGTCCCGTCTCTCGGTTACACTTATTTCCAACAGGCCATTAATCAAGAGTTCATCATTCACTTTCAACAAGAGCCAATTATGAAAAGTATATTCTTAGCACGTGCAAATTTAACGGAGAGTTCAGCTTATTCGTCAGCGGGACTTTTGTCGCAAGTACAGTAATTGTTTTGATCCACAGTTCCCCCCCCCCCCCCCCCTTTTCTCATTATTTCCACCAGCATTTGAAACAAAACCCCACAACAAATTAAAAGTTATAAATAAATTAAATTATGTAAAATTTCTGCATGGCCCCCTGGTGGATGGCTGCAGTATAGGCCTTCTCCTGTCATCAACCCACAGAGACGTGTTAACTGGGGACTTCGAGAGAGAGAGAGAGAGAGAGAGAGAGAGAGCTAAAAACATTTGATTTAGTTTCACAAGGTTTTATTCGTCTGTGTATGACGACGTCTTAATTCTGCGTTTTGGATTTGTATTTCTCCCCCTAATTTGTTCATTCACATTTTCCTGTGTTGGAACTTGTAGATAATCATCCGACCGGATTAGAGAGCAGCGTTTCCTCTCGTGCAAGACGATTCCTGAACACACCTGAGTACAGTCATGTAAAATGAATGAACTCGAATGAAACTGCTGCTTTCTGCTAAAGTTGTTTTGAGAAGAAGTTTTTACCAACAGTCTGTTCCGTGGGAATGAAACGCTTCCTGCTTCTCCCACCACTTTGTTAGCGCTTCCCATGCTTTAAATAATCAATGATAAAAAACAAGCAAAGGTTTTGGGTTTAGCTCGAGAGTCAATCCGTGTTCCGTTACGCATCCACAGGAATTATCCCTGGGTGTTTACAGATAAAGACAGAGATTAGAGTTGGAGCTGAAATGAGTTTGTCTCTGCTCAGTCCTCAGGGACGGGATGAAGAACCAACGGCAGGTTGTGTAGAATCAAATGTCGGACAGAGGCCGATTGTTTCATGTCACCACTGAGTCCAACAACGTGCAATGAAGACAGATGTTTGCATCTGTGGGGAAAATCCGGTGGTGACTTTGACCCCATCCCTCTGAACAGAAGCGTTACTTTCCAAATCTCGAATTTACAGTAACAACCGACGACAACCAGCGAGTCAGTTGAGGACACGACACACGAGAGAAAAGTGAAAATGCAACGTCTGGCGCATGAGAAATAGTTTGAACACCGGGCTCAAATAAAAGCCGTCTGAATGAGTGAAAGGAAGGTGGAGGAGATCTCATTCAGGATATTGCTTTTCCTCCGTGAGGACTCTGCCGTCAAATCTCTCACCTGCACTGAACCACACACAGGAAGTTTCAGATGAGCTCGTCGGCTGAGGTGCGTCAGACGTCACATTCGGTGAGTTCTGGGCATTAAGGCCTCTACTTACAAATCAAATCTCTGTGAGGACGCAGACGACAGAGCTTCTTATTAAAGTGTCATTTTTTCACTCCATCTGAAATGCTGGTTCGTCAGAAAGCTTTCACAACTGTGGCAGATAATGCAGATGAGCAAAGGTGCCAGATCCCCACTTCGACTGACAACAAGCCGGGAACAGAAACTGCTGAACACGGACATCGCTCTGGATTTGATAGAAGCACTTTTGAAAACAAAGTCTAATCCTTTTATGTTTAATTTTATTACCCAACCTGATTACCCAATTTCCTAATAGTCAGCAGGGACGGGCGGATAATCAGATTTGAGATAACAGGCTTGGACCTTGGTTTAATGAGGCTAAAATAAATGATTTTGCTGTTTGAACGCAGCGCAGTCTTTGCTGTGTGCACTGCACAAGTGTCTGCTAATGAGGGCCTCGCTCATTAATGAGCTCTCAGACAAACCGATGGGAGAGCGAAGTGGGTGAATCCAGTGCAGCGTCTCCGCTCTGATCAAACGTGCATTCACAACGAGGATTGTTCAAGAGGGAGTTGTGAACTTTCCGCCAACCGGCTGGTTTTACATTTTGTTTGAAGCGCACGTGCGGGGCCGCGCGCCGCTTCCTGCTGGTTTCCTGGAGAGTCGCTGTGCTGCAGGGGTTCGAACCGGGTGCAGCTCAGAATTTAACCTGCAACACACCTGCACCATGGGGCTGAACACGGCTTCATTTTACAGTTTAACCTTTTTCCTTTTCTGTATTTGCTTGACTTTGTTTTTTTTAAAAGATGCAAAAACACTTACTTTTCCAAATCCGTCTGAAAAATAATGTTTACTCTGCCAGAGAGATTTTACTTGCGGGAATTATGACTCGCTTCTTACTGCACTTCCACTAAAACCCCAAATTCTTTTACCCAATTCCCAATAACTAACCATTGTTTTAAAACATATTTGATCGAAAATTGTGTCTCTTGCTTATTTATTTGACTAAAGAAAATACCATTAATCGCCTGGTTGTTATCAGGATTACACAAAAACTACTGAACGGATTTAAATGACAGTCATTGGAAGGATGTGGGAGGGGCCAAGATAGACCTTTCCTGTCGGGTCACAGGGGGCGGATCCAGGAAATGTGTCGTTGCTTTCTTTAACATTTTCACATTTTTCACATTTTCCCCAATTTCAGTTGTAATTCATGGATCTTGATGGAAAGAAATCAAGTCACATTTAGTGAACTAATATGTATAAGTGTGTAAAAAGTCAGTGAGTGTGTGTGTGTTTCTGGTCCTGCAAGTGGTTACACTGCTGCACAATATGTGTTCACAACTACATCTGTAGATCCATCGGTGATTTGCTGAGTGTGTGTGTGTGTGTGTGTGTGTGTGTGTGTGTGTGTGTGTGTGGATTTGGATCAATTACACTGTGCATGAGTTGAACTGTTAAATGTACATAACTAAAATAATGTGGGTGTTAAAAAAAGCTAATTTAATGCAGCTGGAGTTTCACCGAATGTGAGAAAACGTTCGTGGAAATGTGTCAGAAATTTTGTGCAAATACTGTCTGTGCTTTAACGTGTGTGTGTGTGTGTGTGTGTGTGTGTGTGTGTGTGTGTGTGTGTGTGTGTGTGTGTGTGCGCAGGCGGGCGGGTCCTTGGATGAATGAATGGATGCGCGGGTGACTGATGAATTGTAAATATGGGAAGTGACAGAGATGCATGGAGATTTAATAGGCTACTGAGATGGATGGATAAACAGATGTTCAGCTCAGCACAGGGATGAAGTATGGCTTCTCGAGTGGGGGGGGGGACAGACAGATAGATGGATGTGTGATGATGCTGGGACAGAAACATATGGTGTTGTTGAGCTCACACGTACAGTAGGAGTGGTGTTGTCCTGTGCGTGGGTGTTTCCTCCCACTGGAAACACGACGACAACTCCAACAACTAATGATTTAATGGCGTCAGTTTTCAGATGAAGTTAAGAATATATTAGAAACACATGGAGAAAGACTTGTTGGTGTGGAGAGAGGGGGGGAAGGACGGACAGAGGTCAGGAGGAAGGAAACGAGACCAACCAGGACAGTGATGAATCGCTGAAATATACAAATTCTAAAATTATATCGTAACTAGGTGATGTCTAGTTAAAGTAAAGGATGATGTGATGAAGTGAAAGCACCAGTTTTTAAGTATTTTTAAATGAACCTCTTCTGCTAATGATTAACACCAAAAATACACAAAAAACAGCATTTAATCAAATTACATTGAGTTATTGGCACAAGGAATAAACAAGTTACCCTGTGACACATTTCTAAGTGGTCCTTTTCAACCGATTTGCTGGTTCCACCCATTTTCACCAAAAGAAAGTTGTTGCCGTTGCACAAAATCTGAAACACACAAACTTTGCTCGTCCAAAAGTTACTGACGTCTGTGGCAATGGGACAGGTGACAGCAAAAGGCTTTCTGAAACCTTCAAGTTCATGGATGACTTTAAAAGTAAATTCATAAAAACCAAGCAAAACCTTTAAATCACCCCAACTTCCTCTACATAACGTGTGATTGTAATGTGTTGCGTCAGTGTGAGCTACATCGCCTTCCGTTGTCAAACCTGTTCCGGTGTTTGCTGCTTCTCAAAATGAGCCGGTTCAGAAATGGACATCAACAACACAGGCCTAATGTGCACATGGAGAAGAGTGAGGAGCAGAGGAGCAGAGGAGCAGAGGAGCAGAGGAGCAGCCACCTCCTACACATGCCTCATTCATGCAAAACTAAATGTGATGTAGAGGCTTTATTTTAACAGATCTGCAGAGGTCAGGTGACTAAAAACACAGCAGGCACTTTTTTCTTTGTTTTTCTCAGATTTCCATTTGGGAAACTATGATACATCTGTGGCTTCTCAGTGGGAATGGGGGGGGGGGGGTATATTCTATTCCCCTCACAGCCTCCCACGGCTCATTCACATCTCCTAACTAAGTGTGTTTCTCCACCAAGGCCCAACAGTCTCCTTAAATTCAATCAAGCAGCAAACACTCGTATATATCAGTCCTCTAAATATACCCTTTTTTTTTGTTTTTTTTCACATCGAGATCTATGAATTATTCTCCGATAAAATCTGTGAAAGAAAAAAACGCCATCTCGCAATGTAGAAGGAAGTGATAAAAGATTTATGGAGCCGGCCCCTTTTTGTGCGGATCCACGCGCCGAAAAAATCGAATGGGTTCCTTCTCGGCCCGAATCCACCAAGTTTCCTGGAAATCGAAAAATTCTAATCCTGCAGACAAATAAAATAAATAAACCAACAAACAAACGGGGAGGAAAAAAAAACCAACATCCTTTGTCAGAGTAATAAACACAAACCCTAATGAAGTGTTCTCTCCCCGTATCGTTCTCTTTGTAGTGTCACTGAGTGCAGAGCCTACACTGTAATGTACTGATATGCAAAGCCAAGCACAAGTGCGTCTTAAGTTCAGCTATTACATCCCAGTACTCTACTGGGAGATGGGTTTCAATCTGGAAAACCTCCACTGTCCTCTTCAAACTGTATTTTCTTTATATCTTTATGGTTCCAGGGAGTGTTGCTGGCCATTTATTTCAGAGGCCATCATCTTTCTTTTTATACCTTTTTCATTTCTGAGATGCAAACGAACCAGGAACTCCCCCCCCACCCCCCCGAGCAGATTTTTCTGCAGCCAAACACCAGTTTTTCTGCAGCCACCACATTTGGAAGCTTCTCACAGTTTGTTTTTGAGGTGGAGACGAGTTGTGCTGCACAGTGCGATCTCTCCAACCACCGCGGAAAACAAGAGCTGCCTGTTCCTTTCAACAATCAGATTTATTTAAGCACCGTCCACGTTTGACGACCGGTGTCCGAGGACCAGAGGACGGGACGGTGAGAGATTCAAACCCGTAACAGAGCCCACGACAGACAGGATTTGTTCTCCATTCCATTGACACATACAAAAAAATCAATGAGCACACAAAGAAGATCACGCCCGCAAAACACTCAGAAAACAAATTCCTCCTTCCAGTTGGTAATTGGCGAGCAAGATGGTGATGAGCACTCGTACTGGAGGGGGTTTCGTCCTAATTAGCATGATAGCCAAATCAAAACGACACTTTGCTCGTTAATTAGTGTGTAACCGCCTCTGAAAACAGAGCAGCCAAACAAACACACACACACCAACAAAACAGAAGGCGACAGAAGAGGAATGGAAGGAGACAGTGAGTCCCCCTCACAAGGAGAACTGAGATGGTTTCAGCCTCCATGTGCTGGATACTGTTGGTTTTTACGGCGCTCGAGATAAAGCTGGTTGAGTGACGGTTGTGGCCTTGACTGGTTTAGAAATGAGTCACTGCTGGGAGGGCGGCCTTCTGGTAACACTTGTGTTATTTAGGCAGCAGAAAGGTGCAAATAAAGTCATTATTGGTGCAACATGACTGAGGAAAATGGAGAAAGAGGACTGTGGTATTCCCTTTTCCCAGGCCTCTCTCCTATTGGACAGACCTATTGGAAAGACCGAAGCAAAGAGGAAGTAAACATGAAATGTGGTTTGCAAAATAAACCGCCTGCTATACCTCCAACACCACTTTACCCCTTAGGAAGACATAGTATTATTATATTAATATAATACCTATTCACATATTTCAAGTTAAGAAAATGAAATAAACACAACAGTATAAGTCTGTGCTTCGACCCGTGTGGGAATTTCCAAAATGTATTCATAATATAGAGCAACAACATCCCACTACCACATCAACTAACTCTTTCTATTTACATTTTTAACCAATTTTCATCGTGTTTAGAGTTGATATGATTAAAAAAGCGGTCATGGAAGATCAGTCCACTGTAAAAGATATAACGGTGTGTTGCTTGGTCTTGGTGGTGACCATCCCCTCTGGTAAACAAGTCGCCCACTGTTCCCTCTAATCGAACATTATGTAGCAGGCGCATGAATAAATGGGTTTGGACGTTTATTGACTGCTGGATTATTAAAAAGGCGAGCTGCAGATGATGAATCACGGCCGGGTCAGAGCGGCGGAGGGAGCGAGAATCGAGGGAAAGATGAATCTGTTCTTTATTAGTCGCGCTTTGTCTTCCTCACACCTTGTCACCGGGTGTCGTGGGGAAACCACAGACCTGTTCTCCGCACCTGCCCTCTCCTCCTTTACTTTACCAAAACCAATTGACACGGAACCTCAGACTCTCCCTGTCAACGCGCCTCGTTCATCTTGGACAATAATGAGACGGGGGAGTCCCGTCACGCACCAAGCCCGCAGCCCGAGACCTTGGCTGGGGATGCTATTCCCACCGGTCCCCCTCTTTTTTCCTGTTGTCTTCATCACAACAGAACCTGTCTCCTCTCCCTCCTTTCTCTCTCTGGTGTGTGTCATGTTTGTCTTAATCAGGTTCACCGTTAAACATGAGCTGCAGACGGAGGGAAATATCTCCCAAGCTGGTTTCTGCCGTTTCCAAGAACGAGTTAAATTCTCTCGTCAGCCCCTTTAATGAACTTTTTCTCTCAGATTCTTTCTTTTCTCAACTAACTCTCATATGTAGATGTATCACCTGTTTCTCTCGAACCCACCATCAACCTCTTAGAGCATTACTTTCATTTTCCCTTCTTTCTTTATCATCTCTCCCTGAGAGTAAACTCTTTTTGTGCTTCTATTTCCCAATCACTGGTTAGACCTCTCACTTTTTTCTCTCAGTGGTTCTCCTTCTCCTCCCCTCCCTCCCTCCCTCCATCTCTGTCACTCCATTAGTTTGGTACGATAGAGATGGCCCCGGCAAGTCAAGCGTTGAGAAGTTAATCTCGATCTGCTGAAGGCAGCGTACACTCTGCGGGATATCGAGAGACTGGTCGCTCACTTTTAGATTAAGCCATTCGTGGCCAGTGTCAGATGTGTCGCTATTGGGTAGAGAAGAGATGGCAGCAACCCGAGAGGAGCAGAATTTAAGTGCTCTAAAGGTAATAACTCGTAAAATCAGAAAACCAAACTCTATGTGTCTATATTCAATGTATCTGAAAGCCAAGAATGAGAATAGCGACCATAACAATGCCTTCATTGTGGAGTCTGCATAGAGAGAAGACAGGAAATAATGAGACCTGCCCTTCAACTGAGGCCACTGGAGCTACAACAGCATTAATCTCTTCTGATTAAGATAAATTAAGATGAATGTCCATCTGTTGAATACACTTTGTAGACACCTGTAGAGTTCCCTCCGATAAGGGGACGAAGTCTTTATAGGACGAGCGGACGTATATGTTCCCCTGGCACCCTTCTACTTTGTTGTTGTTTTTACATAAATGCATTAAAGCCTAAAGACCAAGTGGCTGTTTGATTAAAGTTAGGCATCATCTGGGTATAACAATATCCATATGCTCCTAACTGTTACCAGGAGAATACTGAAAAGAGAGGTGGCCCCAGACAACCTCCTTGTAGAACTCCATAGACGAGGTAGCATGGCTCAGAGAACCTCCCACTAATACGTGTGGGGTTGATTTTTGTGTTTTCTACATTGTTCAACACGGCTGTGAGCAGAGTCGTATTGGTAGTTTCGTTTCAGCCAAGCAGGGACGTTTTAGTAAAGTTAAGGGCGTTGTAATGTTACAGGTCTGGTTGAAGAACAGTACGTCTAAATGTGTGTGTGTTGTGTGTTGGACAGTAGAGGAGGTTTACTACTTCACTATTTTGAATAGGACCTCTATGGCCATCACGTGATATTTAATACAATATTTTACCAGACAAAACCAGCCTGTTTATAACAGCACGTACATCAGCCTGCACTGGTGCTGCGACTCTGTTTACACTTTATTTTACTGATCTCTACAGTGGAACACGACCACAAGGGAAATTACAAGACACAGCACGACGCACGTTTAATCGGAAGTTAAAGAAAAAGCAATCGATCGTTTCCCAAACTGCTCCCAAATGACAGAGACATTCAGTAGATGCGACTTTTTGTTTCCTCACAGTCGGACGGGCTTAAATAAACCAAATGCAAAATATAATAAAGCAAATGACTTGTGAAGCTGCTGGGACGATGAACGGCTCCATTCAATACTGGATTAAATAAGTTTAGAAAATATATTGACAATACTGCAGGACTCAGCGACAGGAAGTGGGTGCAGTGTGCGTCAGCTCGCTGTCTGTCTTTGTCTCCGTCCCCCGATGTGGCTCGGTTGTGATTTCAATGCCTGCTAATGAGCATCACTGGAGCCGCTCTCTGTTTATCGCCCTGAGAATATTCAATATGCGGACATGAATATTCAACGCCAGCCTCCCTCCTCGGGAGCGCTTGGATTATTGATAGGCTGCTCATCGGGCTTTCTCTTTCTACTGTGACAGCCTCATCACGGTCTTACCTGAATCCTCTGATAGAGAAGGAGAAAAAACACGGCACCGTGGGTCGGTTCGCTTGTGATGAAGTGCGTTGAGGGAGCGTGAAGCCGGAGTGGAGATCGTCCTGTCGCTCAAAAAGATCCCACGTCCCTCTCTCGTTTCAGGATTTTGTTTTTCGATACGTCAAATTCAGCTGCTTTAAATTTCACCCCCGATTTCGCTTGTGTTGCTGCAATATCTAGCTCACGAGGTAAATTATGAATCAGCCGAGTCAAACGCCCCTTTACACACTCTGATGATCTTTCATGAATATGAGAATGACCCTCATTCACTGTTCGTGTGGATGCATTCAGCCGCACTGTCCACCTGCTGCTCCAGGCGCTGTCTTTTATTTAAGCCGTTTGCTCGTACTTTCAGCAGCGGGTCCACTTTAGAAGATTTCCTCCTCAGTAGATTGGATTTTAAACTTGTGAGTGTTCCATCTGTGATTCACTTTCAGAGCTCCAGGGCATGTGTGTGTGTGTGTGTGTGTGTGTGTGTGTGTGTGTGTGTGTGTGTGTGTTTGTCAGCGGGTGTGACTGCAAGCCTCTCTGCATGTGTGTAGCTGAGCGTACAGTATGCCTCATCATGTGTGTTTATAGATTCCCATATGTTTTTGTGTTGATTTGAGCACAAACGAGATCATGTGCCACTCGGCTAATGTCGGTTTCTGTAGTGCACACAGGCAGTGAATCACTGCCACAGTAATGATGGTGCTTGGTGTGAGAGCTTGGCTCTCGAACAAAGCACCACCACTGAGAGAGAAATCAGATCATACATTCACTCGACGGGTCCTCGTCTCTGCTGCACAGCCCTAGATTGCTATTTGTCCATAACACTGGAAAACAGACTACTCCCTGGTAAGTATATATTGTGGAAGCTGCACGTCTTTGACACAAATACTGATTTTAGAGCCACAGACGCACACAGACACACACACACCTTGTAGCGATGGTGTTTGACTACATATGAGAGGATGTAAGATTTTCACATCATACACTGCGGCGGGGGGGGGGCTAGATATAAATATGGATGATGCATTGATGCTCCATCATGGGGTTTACACCGTTAGATCGTCTCTATTTCAAAGTGAACATTTTAATTACCCGTTTTTTTATTAACTCTGCCAAGGAGGTTATGTTTTCACCGGCATTTGTTTGATGGTTCGCAGAGTTTGGCAAAGACTAAGGAACGGATTTCCATGAATTATTTTTTTGGGGGGGATGGGGGGGGCATGACACAAGAAAGAAGCCCCTTTTATTTTGAAGTTTTTAAATGTGATTAATGAGAATAAATAGATAATAGGCAAATATGCTTATGGTCACAGATATGTTGATATGTTGAAAATACCTTGATACACATTCATGTATGTAGAAGTTATAGTGACAGGCTGGTAATTGTCTTAAGCAGAATAAGTAATGTGACATGACGTCACTCATTGGTTTTGTGAGTTGCTGTTTTGAATCGGGACACTACACGCCCACCTGCACCTATTGGACGGTACCAGCTGTCAATCACCCAGTATCCACACCCTCATTCACATGGTGCTTTATGGTCTATTTGACTCTAAATGGATCATAATTTACAAAACAAACATCAGCTGCATTGAAGAAGACTTGAAACCGGAGATTGAGACATAAACTCCTCAGGAACATGTTTATTTATTTGCAGACCTGATGTCTACATCTACGTTTACACAGAGAATAACCTTCTCTCCATGTTTTCACTTTAAAATAAGAAACACCATTTCTAAAACAAATGCTCCTAATAGTTTTAGTTTAGTGGCAGAAGCATCCATTGAATAACAGGCTTCTGTATTTATCAGTAAGATAAAGTCATTGCTTTTTTCCATTTGTTGAGAAAAAAGCAATAAAAAACACATCATAATGTCAACTTCATCATTAAAGTGCCACATTCCAGGAAGAGCACATTTAAGATTCAAATATGCGAAGCAATCAAAGCTCTCTCTCTCTCTCTCTCTCTCTCTCTCTCTCTCTCTCTCTCTCTCTCTCTCTCTCTCTCTGTGCTGCACTTTACACAGCTCAGTGGAACGTGCAGTCAGCTGCAGCCTGACGTGAATCACACCCTGCAGAACCTGCATGTTCCCTGTGTGGAAACATAGAGTTACAGGGAGATTCTAACACGTACGGTTCAGACGCACAGACATGTCGTCACATAACGTAACGCGGTGTCTCTGAGTGATGCTGTTTTCACGTTGAGCCGTGTGCATCATGTTTGCTGTGAAAATGTCATTCACGTGAATAACTGCCGGACATTCATTTTTACCAATACTCACATAGAATATACATAAAATGAATTCTCTGGATGAAATTGAGAATCTAAGAGGCTGTGGAAAAGTATGTGGAAAAAGCTGAGGGTAAAACTGACATGTAAAACTAAGAATGTGTGTAACCTGTGAGGGATATCAGTGGGAATCAGGAGTTTGTGTTCTGCCCACTCAGTGCGCAGCAGTGATATTTCCAGTAATCAGATGTGTTGTGGAAAAACTCCCCCAGTGCTCTGACATTTGAGTGGCTGGTTTAAACTGAAAAACCACCGCAGGCAATCCAGCCCTTCAGCTAGAATGCAAACACAACACACACACACACACACACACACACACACACACACACACACACACACACACACACACACACACACACACACACACACACACACACACACACACACACACTCAGACTTTCAATTCATACCACACACAATAAATCATGCACATAGTTGTTAAATGCATAATATAAAACACACTGTCGACCACATGCAGACAGTTTATTAGGATGGTTATAATGTTTTATATTTTGTAGCTGTGGCTCTGGTGTGAGATTTTACTATTTGGATTATTGGTCATGAAATTTAGTAACTGCTCATCTCTGAATAATCAATATCAGACAGGCAGTGATTGTGTTGATAAAGAATTCCTCAGATGATCCTGATACAACAAACTGTACAAACCAAGCAGGAAACAAATAAATTCAAATCCCATTCAAACTTTATACAAAACAGTGCGTTAAAGACACTAAACCACCATGTTTTGTATTCACCTCCGTCCCCTCTTGTATTTACTGCTGAGGCACTTTCAGTTACAGAGGATGTTTTTTTACTTTGCCATGATTTACATGAATCTTTTTATGCCCAAATCAGGATGTGTGAACCAAAACACGTCAACTTTTAGTCAGGAGAGACAGAATATTTATTAAACATGTCACATCAGAGGATTCATTCAGCAAAGAGGGAAAGAATGAAATAATGAAAGAAAGACACGTAATGGATGCATGTGTTGAATCAGTGCAGACGTGATAAAAGGTTAAAAAAAGGTAAACTACGGAGGGAGTCATCTCCGGGGCCACTTCACAGCTTCTCAGCTCCTCTTGTTTTCTGTCAGTTCCCTCAGCCGCTCACTCCTTTCCTCCATCTTCCCCCTTTTCCGTC
This sequence comes from Hippoglossus hippoglossus, assembly GCF_009819705.1. Taxonomy (NCBI): domain Eukaryota; kingdom Metazoa; phylum Chordata; class Actinopteri; order Pleuronectiformes; family Pleuronectidae; genus Hippoglossus; species Hippoglossus hippoglossus. Next base: position 27,102,779 of record NC_047151.1, on the reverse strand, counting down.
TCTCCACTGGCCTTTGCGTGTCCTTTCTCTGAGACAGCGACTCGTTGTTACGTCTGACACTTCTCCGGCTACGTGTGTTCGTGAGTGAAAAAGCCAGGTGGAGACGAATGATGGGAAACATCTCCACATAGGGAGCGCACGTACATCCACCTTCCATAGATCCGTACTCACGACAACCTCTGTCTTCCCTATCAGCTCTTTGCAATATGCAATTAAACAACCCTCATCTATATCCGCTCCGTGGCTCTCGGTCCTGTGGCTGTAAAATGAAGAAGGTAATGAGAGGACGTCTGCGTCAGTCTGACAGCAGCTGTGTTGCCCATGACCTTCTCAACAGGGACCAATAAGTGAGCCGGGTGTCAGAGTGTGAAGAGAGTATTGCAAGTGTTCCAGGTGTGATGCAGATGTGCTTTTTGGGGGGGGGGGGGTGTCCTGGTGGCCGAGGGACTTTAACCTTAAATCGAACCATCTCAAGTCTAAGTCGAGGCCTTTCTTCGTCCATCCTTACTCGTAAATTCCCAAAGCAATACTTGAGAAAACCTGCACATTTCCAGCATGTTAAGAGAATGTACACACGCGGAAAACAAAAACACTGCTGTGGGCCAATTATCTCTGAATATCTGAATAATGCTGATGTTGATATTTTGCAGCTTCAGCCTTAATCCTCCAGCAGCTTGGACGGATGACACACTGATAGATTCATATCAGGAGGTCAGAGAGATACCGAGGAGCAAGACAACGTAGCTATCGTTACAGTTGAATCTCCTGTAACCATGTACGAAGCTATTTATCTAACTAATGTCAGTAGAGCGCAGAGTCCCACTAGTCCCCTTAAATTCAATCAAGCTGCTAATTGCACTTATCAGTCCCCTGAATATGATTGAGATCAAGAGCCATGAATTATTTCCTGGGAAATCAGAGATATCAAAATGTCCAGAACGCCTCGCGTCTCACAATGTGGAGCAAAGTGACAAAAGACCTAAAGTTGAATGTGTTCTTCCCTGATTTTTTTAGTTTTTGCGTAATCCTGCAGACAAAAACATATTCTCCTTGATTGAGGTCATTAAAGTTCTCTGCTGGAGTGACTTTCAGGAATAGGGAAAAACTCTTAGTCGTCCCATTAGTCGACTCCACAGTGAAGTGTTGTATAGCAGCCGTTCCACAAAGCGCCCCCTGCTGGGATTGTTATCAGATGCACGTGTGGCCCTCAGAGTCTGCAAGGGCCTAAATAGCAGACATTTAAAAAAGAAATGCGATGACTCCAGTCTGCTCTGCCTCCTGTGACTGGAGAAGCAGCTGTTCGTTCAGGCCCAGATGTTCAGCTTCCTGTTCAGTAGCAGAACAACAGTCAACCAGCACAAAACACAGCTGCACAGCGACGTGTGAAGTGCAAGTTCTGTGGAAAATCCATCCAGGATCCCGTCGTAAAGATTGGAGTCCGCCCTCTGCCTCTTAACACGAAGTGGTTTTGGATTCATAAGGATTCCTGGCTCATAATCCATAAAATATCTTAACACGTAAAAACTAGAAAGACGACCTATCTCACTACATCACAGAACAACTGCTGCATGTTTATCTGAATCTGCTCCCAGATAGAAGAGCTTCCTCCTCGGGTCAAGGCCCCACTCTGATTTAATATCCTTTTACTTATCCTGCTCACAGACAAACTAAACAAACTGCAAAGGAAACATTATCTCTTTGGCAGAGGTAAAAAAACATAAACCCCTTCAGTTTCCCAGATTTAAAGTGAATTAAAATATTCTCGAACATTCACCGAGAACCATCTGATCTCTTTCAGGTTTGAGACCAGTCAGAGGGACGATACTAAAGATTTGTCATCACTAGCAGATAAATTCATCATCAATCATTAACCGTCCTACACTTTATATACTCCAATATGTGCAGTGGCCCAGGAATCCAAACTCTGCTTCCTGGATTCAAAACGCTGAATCAGAAAGTGTGTTTTCTAAATAATTGTCTCGTACTGAGTTTCCACTACAAGATAAAGTCTGTTGTACCTCCTCAACTACACCTGCTTTAGAAAATCCAATTTTTGCCCCAGAATCAAGTCGACTTACTTGCTGACAGGACGTCTTTGTGAAAGCTACACCAGCAGTTTGCTCTCAGCCAGTCCTGTACCGAAAAACCATTTATACGTGGTGCGTGCCCGGGACCTTCATATCGCTCTCATCCCATTTGAGACGATACCCAGCAGACTGGGGACTTCTGCTCCACCCTTTGCTGCACCGTCCTCCAGTTTCACTTCATCGTGAGGCTTTTTCATTCACACCCAGACTATCAATTAAAGAGCTGGAGGATGAGATAAGGTGAGTGGGAGAGAAGAGACAAGGAAAAAGGAACCTGCAGCGTTGACCTGAGAATATAATGTGTCCAGGAAACCAGGTGTAGACAGGCTGGATGTGGGTTTTTAGAGATTTCACATGCAGTTCACAAAAATAATGCAAAACACAGACTCGTAGCTGTTGTTTGCCGATATAGCAGTTTCACATATCGATGGGAGGAGAGATGAAGGAGAAAGAAATATTGGTGCAAAGATGAAGAGAGGGAAGTTTTCATAAGTGAAATTCAGAAACAAGAGGAGGAGCAGAGCCGAGGAGCTGTCAGGGATCTCGCGGAGGTGAAAGTGAGGGAAGCTGTGAAGAGATGAAAGAAAAGAAGGAGCGGTGAATCACAGGGTTAAGGTGTGAGGAGAGAGGGAGGCGCCAGAGGAGGGGGAAAAGTGAGGAGAGGCAGCGTCACCTAATTTGAAGCTGAGATGAAAGAGGACAGGGGTTTTTTTGGAAGCTTTGAGAGAATCGAAGAAAAAGAAGAGAGGAGGAGAAAAGAGTCGTGAATTTTGAGAACAAGATGAAGACGGGGGGGTGGGGGTGATTATGGGTTCAGACCAAGATGAAGGTCAACTCAGTCTTCCAAAATCAAAGTACTTCACCTCTACTGCGGAGTTCAGATTAAACACTGGAACCAAACATTAAAGTTGGATTTGACCATTTTATCTCAAAATGAATCGGAGTGGACAACAGCTGCTGCCACATGCGGGATGTCATCACTATGTCCTGACGTTTAGATTCTCTAAGTTTGAAAACTGCCTCAACACGTTGGGCTCTTCTGCACAAACACTGTGAACATGGCAAAGCTGAAGAGGAGAATCGTGTTACTACTAATGGTTGCACATGGATTATTGGGTCCAGGCGTTCCGAGAATACAGTCAAGCTAATTTAGAGGAAGACTTTAGTGTTGTTTTAATTTGTGAATAAATGTAGAAGTCAAAATTGTCGACAATAAAGTCCACTCCTCTGTGAAGAAGAAACCTCAAGTTTCTGACCAGCTTTCTGCAGAATCTCTTGACTGAACAGTTATCACTCATCATATTAAATGTGACGTTTAAAGTATTTAAAAGTCTCGAACCACCACCAGAGGACTGAAGCCTCTTAGTCATGTTAGTCTCTGTTACTTTAAAAGTAACGTTTGAAGTAATTCACAGTATCCTGGTCACTAGGGGTGTTTGACCAAGCATGGACAGATGTGTGTGTTCATATTCATGCCTAGATTAAACACTGGGGTAATATGATATGGATCAAAGCTACTTCGTTAAAAAGTTTGACTTTATTTGCTGCATCGTGCAGTTTCCTGGTTCCTCGTATATATTTAGCTGTAGATTTGATCATGTTCATTATAATGTGCAATCAAAGCAGAGTCTGTCTTTATTGTTTTGGCTTTGTGTGGAAGTCAGTTATTCACTTCACGAGTCTGTGTTTGTGAAACCTGCAGATGCTGCTCGTCCCTGCGACTCGTCTCCGCTGCCGTCGCTTCCCCAATTAAATCCACTTCAGTTCAAAGCGTCGACTTTGGCACGAGATTAGAAAAATGCATAATGCTGAAAAGGTTTGGAATCAGTAAAACAGCCGAGCATGAGAAGTCTGTGTCTCTCAGCTGCCAACATGCATCGCCTCCAGTCAAATGTCACATTGCCACATTGGGACCTTGACTTAAGCAGCGCTGTGGTGCTTAGCTCAATTTCCTATGCACATCACACCCCAACATGGAGGCACAATCTGCGACAAGCTGCAGGTTAAGAGTCTGTAAATCAGAGCTTGTCCTCGTTCACATAATTTACTGCGACGCCGTCTGAGCCCTGCATCGCGCCGACCCCTCTGTTAATTTCCTGTACACACTAAAAGAGAAACGGAAAGTAAATTGTAATTTGAAAGAGGTGGTACGGGCTGCGGTGTGATTGCTCTGTGAATCGGTTCAACGCTGCCGCAGTGTCACGCAACTTGGAAACGAAATAATTAAGATGAGTCTCGGGATTTAAGTGAACAAGGTGTGAAGTGATCATCGGAGCAGAGGGAGGCAGTCGACGGTGACAAGAGATCATTTGATTTATCTGTTAATTTGTTCAATTTAATAGATTTAAAGCAGCGCAGCCGACGCTCTTCCTGTTTTTCATCGGTAAAATAAAAAAATGAGACTGAATGGGATAAAACCGAGAAACTGATCAATGGCATTGAGCAAAGAATCACATGCGATGAGAGATTCCATCATGTTGCCCTTCGCACCACAGACCCCTTGGAGAGTTCAGACTTTCTGACCAATTGCAGGAAGTTGAGGAACAATAGAAGAAGAAAAAGAAGCAGGATTGCTGCTGTCTAGATAGAGAGATAGATAGATAGATAGATAGATAGATAGATAGATAGATAGATAGATAGATAGATAGATAAACATTATTTCTACAGCACCTTTCTTATAAGATATAGATGAGAATAAAAATATGTTAAAATGTAATTCAAATAAGAACAGAAGAGATTTTAAGAAACATATAATGCTAAAATGACATTTAAAAGAAAAGGAAATAAAAATAAAAATAATTTAGAAACTGCATAAAAACAGAAAAGAAAGAAAGTTATGATAAAGATATAAGAGTGCGGGCATGTGCAAGATCTAGTTAAAGGCCGAGGCAAACTCCTTTAGAAAGTCTGATGTGCTTCTACACTATTTTGAATATAAAACAGGTCATTAAATAATGATTGGGAACTTTTACTGCCAGGTTTGAATGAATAAAAAGTGACAGCCCTTATATATATATATAAATAAATACTAAAACACATACCTGACCCTAACCTCCTCCCTGTGAAGCCTCTGTTCTCTCTCTGCTGAAGAATGATGTGTTTGCATAATTTGTCAGCGCTCCACGTTTAGCAGGACAAGACGAAACACCCCGCTCTGTTAAAATGCAATTACAGTGACTGATGACTCTGAGCCTGCACCGCTCCACGTCTCCGTGTGCATCGGTGTCTCCCAGAGTCTCTGAGCCTTGCTGCATGTGTTGCCTCCTCCTCTGCATCATAGCCGTGCACGTTCCTGCTGATTCGATCATACGTGCTGACATTTTCCAAATGATCTCAACTATCGTCTGTAGATAATGGTTAGCTGTTGATTTGTGACCGTTTGGAGAGAGGACGCCTGGTTCCACGGGGCGAGCGGCTGGCCTGCTGTCAGAGTGATGTATCTGCTTACAGTGGATTGTGCACGAGTGTCAGTACTGTGCTTACACAGTGGGTAGTCAGAGGGTGAGAGAGGGAACCTGCAAGTGAATGTTTTGATGCAACAGACATTGTGTTTTCTGATTCCTCCACCGACGAGACGAGATCCTGGTTTAGGTCTGCTGAGATAAACCCAATCCTCTGATCGGACACCGTTAAAGTTAAGGTTTCATTGGGTTCAGGGACGAAAGCTTTCTATAGGTTAGAATCAGCGAAATATCAGATATCAGAAAGAGAATGATCCTGTCTGACCTCTGACCTACTGCCTCCTCTGCTGCAGATGGACACGAGTTGGAATCCCCTCCACCCGGGAGGTTATGGTTTAATTTCTGTTTGTCTATTTGTCAGCGGTATTACACAAAAAGAAGAATTCAAGAAATCCAGGAACAAATGGGGTGTTTTTCGACCGTTTGTTTGTGAATCTCTCAAGGAATAATGCAGAGATGTGATAAAGTGTCCGATCATTGAGAGGTCTCTGGTTCCGGGAGCTGTTTGAGAGCTTGGGGAAGTGAACCTGCCATTTTGAGGCTATAAACTCAAAAGAAAACAAATCTTTTTCAACACGCAAAACCAAACCAGTAGAGCGAACACTGACGGACGTGTTTGTGTGTAACTTTGCATTTGCGTCACCATTTCTTCCTTCTTTTATCTCTATCATTGTCAAGTACCGTTCGAAATAATTCCTTGAAGAAGATTCAATCAATTTTTCTTTCAACTCGCTCTGTTAACTTGAAGAATTACCCTCTCCACCTCCTCTTCATCTTCCTCTTCATCATCCTCCTCTCTCTCATCTCTAAGTAAAGGTCAAACTCAAAGAAAGACATTCAAACCCCAGTGGAGTTTAACCTGTTGGAGGTGGAATTAAAACAGAGGGATTAATTCACGCTACGATCCCTCCTCTACTCGTCCGTTCTTCCCATTCGCTATCCCCCCCCCCCCCCTTTATCTTATTCTCTCCTTCTGTAAATCTCCCTCACTCCTTCCTCTCTCCCTTGTGGGTAAAGAGAGCTGCTCCCACCGAGAGCTGTTACCTCTACACACCTGCTGCGTGGAGCTGGAGGGGAGAGCTTCCTGCTCGGGTTTTAGAAAGTAATTAAGACACGGAGGTATAGCAGACGTGTACACGCACGTGCACGAGGACGCGGAGAGACGCTATAATGAGGACGGCTGTGTATATTGGATTTAATGTATTCACATGAATGAACATGACTTATATACACATATTAGTTCAGCTATACTTGAGAAGGTTGGTCTCCTCTCACAGTCAAAGTGTGTTTGGTCCAAACATTATCAGGACGATATTGGGAGAATATTTAATACAACACAAAGTATAAATGGCTAAAGTAGTTGGGGAAATATATTATTTTGTGATTAACTTTAAAGACCTTTTATAACTTCAAATCCTTAATGTCAACTTTCTTTATGAAGCATATTAAAGACAACTCGGTTGACCAAAGTGCTTTGAAAAGTAAAAGGTACAACAAGAAAACAGCAATACGTAATAAATCTAAATACTAATGTTAATAAAATAAAATAAATTCTGCTTGGATAAAAATGGTGAAAAAGAATTAGCAATACTCAAACAGTCCTTTGCAAAAGTATATATTGGCCAAGATATATTTAAAAAAACAAATGTCTTCACTATCGAGGAGTAAACGATGAATGGAAATTAGTCTTCCCTCACAATCACTCACTCACTGAGACGTGCCTGTGGTTTGAGTTTGTGAGAACAACACTCGGGGTGGTTGAGCCTCATCCAGAGACACAGCAGGAACAAAAGATGGAAACCGATTCTCACCGGGGTCGTGGTTATCTGACGAGCCCACCTGGCGTCCGTGTTCAGGATTAAGACCGAGGAGAACGTGCAGCGTCGCCTCAAGAGCAAAGTGGACATGATTGCCAAGTTAATGCGATGATTTAATGAACCCGACCTCACCGTAAAACAATCAGATAATTCGGATGATCTTTTCAGTGGAAACTATTTTAACCCCAGGCATTGTGGAGTTTATCTGGACATGCGAGCAGATAGAGCGTTGTTTTTGCACTTTCTTTAATATGGCGGGATTTGGCGCTAGCTTTGGCGGAGGTTAGCGTGTGTGTGTGTGTGGACAGACTCTCTCCACTTCTGTCGCTCAGATTATCTGTGCGGTTGTTGATGCAGCTGAACCTACATCGTCCCTGTCCGTCTACCTGGAGGCTCGCCGTGCCGTCCCAGGATGCTCCACTTGTCGGAACGGTTTGTCGGGGTAAGATCCATCCAGGTTTCTCAGAACACAGCGAGCGGCTAAAAGCACTCAACAGCCGACAGCCTCCTCTCTGGTCTGTTCTCGTCCCGTGGGAGTTTGTCTGGGAGACGACAACAGATGTTACACAGCCTGAAAACAAAAGTGGAGAGCCTTCGACGGACTTGAAAGAGACGCAGGAAATGTGGGGCTGAGACGGTGGAGACAGGAGAGAGGAAATGAAAGAAGAGCAGGTATACGATTGATTAACGCTGCTGTTGTATCAGCTGTAAACACCGTTGGGTATCTGATAAATAACGTTGATAGTCTATTTAATTACCAATAAGATTCATAGCCTTTGTTTTGGAGTAAGATGAAAAAAAAACAGAAGAGAAACACACAATCAATTTAAAATGAGAAAAACCTGAAGGAGACAGAATATACTCAGGGTTTGAAGAAACACTGCAGCGGCTTCATGAAAGGTTGAAAGGAAAAGAAAGGAGTGAGGAAAATGGATTTGTAGGAACAGTGCCGGAGCTGTGAAGGTAAACCACGACCAGCTGGGACCACAGATAGTGCAGCTTCCACGCTGCCTCGCCCACTGACTGACTGGCTGGCTGTTCTACACACTGACCTGCTGCCCGGGTAACTGGCTGGGCTCTCGATTGGCTGCTGTCCGGCGGATGGAAGTGATTGACAAATGGAGAAGCTGGCTGGCAGGCTGGTCTCCGGGCCGTCTGTCCGACTGACCCGCTGGTTGACCGGCGACTGAAGTCCTGGAGGGAGGCCTCGGGTCTGCTGGATTTCGTAATCACTGGCTGATCGCTTGACTGGTCCACTGGTGAAATCCGTCCGGTGCCATGTCCCCCTGAGCCTCCCCCTGTTAGTCTGTCTCCCGTCTACACGTCTCTTTGTTTCGTTCTCACTCAGTCGAATAGGTCGTGACCTGATCCCCAGGGCAGCTGAGCTACTACCTTTTCCTTGTTATTGTCGTCTTCTCTAGTCTCGGTGCACCGACTCTGGGCAGGGACATTATTTCAGTGAACAAAAGACAGACCGACTTTACTCGTGGGGACACTTCATTGACTTCCATTCTTTTCCTGGGGGCTCATATTAATCAGAATCACTAAATTTGTCATCCTGACCCTCATCTAACTTTAATCTAAAGCCAATTACAACCTTAACGTCTTTAAAATACTTAACACCATAAAATAAATGGCTAACCTTTGGGGGACCATGATACGCGTCCCCAAACGGGAGTACCCAAATTGCTCTGTCCACTTTTACACACTTACAGTTAACTCTCGTAGAAAGACCTTAAAGCAAATGTTGAAAATCCACATTCAGATGTCCCCACCAGTCACTTTAAAAAGTTAATGTGAAACTTAGCAGAGTCCTTCCTATTTTCTTAAAGATTGTGCTGTCAATCAGCCCCAGTTTCTTAATGAATGCTTGATAGAGTTCAGCTAATATGGATGAAAGTGGCAATAAGTAAGTGAAGTAAAGTTTAGACTTTATATGTCCACAAAGGTTTGCTTTTCATTAGAACTCACTCAGACACTCAGTTCTCTGTTCCAGGGATTTACTTCCCAGTGCTTTTGCTGATATTGGTTGATATCGTGTCCCCTGGGACTTTAAACGGTCCATCCAGTTACATGAAGTGATTCTTTAATTATTTGTTCGGTTAATTGTGGCTCATGAATTCCTCACAGCTCTTGCTCAAGGGGAAACAGTTTGGTTTTAAGCTGCTCACGATGGCTCCTACCTTGACAGTAGCTGGTTGAAAAACATAACTTTGTGTGGTGCAGTGAGAAGGAGAGTTTACTGAGGCTGACGTAGCAAATACATGATGAATCAGTAAACTCCTGCTGTAATGGAGATGTCCCTGGATGTGACTGTACACATGTTAACCCCTTAAGACCCAAGGCACCTTCTAATAAAACATTTAAAGAACCTAAGGATTGATTGAAAGCCGGAGGTTTAGCTGTAAATGTAAAGTGATCCTGAGGTTTCATGTGGTCAGTCTTTTCCTCTTTGTCTCATCGAGTCTGTCTCTTCCCAAGATCCTTCCTTCTCTTCTGCTGAGCCTCGGCTTGCAGATCAGCAGGAACATCGAAGTCTGGCTCTGAATCCCCTAAGTCACTGTCATGGCTGTTTCCGTCTGAATAACTGTGGTACTCTGCGTCAGTGTGGCTGTAAATAACTGATGGTGGCTTTGTCAGTCCAGCACTTTGGTCCAGACTGAAGTATGTCAGCAAGTGGATGACACTCATGGTCCTGGAGAGATTCAGTATAGAACATTCTTCCTCAGGTAAATACTGACACAAAATCCACGTACTAAAGGAAGCTATTTTTCAGATTTAGTAGATAAACTGTTTTTGCAAGTAATGGAAATTGTTTTTTGCACCGACTGACTTTCCAACACGTCTGCTCCGACACTGAGGCTGTAATCAATTCACGACATACAGCTTGTAATGCTAAAGCTTTCATTTACCCACTGAATCACTGTGCAGCAGTAACCATTGAGAGGGGAGACAGATTATTACTTTTGCCATCGCTCTAAGATTTTTGAAATCCCACTTTATTCTGGGATTCTTTTATGGGACTTTTTTTGTTAGTTTTTCTCAGAGGCCGCCAGCTCTTTACTTTCCCTCAGTTTGGGAACTTTCCATTTGCTTCTGCGCCCTGACATCATTAGAGTTGTTTGTCAGATGCAAAGCTTTAATTAAAGCGCTGCTATCAGGGACAATAATTAAACACAAAGACAGTCTGGTTTGGAGAACAAAGCAAAGGGGGGGGGGACAAGGCTGTCTCCTCCTCTGGCTTCTTGTCAAAATGAAAACCAGTGGCAGGAATGTGATAAAAGCAGCGAGGAGGCGACGTGACGGCGCACAAACGGTGTCAGGGTGTGTTTTGGCGATGAAGCACAATCAGTTGTGTTTCTAGTTGAAAGGCGGCAGAGATAAGCAGGATTAAAACAAAGCAGGCTGAGGGAGGAAGATGATGATGATGGATGCAAAAAACTAAAGATACCGAGATGGCGAGAGAGAGACAGGAGACTGATCCGGGCGATATGAGGGACTGAAGTAGTGAGGTCAGGATTATAAATAAGAAAAATCCTGGGGCTGGACTTGGCAGTAATCAACCAGCTTGTCTGACTAGTCTTTCATGTTTTTTGGAGCAAAGTAAATACCAGCTCTGTCGAGGAGTCGTGTCGTATCAGATATTCTGTAAATATGAGCAGCCGATGAGGAAAAACAGCCCGAGAGTCGTCACCAAAATCTTCTTCAATTGAAGTTTGCCAGAGACGCTGCTGGAACTAAAACCCGTCAATTAAACGGGGATGTGGAGGATTGTATCACCACATTAGGACACGAGACTCGGAGGCCTCCTCACAGAACGAGAGAGGGAGTTCAGAGACGGGAGGAGAGAAGGAGAAAGAGCATCTGTGTCAGTGTGAGCGTGGCCGTTGTCATCAGTGTCCAAACTGTTGTTTGATCAATAATTCAGTTGCTTGCCTCGTTTCATCGCGGCGTGCCGTGAACTACAAGTCACACACTCACACACATGTGCCCTACTTCGCAGGAGTGATATCAAAGCAGAATACATAATTGATTAACCAATGATTTTCATAATTATACAGGTGAAAATGGAGGGTGGGGGGTGGGGGGGGGGGCTGCTCTAGCTGTAAATTGCTTTTTTTTTGTTGGTCTTTTTTTACACCCACAAGACAACGGTGCTGGGTCAAAGGCAAATTGAAAGCCTGTGGTGGAGGGATTGAAATGTCGATATCAATTTTGTGGAACAATCTGAGGAGAGGACTGAGAGCTGCGTGCTCGGGTGTGGCACGACAGAAACGAGAAGTGACTCCAGGCCAGAAGAGACGCAGGACAGAGGATCAGAGGACAGAGGAGGCGGAGGAGAGGCTATTAGAGACGGAGCAGTTTAACAGTTGGTTTCCACTGAGTTGACGAGGTTGTACCGTGTCAGCGCCTCAGGTTGTCCTCTCTTAATCTGTCTGAGACATAAAAGTACAGAGCAAGTGAGAGTATCTAAGGAGAGTCTATTACTCAGTTATTCTTACTATCAATTCCCTGTCATTCATGTGGCGGCTTGATAACTTTTCCCCTGGGAGGGAATCAAAACTTTGGAAACAAATTAAGAGTCAGAGCTGTGGCGATGAGATACATAATATTTTACGCTGGATTAGAGCCTAATCCACAGTTAATCCCCTGAGAAAGGTAAATAGCTAAATGTCAGCTACTATCCTTTTAAAACATGCAAATTACAGCAGCCCTCCTCTGTTTTCCACTTGCCAATCCCCCCCCGACCCGTTTTCACCCCTATATAACTGCAGCTATTACATTTTTATTGTTTCATTATGTACCTCAAAGTTGAAATAATAGAGCTGCAGCTGCAAGCTGTTACGGCTTGTAAACAATGACACGAAAATAAACTCTTAAAGGAAAGCAGCGTTTCTTTCATACTATTGACAATTTCCATTTTTATTGGTGCATCATATGCTAATGTGAGCAGAAGCGAGGCCATTATTTTCATGATCGTGAATAATTACAGAACATTAAAAAAAACCATGGCCTCATTTGAAAAGTCAGAATGTATTTCTCTGGGCTTTATTAAGACTTAAATAAATAATAATGTCAGTTAATGGATTTATTTCTGTGGTGCATTACCTTGAAGGGATTGGGTTGCATGGGTATTAGAATCTTATACCTTTTCGTACGCAGCGCTTTTAGAAATGAGACTCAAACTCAATTACTTCCAAAACCATCTAGCGGATACGATTTCCTGTCGATTTCCTGTCACTTCTTTTTTCGTTTTGTCATCATCAACATTAATGTTAACATCCTCTCTCTCTCTCTGTCTCTGTCTCTCTCTCTCTCTAGGCCTTCGGGATTTCTCTGAGACGGAAACTTCCTCATCAGCGGGACGTGCGGTTGTCGGAGGCCATGAGTAGCAGCTGGGGTGACTGTCTCCAAAACCCGTTGACGTGGAACACCTAAAATGGGGACAGGATTTGCTGCCATGGTGCAAGCTCAGCTCTAATCACCGTGAAGACGCCCGTCCGTTTACCTTTCTCTCTGCTCCTATTCGCCCGGCGTGCCCCTGACCTGCAGCCCGTCCTGATCTGAAACCGCTGCTTACCGCCCTCCTCCCCTCGACTCCTCTCTCCTCCTCCTCCTCCTTTCTGCTGAGGCGACGCCAAACGTTCCCGATCCAAACCATGACCAGCCGACTCCGTGTGTCCTCCCTCCTTCCCGCCCTCCTCCCCCACCTCCTGCTCCCTGCCCTGTTGTTCCTCCACCTGCCCGGCGTGGTGAAAGGCGACTGCTGGCTGATAGAGGGGGATAAAGGCTACGTCTGGCTGGCTATCTGCAGTCAGAACCAGCCTCCGTATGAGACCATCCCCCAGCACATTAACAGCACGGTCAGTATGAACCCTTCTATCCACCACAGCCACCTCTGTAAATGCCTTCATGCACTCCCACTGTGATGGTGTCAGCTAAAGAGCTCTCACCATTACTCAGGACACTGACTTCTGCAGAGCTGCGAGGGAATCGAACACTTTCTTCAGGCAATATAGTCCTTATGGTTTATTGTGATTCTGTGTTGATTGTGGTAAAAAAGACAAAGAGGATAATAAAATATTAATGGTGTAATTCTATCCTTTATAGATAATGAAAATCTAAATTGCAGATTAATCAAATGCAGTCGCATGATACTGTAAATGGAGACTACATGATCAGAACTTTACCCTCGAGATGAGTCTACATGTAATGAATCCTCAAATTCCCCGTCTCCAACATGCTCAAACAAGTTTAATCAGCTAACGCTTTGTGCTAATGCTATTCGTGTGGGTTGTGGCTTGATGTTGTGTTTCAGTGCGTATTTCAATTAGTGTAACCATCTGAAATTTGCTGCATGAATCATTTAAAATGGGAAAACTTAAAAACCGTTTATGTAAACACCCAATGGTAACTGCATTCCACTCTCAGAAGGGACGCTCAGCCGCTTGCAAGCAGGCTTTGATAAACCCAAAACACATTTTGTTCAGATGTATTAATTGGGGGAAGAACTCACTCATTATACATCAAACTGGCATGTTTGGAGGTGCAGTATTCTCTCTGCAACTGTTCCTGGCCAAGAGTGTAAGTCCTGCTCTGTGGCTGCCCGAGGATTCAAGGCACCACCTGTAAAATCCTTTGCTCCTTTGTCTCCCCAGGTTCATGACCTGAGGCTGAATGAGAACAAACTCAAGGCTGTGCTCTTCAACTCCATGTACCGCTTCACAAACCTCACTGACCTCAATCTGACCAAGAATGACATCAGCTACATCGAGGACGGGGCCTTTGCTGGACAGGCCAACCTACAGGTCTGAAGACTACATAACAACTCTGTTTCTTAAGCTTGTTTGTATCTATAATACAAAATGCTTACTTATATATTAGTTTAAAGGCCAAGAATTAAAAAAATATCCATTTCAGAAATGTCCCAATGACAATGTTCCCTCTATGTCATGATTGCTGTAAAGAGGTTTTTGTAAATAAGCAAAGCTTGCACAGAACTAATAATGATGTATTTTGTCGTGATGAAAACATCTACCCATCACGTCTCATTCTATCTGTCTCAGGTTCTTCAGCTGGGCTACAACAAGATGACCAACCTAACTGAGGGCATGTTGAGAGGTCTGGGTCGAATGCAGTGCCTCTTCTTGCAACACAACCTCATTGAGGTCATTTCCACCAATGCCTTCTGGGAGTGCCCCAGCCTCAACAGCCTGGACTTATCCTCCAATAAGTTGGCACGTCTTGACCCGTCGACCTTCACCGTACTCAACCGGCTGATGGTGTGTGAACTGGCAGCGAACCCGTTCCACTGTGGCTGTGAACTCTTCAGCTTTCTCTCCTGGCTGGAGGCGTTTAACAATGTTACCCACACCTATGACCGCCTCCAGTGCGAAACCCCTCCAGAAATGAACGGATATCCACTTCTGAGCCCGTTGCCCGGACAAGGAAGAAGCGCCCTCTTCAAGCTTGTGTCCAAGTGTCATGAAGGCGGGATAGGGATGACCTCTCAGATACCGGACCAAGATGGTTCAGGGATGGGTTTCGACAACCCAGACCAAGGACTTTACCACCAGCCAACCACATCATCCACTGCGGACCCAACCTACAACCATCAGATTTCTATGAAGCTTCAAACTGTCTCCCTCTACACAGCTTCACTAATGGTGCAAATCCCACGACCATACAGTAAGATGTACATACTTTCCCAGTACAACATCACTTTTGTTGCGGACATCATGCCCCTGAAAAAGAAGAAGGAGCTGATCACTATGGACAAACTGAAACCACACAGCAACTACACATTTTGTGTGGCTTCTATGAGCAAATCTCAGCACTACAACCACACCTGTCTGTCCTTTACCACACGAGCTATGGGACCAGAGGACCAGCGTACAAATCCATCTACAACCACCCACTACATCATGACCATCCTGGGATGTCTTTTCGGCATGGTCATTGTCCTTGGATTGGTCTATTACCTTCTCAGACGAAGACGTATCCAGGAAGAGAAGGACAAAGCTATAAGTGTCAAGAAAACCATTTTGGAGATGAGGTACTGCACAATTTTGTCAATGATTGTCGTAAGCATCATGTTATGGAGGGTTTTTTTCAGTTTATTTTTTAATCGGCATAGTAACCATAACTGGGATGTTTTGGCAACAGCAGAAACCATGTGTCCATTTGATATGATTGATTTCATTGTCTTAATTAACTGATTCATTTGTGTTGAATTCTTTAAAAACCTAATTTCTACAATACAAGTATAAGAGAAAAACAGTTTCTCATGATTGAGGATATGTTCAGTTTTTCAGAATTTATTTGCTATCTCTACTTTGAAGTATTACGTCTAACAAACTTTAGGAAAGTGAATTTACACAAAATGACTATGATGATGAATTCAAGTATATAGTTTATTCCAAAGTGAATCTGTCCCTCTTCAGGTATGGTCCAGAGGCGGCTGCAGCAGTGACCAATGACCCAGGTGCCATGCAGCGTCTCCAGGAGCAGGCTCACCACCAGCACCATCATTCAGGAGGGGCAGGAGGCAAGCTGCCTCAGTCGGCCTCCTCTAGCACCGGCATGCTGCACGGCTCAGCCAACACCAGCTCTTCCCGCCTCTCGACCTTGCCACAGGTGGAAAAAATGGCCACTGCCTTCTCCGAGGCAATGGGCGGCAAGGGAAACTACATGGATGTGAGGACGGCGGGAGTGGCAGGGGAAGGCAGGGAGGGAGGGGTGTCAGTTGGAGGAGTAAGCATTGGAGGGGAAGTAGCTGTGGATGTGCGAGGTGGGGCTGAGAATGGGACAGAGGCTGGGGAGGACTCTGATGATGATGGCCATGGCTCAGCGTCAGAGATTTCCACCATCGCCAAGGAGGTAGACAAGGTGAACCAGATCATCAACAACTGCATCGATGCCCTGAAGCTGGATGCCTGTGCCAACGTTGTGACCACAGCTGACAACTCTGTGTCCCTCTCCCAGCCTCCAGCTTCCATTGTGTCCCTCCCCCGCAACCTCTTGCCCCTCTCTCCAGGTCACCCTGGAGATCAGATCATGGCCTCCTCGCCAAAGGTGCATGCAAAGTCTCACCCCCAGCAACATTCTCAGCCTCATCCTCACCCTCTGCCTCACCCTCTGCCTCACCCTCAGGTTCATCCTCATGTCCACCCTCAGCAGCATCCTCAGCAACATCTTCAGTTGCATCCACAGCCTCATCCACCCTCTATGGCCCCAGTACCCCTGGTTATGCCCCTGTCTGAGCGCCCGGGAATCAGTGGAGGGGGTTTCCTCTCCCCTCCTTACCGTGATCCACCCCCAGCCAATGCAGTGCGGCCCCTTCAGAGGCAATTGAGTGCTGACACCGCTGTGGTGAAGAACCGTTGTGGTGCCTCTTCTGCGGGATCTGTGAAGAACACCAGGGTTTACAGTGTGGATATCCCTGAGCAGCGTTGCGACCCTCCCAAGTACCCAACAGAAAAGGGCAGTCCTGTGGGCTGTGTTGGAGGAGGTGGAAATGGAGGAGGTGGGGGCTGCAACGGGAATGGGATGGGAAACATAAATGGTGGTGGGGTGAGCTTGAATGGGGGCGGGATGGGGTGTAATAACGGGGGCGGAGGTGGGGTTGTTGGCCCTGGACAGCAGCAGCACCACTTGGAGGTTCAGCCAGACTACCACAGCTCTGAGCACCGCCACTCCTTTCCCGCACTCTACTATGAGGGCGGCAACGACTCACCCTCTCCGACCCAAAAGGCCTCATTTCTCAAGCCACTGGGCCGCACTAAGAGGGATGCCACAGCCGCCTACTCCCAGCTCTCACCCTCTCGTCACCACAACTACAACTCTGGATATTCCTCTAGTCCCGAGTATTCATCTGAGAGCACACTGCGGATCTGGGAGCGATTCCGGCCTTACAAGAAAAGCCCCAGAGAGGAGGCATCCTATATAGCCGCAGGCCATGCTCTGCGTAAGAAGGTGCAGTTTGCTAAGGACGAGGACCTTCATGATATCTTGGACTATTGGAAGGGGGTTTCTGCCCAGCAGAAGCTGTGAGCTGAAGCAAAGTCAAATGCCATAAGGGGAATTGTGAAGATGGACAGCAGACTAATAAGGGGAACAGATTTTAATGTAGCAAGACAGATTATATTTCCTCTAAGGTGTCCGCTGACATGGATCTGCTGGATCTAGAGTTGAAGACGGTTTCTCTGGGGGATGTTTTTGGAGTTGATTCTATGATAATTCATTGACATTTTAAGAGGTAGTTTCAGAGGTCGGCTGTTTGCAGCACAATACTGAATGATACTTAACAAGAATCAAACTGTTCACCAGACTGCCTCAAACCGGGCACTTTGGTCCTCACAGGCTTCCACACACCCACTAAAAACCCACGATGAGCAAAGCAAGAGGTGGTGATAAGCAAGTGTCTTCTACCTCATTACTGGCACACTGTAGCTCAGCTATCTCACCAGAAGCAGCTCCATTCATGACTTAAGCCCCATCCCTCTTTTCTCTAATCCCATCAAACCACCATTCACAAAAACAATCATTCCACGGCACCGCCAACACCTGCTCCCCTATAGGAGCATCATTTAGGGAGATGATGAGGGAGCAGGATGAGGAATTAGGTGCATTTGTTTTAGAACAGCCGGAATCTCCCACTTTGGGGAGGACATTAAATGATACTTATCTGACTAATTGTTCTTCCTGGCAATTAGCCAGCATAAGAACAGGCCGGGGATGCTGTGTGTTGAACATGCTTATCGATTCGAAAACACCCAAGTACGTCTGTTCAGTGGTGCGTGGGCATGTGGGAGAGGCTGGGAAGGGTTGCAGCTGAGTCCTTCACAATTCTCAGGCTCCTCCGCAGTAGCAGAGTGGATAGCTTAGTGGAGATGCTTTGCATATAGATAACAAACCATTCGGGAAGTTGCATGTGTGTGTGTGTGTGTGTGTGTGTGCGTGTGCGTGTGTGCGTGCATACATAAATGTGTATATTTGGCCTGGTCTGTTTCGATGGCATGAAGTAAACACCTTTAAGACTTGCATTTTTTTGCTGTGAGCCAATTTCTTATTTACTTGTGTAGCATATTTCTTTTGATAAGAGAGGCCACATTGTAGGACATTTACATTTCAATAGTGTAAGTCATGCAGAAATTACTTAAGGGGGGGTATTGTGGGTTAGACAGGCTCCTAAAGGACCCAGTAATCACATTTGGTCAAAAAGACAGATTGAGAGCAGGTTAGAGGTTTCACTGTAGCTGCATCTCATTTTGAACATGCCAGTGTTGAGGAGACAAGGTGGAGATGGGTCAGCTCAAGGCAAGGCTGTCAAACCCTACCTGCACAACACAGAGATGAAATGGATGGCACGTGCGAGTGAAGGCCTGGGGGATACACTCCCTGCTCAGAGTATATGACCCTGCACTGCTCTGGGTGGGAGCTTGCTATGGACCAAAGTGCCCTCGGGGAGGTTGGAGTCCACAGGTTCCAATTACATTCATCATCTGTGCTGTGCTGTTCTGATTTCCCGATGAGCAAGAAAGTGGCTTCGGTTAATTTTCTTTATTTGTATTTAGAGACGGGTTTGAATTTATGTGTCTTCTAATGAAATGTGTTCATACAAACAGGGGCAAGGCTCAGTCCTGCTGCAGAAATGAGAGACAGCTGCAGAGAGCGTTCTAACACACAAGAGACATATATACTGATAATCATGACTGTAAAAACCTTTGTTAATTATCTATAAGCACTCCCCCTGCATCAACATCCATGCATATTAACGTCACCCGCCTCTCTTTGGTTTCCTGCCCACTCGTCCTATCCTCGTCGCCGACCTCTCCTCCTCTGCTATGATAGATCTCAATTGACACGGTATAAATCCTGTTTTAAAATCGTCTAATTAATTCCTTCCCCTCTGTTTCTTCTTCCCTGCCCGCGACCTCTGTCCAACTTAATGGGGTAAATTAATGAGTAATTTGTGGAGGTTGATGTCGTATCATCGTCTGAGGTCAGAGGAGCGGGCTGATATTATTAACTCTGCCAGACTGGGAGCCTGATTGAAATTAATGACGGCTGCCTTTCGTCCACCCATCGCTCTTCCTGCCCCTGCCTCCCTCGTCAGATACACAACAACGTTCCACCTCTTCGGAGTTGCCTCTAAACGTTGCAGACAGAAATGGCCCTAAAACCCCCTGAAAAGCCACGGTGAGGATTTATGCTTCTCCGTGACTGTGCAGGTTATGAGCAGGACAAGGTGAGCTAACCACCTCCTGGGTGTTATTCTTTGTGTTAGAGTCTGATTGGTTTGGAAGGACCAGTCTGTCAGGCCTGTAAGTTATACATTCCCATTTGTTTCTCCTCTGGGTTAACCCTGATATCATCGTTTTGACAGGGCTCGAATTCACCTGTTGTTTTGAGGTGTGAGTTTGATGTGGGAAGTGCGAGCTGAGGTTGGCATGTAAAGATTTTCTTTCTGTGGTGTCAGCGAGCAAGATTATCACGTTTATCAAGATCGCATGCTTTATCAGACCTTTTACGTGAATATCACATTTTGTTCCTTCAGCCAACACAGTCCACTGTCGTTCTTTTTAACCTAATTGTGGAATTTCAGCTCTGTGAGCACAGCAAAGCAAATCTTCCCTCACCTCCAAACAACAATCTGAAGAGTAAAGACACCTTGAAGCTAAGTGAGAAAATACCTTGTGTTACTTGCGTGAACCAACCATTTACTTAAGCTGTAATGAAAAGCTGTCTGACTACCCACTCTCTCTGCTCTTGACGTTCCATTGTTCTTCATTCTGAGGAACGGCTTTCCCTCTGACCTCTCTATGTCATCTGTGGCAGCCAATCCAATAACCCCACTAGCATTCACAGTGGGATGTCAACGGCACGTCATTACTCTGCCATCAGATCAATAGAACTTAATTTGGGCAGGTGGGACCAAATAAAAAAAAAACACAGAGCAAACTCCCTCGGGCACTCGGTTGGACAACCTCCATCTTTATAGAGCGGCCGCTTCTTTGCTTTGGTCTTTTGTTCAAATTCCACTGGCAGCTCCCAACTGTGTTTGGTCCCAGGAATCACCAGTCAATTAGTTTTAGATTAGTACCAGGGGCTATGCAGGGGTGGACGCTTTTTAAAAATAATGACTTCATTGGGATGAATGGGGGGGGGGATCGAGCTGAGGTTACCTGCATGTGCCCTCGAGGCCTTTATCTAGATGTAAGGAAAACATTAGCTCAATTATTCATGTGTACAGTGTGTCCAATAATTGCTCTAATTCACATCTAAGCAAATGACTCACTTCCGTCCAACAGCAAAGTGTTTCTCGTGCTTTTATTTAGATCTATACACTTTTTAATTGGCTTGTTCTCCAAACAGACTCCATTGCCCTGTTTGAGGCGTCTACTTGTAACAATGCATTCCAGTTTTGGCCAAGCCTTGCTCCTCTTCCTGTGTGAACACCCTGACTCCCCACACGATCCAGTCATCTCTGTCAGTTATTCTCAGTTGACAGCTCGGTTTTTGATCTGCCTCCCTCACAATGACTCCAGTCCTCAGGGGCCAGAATCCACAAGCTGCGACGGACATGCGTACAGACAATGTACCCCTAGGGACGGCCCCGCATGTCTTCCCTCAAGTCCGGCCAATTAACAACGATGATGAATCATTGTGAACCAATCGCTGACAGTCTCAGAAGGACAAGAAAAATAACAGGGAACAATTGGGACAGTGCGACTTTCCGAGGAGTCGAGTGTAACCCTTTCTGTCCAGAGCTGTGAATCCTAGAAGTACTTTGGAATTGGCAAACGGGCATTATCTGCTCTGACCAAATAAAAAAACCACAACATCAAGATTATAGTCCTTGTGATTAACAGGCACTTTGGATGGAACAGCTCTGGTGCATAAGCAACAAGCATTTTATTAATCTAAGAGCTGGAGGGATATTCTCTCTACGCCTCGGAGTAATTCATCGGGGTTTTACACTGTTTCAGACGATGCTGCTGGCTGCCGCAGGGACTCATTGCTACAAAAGTTTGGTTTCTCATTTCAGTTTTGCAGGCTTTTTGAAGTTCTGGCTTATTGAAAAACACAAATCAATAGTCATGGAAAATAATGGAGCAGCCATCTTGATTGCCTCCCGTTGGAGTTGCAGTTGCTCTCAGGGTGAAACTCTGGCAGAGAAACTGTGGCCTTGCGATGGTTCCCTGGGAATGTCAGCGGGGTCCCTGTTTAATTCATCTTTCTGAATCCATACAGGGTCTGCAGTGGACACATGGACTTGGTTTTACTGCTGAAAACATTAAAACATTGTAAGGATATAGGCTGGCTTCACACTTGCAGGAGTAAAAGTAGAAGCATTCCTCTTCCTACCCCGCTATGCCCCTTCACCCATCACCATTAACAAGTTAATGGACCATAAGACCCAGTGTTGTGAGCATTACTTTTTTTTGTCACTTCTCCTGGAATTTAATAACAGTACAGGAAATGGGGCCCTTGGGACAGACGTAATGCGATGAAGAGAATTCAACAAAATGTTCTTAGGATTTAATCTCCAGCTTTTCCTTGACACATTTATATCCCCCCCCCCCCCCCCCCCCCCCCCTTACAAAATGTGTGCATTCTGCCCAACAGAATAGTATATTTATGTTGTAAACATGTAAAATATAAAACCTTTTTACATCAGATACATTTCAGAAGCTGCAGTTTGGTGCAATTTGAAGAAAGGTATCTTTGTGCTTTAGTGTGACAGGGTGGGACAGTCCTGTTTTCCACACAGCTAGCCAGGGCTGAACGCACACTTTATTACAGCTGCTCTCAGAGAGGAGCTATCAGCTATTTCATTATTTACTTTGCATATTTAATTTCAACACGGTGATTGCATGTTGTTCCAAATATGCTACAGGGTCTCTGAACTACTTCTGCTGGGCTGCTTTGACTCAGGAGCAGGAGGCTTCACTACATCGTCTCAAAGGCAAACCTTCATCTCAGGATGTATAGAAATGTACGACTTTACTCTGGAGCCACAATCTGAATCTTAATTACTTGGTTTCGTTTGATTGACAGAAGCTGCTGGAGGCAACGTGACGAGTCGTGCTTGAAAGGCTCATTCCAGAGCGCGTGTATGCCCCGTTCAAACTAATTTAACTGGAGCACAATGAACAAGGCCAGAATTTATAGAGAAGGTTGTTAGATATGATGATTTTGGTTAGTTTGGTAGTTTCCTCGCCTGTTGTCAATAAGGTTTTAGTCAATAAATGAACAAATTGTTATTTCTTTGTTTTTTAGAGTTGTGATATACAGATCGCAATGAAAGTTGTTGGGCATGTGAGGCCAAAGAACATTCTCAATATGGACTCACTCAATTTCTGTACTTGAAGGAAAGACACTGTGACAATTTAAACCCAAAATCTTGGGGTGTTTTCATTTATATCGGCCCATGTCCCATCCACTAACATGGAGGAGGTGGGGTTTATGAACTATACTGCAGCCAGCCACCAGGAGGCAATCAGGAAGCTTTAGGCTTCACTTTCATTGTCCACCTTGTTATTCAGTCTATGTTTTAAAGAATTTTGAGATTTATTCTGCCTTGGCAAACAAACTAGACTTTACTTTACACTTAAGTTGGTCTTAAGTTACTTTAGGTTTTCCCTCAGAGATGCTCTGCCCCTCAAAGCGAGTTCAACCCCTAAACCCCTGGGTTGCTGACGTTGGCCCTGGCTAGTGTCCCCGGCTCTGAAGAGGAAGCAGGACTGTGGTTTAACTGCAAACAGTCGTCGTCTGTCTGCCGTCGAGCCCGAGAGGTCGATTCCTCTGTGGGTCGATCGTTTGACTCCTCGTCAAACCAAATGAGAAAAGACTTGATCGAGGGAAGTTCCCCTCGTGAAACCAACACACAACAAAAGTGGAGGATAATCTACCGGTGGCCAACTGTGACACACACACACACACACAGACACACTAACGTAGTGAATCAATGAATATACTGTATGTGTTTGAATAGAGTAGAGTTACACTATATGGACATGAAATGTGAGAACACACACACAACATATACCTTCCCACACATAACTAGTCTACACACACACACTTACACACACTCAAACACCTTCCCACACAAACACAACACACCATATTCACACCTGCCTACACACAATATGGACTGAATCTTTCTATCCACGTTTACAAATGGTCTATAAGAAGTGCCCACACGGCGAGTTTGTATGTCGGATCGGAACCGAACATCTGTAGAAATAAACTTAACATGTGATTTATTATATTTTTTGTTTAAATTATGTATTTACTTCTCTGTATAATCGATGCATTATTTGTTCAACTGTTTGTATTTTTTACTGTATTAGTTCCCATGCTCTGTTATCGCTCTGTGTGTGTGTTGGAATGAAACTGCATATTGTGGATGTCAAATATTTGTCATGGGTCCTTCTGATCTGTCCGGCTTTAAAACTGCAGCTCGGAGAAATCACACGTGTTCGATTCCATGTTATAATTATAATTTCCGCACAACCAAAGAGAACTTTCACTTTGAAGAGACCTCGTTAGATATATGGATTAACTGAGAGCACAATTCCTAATCGACTAATAATAACCATCAGTGACATTTTTGTTTTGTCTGCAGCTACACACACACACACACACTCCTAGACACACACCTGCACACACACACACACACACACACACACCCTGAGAGCCGTGTTGAGGAGCTGATAATGTGTCTGTCACACTGAAGCTCTTGTCAACACTGGCCTTTTCAAGGACCTTGTTTCTCAGTCCCTCTTAAGGAGAGGAGGAAAAAAAACCAGCAGGACAGTCTGAGTGGAAGATTGAACCGGCTCTGCTGCAGGAATTAGTATCATCCTTTGGCATGCACGTGTGTGTGTGTGTGTGTGTGTGTGTGTGTGTGTGTGTGTGTGTGTGTGTGTGTACATTTTATCTGCTTTCAAACAACCTGCTGTGTCTGACAGTGCAGCTCTGCTTGAGTGCGTCCTCAACATGAGACCAGCTACCATTCATAATGTGCGTGCGTGTGTGTGTGTGTGTGTGTGTGTCTTGGAGGGATTTTGTTATGAAGCTCTGTTCTGTCGGGGGAGTGATGGCTGAGTCTGGGTATCTGAAGCTTTTTTAATTAATCTGCCTTTCAGTCTTCAGGGCTCCACAATGAGGCTGCGCTTGTTCGGCTCGCTCGCTGTCACTCTCACACAAAAAAACGCACACACTCTCTCGCTCTGCCTCACACGTGCGTGTATATTGTAATGGCACGCTGCCCGTTTCATACACACGCGCCACGTGCTCGTACGCACACACAATGCAAACAATCAGCCAAACACATGGATTCCTCGTCTCACAGAAGTCTCACCTCTGCACACACACTAGTCACCCAAACAGGAGTATTGTGTCTTACACTGTACCACATTAACATACTTATTCATGCGTGCACCTCACACGCTCACACGCAGCTAATGCACCCGTACCCATCACTGTCATCTCCTCATTCTCCCGGTTGAGTGAGTTCCCCTCCTCTAACCTTGGTTTATTGCCTCCACTCCTGACCCTCCTGCTCCCTGATGCCTGATTAGCATTAACACAGCAGGTCGGTTTGCACTCTGACAGCTAGCGTGGTGCGTTCGATGCCCCGGCAGCGGGCAGCAGGGGGTAGAATAAGTGTTGCATGACCCGCCCACACACAGAGCTGGGTTAAGTAAAGGGATTTTGTGGCTTTTAAACTCTGGCGTTGCAGTGATTCCATCGCAGTTGTCTGCTGAGTTTAGATTCAGTGAGGACAGAGGAAGAAAAGAGAGGAAGAAGAAAAACTAAGCAAAGGAAAGTGAGAAAAAAATAACAATCTAGAAAGAAAAGGATTTTTAGAGAAGCTTATCTGGTTCCATGAGACCCTGACGTCCACAGAGTAAACATCTTAGCGTCTCTTCTACTAGATGGTCTGTTGGTCATCTATAATCTCTCTGGGGTAAAACCCTTTGTGTAAATCACCTCGACACACAGCACTGCAGAAACAGAAACAGAGAAGCAGCCCCGTGCAGAGACAGCAGGCGGCTTTATTTGACTGGCCTGGAGCCGACTGTCAGGAAATATCCTCGAGCAAGGCACTGAAGCTGAAGACGTGTGCGATGCACCTGTATGTTGGTCAGACTGAGGCTGAGAGCTCTGCAGCTCCGAGATATGAATTCACCGATCTCCACAAACATGGATTCTAAAGATAAGGAGTGTGTGTTGTTTTAGTTATTCCACCATAAAAAAGAGAAAAACAACAATCTGCCAGTACGACTGTGGACTGTGCTGCCCGGCCTGTACCAGGGATTCTGTTGAAGAAGTTAAATAACGTCACTGTACTTTTTATCAAAAGTTCCTCAAATAGAAACGAATCTGCTGGACACTGAATGTCCTGATGTAAAACCGATACTCGGCTTATTATGATCTACAGTTGCATTTACTTTCAGCTGTAGTAATTTGGACGGGAGCAATGGAGAGGATACGTTTTTTATTGAATCGTAAAAGAAAAAACTTTCACAAGCTTAATCTCATGTAACCATGACGACAAAGGTTCTCTTAGTTCTTCTAATCCGACCGAAACTTTTTGTTCCTCAATAAAAGAGAGAAGTGGGTTTAAAATACACAGTTAAGTGGACAGCACTGTTTAATAATATATTCAGTATAATACACATTTCTGCAGCTAAATTCTATCATATATTTACCTATTTACATGATTTTTACTTTAGGGTTAGAAGCATTTGTAACCTTGTTTAGATAAGTGCTATTCAAATAAATGTATTATTATTATTATTATTATTATGATGATGATGATGATGATTATTAAATGTAATCTCTATAGACATATTCTGTGGCCGTCTGTGTGCATGTCAGTAGTTCACAGTGAATTATTGAGACTCAGCATCTTGCTTGTGGCTCTGTCCTGGTAAAATAACAGTCCCATGATAAAAATCGGCGACGTGTCCATATGGTGAAAACTTAAGAAACGTCCCAAAACACCCACAAAGAGATTTAATCCTCCAATTGTGTGACAACAGCGGAGTCATCCGGTCCCAGCAGAGTGAAGCGCAGCACATTAAAATATTAACAATAGTGGAGAGAAACAGCAGCGTGCCACCTCTTGTTCCTTAAGCATCACTTAAATAACAATTGCTTGGCAATTACCAACTCCAGAACATTATCTGAGGGAAATGCTTTTATGCTTTTATGCTTTTGCTTCGGCTCCTTGGGGCGAGCGACGCTGCAAATTTAATAACAAAAAAAAAGGCATCCAAATAAAGAGAGGAGTGGAAAGCAGCTGTGTGGAGATGGTAGGAAGCAGCCGGTCACTGTCCTGTACAGTAGAAGGTGGATTTGGGTCCACGGGCTGTTCCATGTGTTGTTTTGTTTCTCCATTTCTCGGTGCATTCTCTTCCTCTTCACGTTGCTCATCTTCCTTTATATCCGTCAGCAGTTCCCTGCATTTCCCAGAACCACTTTGTCGCCCCTCGCTCTGCACTTTTATTTTATTACTGCTAAGTGTCGGTGGAAGCTGTGGATGCAGAAACAACACGAGAGATTGTTTCCGATTGAGAAAACGGTTTCATTTAAAAGAAAAAATCTCTGTCTGGTCTATAAAAGGTTTTCCTCCCTGTGGCTGCTCAGGGCTTCCCCTCAGGAAATGTGTGAGTAAATGGTTATTGAATGAACAGTGCGATCGATCAATCGCTGTCGTCCGATGAGCAAAGTCTGACACTTTTTGACAGATCTGGTCCCAGGATCAATTTCCTGATGTGGCCTAAACAGCTGCTCCACTGCTCATTTCAACGAAAGGAATTGGATTTTATTTTCTCTGACATTGAGACATTTTTATTTCAGACAAGGAGACGCTCCTCAGCTGTTGAGCATTGATGTAAAATGTCATCTCTTGCACTTAAATTATCTGCACTGACCCCAAACCTGACATTTTACAGTAAACACGTATTGTTAATGCTGAAATGTCAGAACATCATATTGTGGTTGTGTACGTTTTTATACGTCTCCGCCCATTCACATTCACAGCGCCACGGGTCAGCGGTTCAGTGCGATGCCACGCCGTGCTCCCAGGTTGCCAAGCAATCGATTACAGGCAGCGGTAGTGGTTGCCGGGGGCGACAGGCGGAAAAGTAATGGTTGCTAGGTAGCAGATAAGAACACAGGCTTCCATTAATTGCCTTCTGACACGACGGCAGAGAAAGAACAGGAGGTCGGGTGTTGACACATGAGGGATGCAAACACACGTCCGTAGACACTTACAGACCTACAGACAGACACACACACACTAACAGGCCTACAGACAGACACACACACACTAACAGGCCTACAGACACGTGAGTGGTTCAATGACCTTTCTACACCGGCAATCAATCAGCTGGACCACATGAGAGGTAACAGGAAACAGAGAGTGAGACAACATCAACAAGGCCGGGTGATATGAACAGACTGAATAATAATTGGATTTTTGCTCTCGTGGGACCAAAGACTGTAAATAAAGTTGGAGGACGCGTCTCAACAAAAGGCTGCGATGCCGAACCCGACACAAACCTGAATATCATTTCAAAAATGTTGTCAGAATCTGAACCAAGACCCCAATAAAACCCAAATATCCCGGGTACAGGAGCCACCATCTTGCGAAATTTTACGTCATTTTGAGGCCGAGCCGCAGAATCACGATTCCACCGATACACACGCTCGACCAATTGTGATCGAGTCACGTTTCATCCCTCTTTTATTGCATTAAAATAACTGATTAAAACCAAATCATAGAAATGGACATTCATCAGACGTTTCCGTGCAGTGAAATGAGAAAATCATTACTGTTACAGTCGACGGCTAATTTGGACGATTCCCTAGCGAACTGCAGCCTCTGGGCGGTGACGTCATGACCATCCTCCTGTGCACGTCCCTTTGAAAACAGGTTTTTTATTCGGTGCTCTGAGCGAGCGAGGCAGCGCGTGTGAGTGAGAACCAGTGGCGACGCTGCTGCCGCTTCCTGTTTGTGTGAAGCTCTAATGGGAGGAAGCCACCTCATTAAACAGAGCGCTGTACACATCTGTCGTCTAGTAAACACGTATTATATGACAGCAGCCTGATTAAATGGGCAACTGTCTCCCCCCCCGCTCTGCAACCCTCTTCTGTATCAACCTGCCTGATTAAATGCAAAGCAATATACTGGGAAGTCTCTCATGTATAAAGCACCTGATTAAAAGTGGATTACTGTACACCTGTCTATTTAACTTACCTCCAGAGTTTTATACAGAATCAGGCATCAGTTTTCCCAGCTTGCCTCCTGCCTCACCCCGACTACTAAGCCGCTCTCGAGTCCAGACGTGGGTCCTCGGCCCCGGCATCGCCTATTAAAGATACAGTTGTCTCGCGCGGCCCGGCGTTGCTTTGCGGCCGCGTAGAAGCTCAATAAAACCTTTTAGCTTGAGCTCAGAGGGAGGATGTTAAGCCCCCATGACTCGTGTTCTCGGCTTACAGACGGGGAGTGAGTGTGTCGAGCGTGTTGTGTACCACTTCACCGGCACACACTCACAAGCAAGCTTTTCCTTGAGCGACGCTGTTAAATGCTGTTAGGTTCGCCGTCTCCGCACCACTCTCGCTCCCTCAACTTGATCTTCTCACCTCATTTGCAGGAAATTCCACCACTTGCTGCTTCGGAGTCTGTGATGCTGGTTTGTAGCAGAAGAGCAGAGGGAATGGGGAATAAAAAACAAGAGGGAGAGGCGTCTCTGAGGGAAATGAAAGGACGGACACCACACAGAGAGAGAGAGGGATGAGCTAAGAGGAAGAGATGGAGAGAAAAGGCTTTTAGAGTTAAACCCAGACAGAGGATGAAATAAGTTAAGGGTGAAGGACTTCTTCAGCTGATTGGGAGGATGAAGTGAGACAAAAAGCTGAAAAACAAACGTATGCTTGAAACCTTTGTGTCCAATATCTTACAGTCTGCCCGGTTTAGCGTGAATATATAAGTCATGTGACCGAGTCCAAAGGCAACAGTGGTCGTTCCTGTTCCAGCTGGCCCCACTGGAATGGGACCTGCCATTATGGACAGTTTGAGGTGCAATGAAATGTACAAATGAGGGTAATGGGCCTCACATTCAGAGAGAGAGAGAGAGAGAAAGAGAGAGGTGGCCAGTCATGAACTGGTGCACTTGATGGATTGTTGAGTTTGGAAAGCAGTGTGTGAGGAGGAGGCCGAGCAGCGACGCCTTTATTCAGCATGTTTGAAGGTAGTTTCTGAACGAGAGGAAAGTGGCTCCCGGTTCCTGCCTGTACCTGTGAGATGTCTCGTGTTACGTCCTGAAGGCAGCGGGGAGGGAAGATGCAGAAGTGAGGAGGGAAGTCGAGGCTGAGAGAAACGATGTCTTGATGGATCAGCTGAGACGAAGAAGTGTGGAACAGAGCTTGAGGGGGACGGGATGATTGCAAAGGAAGATAATCAAAGGATAGCGTCAGAGTCGAGGCTGATGCTTGGAAATTGCTCTTTTAAGATAAGGGAGGCCGAGCGAGTGAAGGAGGGGAGGAGAGAGCTAAAGGAGATGACTTGATGGATATCCGGTTCTGTTTAGAGATTAACACAGACAGGAAGAAGGCAAACAAAGGGTTCTTGAAAGACTGACGAGGCAGCTTTGGTAACTTCTGAACCAGAAAGTGGGCCGAGCACGGTGATTTATACAAGATGAATGTAGGGATCACGTGTGGAAGCGGCGTGGAGAGGGACTGGTGGCCGGAAGGCAGAGGATACGGAGCATATTCATGTTCCTGGGCTGAAGAGAACACCGTGAACTTTACATTTCCTGAAACTGACAGATTTTTGGTGGAAGGTGATTTCCCCTCGCCATCCATTTGTCACTGCCGTCCTTCCCCCTGCGGACGCCATCCGCGACTAAAGGAGACGGAAACTGAGTAGCTGTGACATTTCCGTGAAAATCATGTCCACTCCGCTGGCCTCCGTCTGCACAGAGGTGGTGGTAAAAGCTCGGCTTGGCTTCCCCTCTGGATGAATTCTCCGTCATGCAGCACCGTGAGTTTGACTTTTCTGTCAACGGCAGCGGATGAAGAAAAGAAAAGAGCAACACAGACAGAAAATCGAGGAGAAAAGACACACGCACACGTACATGTGATCGTTTAATAGCTTCATTACAACACTGGCTGTGTTCGGTTGCAAACGACCAACCCAGCTCTTCTGTCCACCTGTGTTGGACAGTAGTCGAGTATCCTGTCATGTTGAAATGCATCAACCTGCAAAGATGCGCCTCAAGGCCTCCGCCAGCGTGTGCTCGCTTTTATGATCCTGTAAGAGTCCGTCCACATCAACAGAATCACATCATGGGTCACGTGAGACAAAGCTATGTTTACACTGTCCTGATGCAAAAGCTCCGGTTGTGCAAACTGTTTTTATTCAGGAAGGAATATGTTCAGGACATGTTCTTAACCTAAAAGGTGATTATATAGAGATAGATAGAGAGAGAGATGCAATCCCTTATTTATTTTAGTTAATGTTTTACAGTTGCCCAACATTGGAAAACTGACTGTAAGGAGGTCAATGAAAAGGGAAACTTCTGATCTCATTCACAGACTTTTAAATTGAGCTCCGCAGTGGGAGGAGGGACAGAGTGTCAGAGATACGCTCCGACAGGGGAAGAAGCATCCAGCGCTTCCAAAAAGGAAAAGCGTGTAGCGTGTTCTGAAATGTGATGGAGGCAGCTTGTCGTGCTCCGGGCTTAGTAGAACACTCAGCATGCAGAAAGGTGGCGGCTGAAGACGGTTCGAGCAAGAGGGAGGAGGGGGCAGCTGATTTGGTGGAGACGAGACGGGACCTCGTATTACTCTCCTCCCTTATTCCCCCCATCTCTCTGACTTTATCTCTTTCTACCTCGCTCCAATTTCTCTCCCTCCCTCCTCCTCCTCCTCCTCCTCCTCCTCCGTCACCCACACTCCCCTGACTTTTTGGGAGATGAAATCACAGCATGTTCCTGGAGTTTCATCAGAACCTGTCTGAGGGGACGAGCCACGTGCTCTGTGCCTCCTGTTCACTGTGCACACAGTGTTTCAATGTCATGTGCACATCACAGGGGGACGTGGCATATGTTTTTAAATGTGTTTGTGAGCTTTTCGGTTAATTAATGCTCCCTTCATTGTGACGTGGAGCTCGTTTTGAGAGACACGAAATGAACAGAAAGTGAGAAAAATAGCGAGCGTTAAAGGGAGGAGGGGAGAGGAGGCTCGAGGGAGCGAGCGCTGTGAAACCCGCAGGGAGGCGTGCTGCGGCCTGTGGGCTGATCCATCACAAGAGGTTGTTAAGAGGCAGGGGAGCTGTATTTGAGTGATGACTTCAAAACAAGATGCACCCACACACGTACTCATGTCCACTGGAAACAAAGCAAACAGTCGGGACGAGAACTGTCCACGGGGAGCCTCCACGAACAACTACACCTTCCAGGGCTTTTTCTTTATGTCCGTACTCTGGATTCAGAAACTTCTCTGACCACAGCAAGGTGGACGCAGCTGTGTGTTTCTTGTGTGTCGTGGGTGATGGCGTCGGAAAGAAGAAGTTGGATTGTAAGGATGTGGAGCTGAGAGATGAAACGTGTCACAGCTGTGGTTGTTTTTACCGCTGACCTCGTAAAAACACAGGTTTTAAAAATGTTGATAGCAGACATTTAGCAGCGTAAGATGAACCCAACCAACAGAACAGAACCCGGATATCATTCCAAAAAGTTTGTAGACGTCGGGGATCCACACATAAAAAAGAAATAAACACGTGCGCAGTGTGCTAATCAGTATCAGGTCTTTGGTCTTCAAATGCAGAAAAATAACATTTTTCTACTCTGCTGTCGACATTTAAACTGTATCCTCACCGTTCGATATTTTCTTAACATTCTGACTTTATTCATAGACGAGGAAAATACTTCTTCCTTCAATTTAGTTTGACCATTTGACCTTATTCTCAAAATTCAAAAAGAAAATAAAGTAACTTCCTCCGCTCATAAAAGTGATAAAAGTTTCAGCTTTTTCGATCGAATCATCCTCAAAATATTCCAGCTCTTTACTCAAGTGGTTTCTGGACCAGATTCTCAGATTGAATCTTGTGATGAGTGACTTGACTTTAGGGAAAAACAGAGAACTCATCTGATTTCAAACTCTGCTTCACAGTTTTCACTCCAGTCGTGAGGCTACTTTCAAACAGTGACCTGGATAAATATTCCGTCTGTAATTGAGTCTCGTGCTCTCGTGTCCACTCTGTCGTGTCCTGGACATCTTTTCACCCAGGACCTACTTTACATTAACAACAAACCTTGATAATGAAATCTCTCCGGGAGAAAAGCTCTTTCTCACCATCACATACTTGTGTTTCACGAGCTGTTGTATGACCTTAATCACGTCGGCCTAATCGGCCCCTTTGCCCACATCTCCAGCTGTTGCCATGGCAATCGC
The DNA here is from genome assembly GCF_009819705.1 of Hippoglossus hippoglossus. NCBI lineage: Eukaryota > Metazoa > Chordata > Actinopteri > Pleuronectiformes > Pleuronectidae > Hippoglossus > Hippoglossus hippoglossus. The sequence goes on along the minus strand of NC_047151.1, from coordinate 27,069,932 downwards.
CCCTGGTGGTACGTTGGTGGACTCCAAATCCACCACAGCTTCTCACGCCGCTGCGCTATCGTCCCCCATCTCAATTAGCGGCCAACAATAGTCTCTCTGAAGTGAGCGTTCTGCCAGACGAGCCAATCAACACACATCCCGCCCTTCGTCTCCGAGGAGGATTTTCTCCCCTCTGCCAGATATTCACGGCTCATTCTGCTTTTTCAGGGACCGAGATAGATGTCGGCTCGTCCCCCCCGCCGCGCTCCCCCCGTCCTCTCGCCTCCCCCACATTTCCTCTCTCGTACTCTTTGGCCTTGTATTTCATTTCTCTTCCCTCGTCCTCGACTGAGGAGAAGACAAATCACTGCCAGTGTCCTGCACTGCCGCTTTAAAACCAAAGAAACGGGATGTTTCACTTCCTGCGTTCAACATCTGACCAAATCTGTTTTAATTTTTCAAAATATACAGATATCACACACTCGCAGCTGTGGGGTTGTTTCAGCAGCAGCAGCAGCGAGTTGTATGATGATGGAGGCAAAACAGATCCTTGCAAATACTCACTTTATAAAATATCTCATCATCAAGAGACATGAATTAATTCTCTCTGTCAGTTCTTATCCACGACCCCAGAAGAATCCCACCTGTGCTACAGAACCAAAACTAAAGGAACAGACTGATGAGACGACCCTTCATCCACTTCTCATGTGGATGATTCAGACCCGAGCTCGACCTGATTCACGTCCCGGGTTTCGCTCCTCTCACTTTAGGACTTAATGCTGTTCTTCATCTTCCTGCTGCCGGACGTGTTGGTGAAAGGCAGCGAGGTCCCGCTGGAAGGAATCACAGGCAATTAAAGATATCAGCTCATGTGGCTTGTGCTGCGTCAACTGGAGCCACAGAGGCAGAGAGGAAAGAGTGAGGAGCACATTTTAATCACCCAGATGATGATAGTAGTGTGTGTGTGTGTGTGTGTGTGTGTGTGATTGATGGGGTGGGGGGGGGGTATTACGGGCAGGGCCATCCCATTAATGGCGTGCATGTGTGTTTGGCTTAATGCCCTTAATCATGTATGTAGCTGCGTGTGGGAGCCATTTTGTGTGTCTGTGTGCGCCTGCAGCCCTCGACACACTTCACTGTGACTTTGCGTTGACCTCATATCGGCGACATCAGTGTCAGACGCTCCCCACTGAGGAGAAACTCACACGTGCACATGAATGTACTCGAGGTGAGAGAGCGTCGCCGTGCACAGCGCCAACAGGGGACACAGGGGGGCATCGGTTGATTGCTCATTGTTTGTCGTGCAAAGATTCACACACTCTCACATTCACACTCGTGTCTTATTGGCTGTCGTTCGCCTTCGTTAACATCGCGGTCCCTGTGAACAGATTTCCCAGCGTTAACCATCCGACCCGCAGCCAAATGCTGGAGCTGTTTGTTTCTCCGAGCCTGTTAAAGCCGGGGGAGTGGAAACATATTCAGTGGTCACGGATGATGAAGAGAAAAAGATACGATTTCACCCACGAGTCGTTTCTTTGACGTTAGACGACACTGAAATAAACCAGGGGCAGGAAACTTCCACTTCATCTTGAATATAAGGAAAGAAATCACAAGTTTCAGACGCTGCAGGTTTTAGTTTGAAATCTCCGGACAGGAAAATAACCTTTAACTCAGTCACTGCCTCAGCTTCCTGATTTGCTCAGTAGACAATCTGCTTCCTGTTGACACCGGCCCGCTCATACCCAGAGTGCAACAGTGTGGATGGAGCCTGTGTCCATCTGTCTGTCCGTCAATCTGCCGTCATTTTGTTTTCCGCAGCACGTTCAAGAACCACCACACAGTTTTGGATTGACCCCCGACCATTCCACTCCATCCCTCCCCCTTCATCCATCTCACTTCTTCTTCAGGGCTTGAGCCACTCCCAGAAGTCCCTAGAGAGGAGACTGACACCCTGGACATCTCTCCCGTCCATCACAGCACCAACATACAGACAAACAACCATTCACACTCACATTCAGAGTCTCCAATTAATCTCAACCCCAATCTGCATTAGTATGAACTGATGGCAGAAGCATGTAAACATCCACGGAAACACGGGAAGAACACGCTAACTCCACACAGGAAGTCGACCGAGTGTTTGCTCTCCAAAGCGAGAACCCCTGAGTTTGGACAATCAGTAACTTCTCCTCTGGCTCCAGCCTGAGATAAACTCCCATGTGGAACTTCCAGATTGTCAGTAAATGTCTCGAGACGATAAACCTGACATTTCATTTTTTATCTTTGTTTTGAAGGACTGGGATTCAGCTCCTCAGATCGTTGTTCGTTATGTGCAACAAGTGGTGATGAGCGCTGCAGCCTGAAGGGACCATTAGCGGGATGTTGAGTCTTGTTAGTATTATTTACAGGGATAATCAGCGCCTGCAGACGAGGGACAAACGGTATCAAGACGCAGCGAAGCTTCTCTGGAACGATGCTGCTTCCTCTGATTCTGAGCATTATTCACAAACACGTTTTTATTCAACTATTTCAAACACGGTGAAAGATTCAATTATTTGATATCGTTATTTTATCAAACTCATTTTTAAATGAAACCCGACGTCTACTGACATCAGCCAAACACTGTCAGCGGATGTTGGAACTTTATTGTCTTATTACGGTTTTTATTTTCCAAAATTCATAAAATTCAAACATTCATAATGTGAAAGATCAACACAAAAGAAAAAGTTCTAACAGGTTTCATGTGATGTTCGTTCAACTTTATTAAACTTTCTGTTAGTTTTCACTGCTCGAAACTTTCTCGGCAAACTTTTGAAAGACTGATTATCACTGAAAACCCTTTTTTTTTTGTGATAAATCTTATTTATTACGATTCCAACTTTAAGGAATATTGTATATTGTTGCCTTTAGTACTTTTCCATTTGTATCTAATATATAAATATTCACTCTCTTTTCTTAGTGTTTCTATCTTTTCCTCCTCTTCTTGATTCTTTGGACTCACAGTTCCTCGACATCATTAACACTGACGCATCCAGAAAACAAAAGTCCACCCTAACGAAGCCTTTCATCGATGTGCCGGTTGTTATTAGTTGAGCTTGTTGAGCGGAGCGACAGATCAGAGGGGACCCATGACGCTGTCCTGTCACGTGCATGGACACGGACGGGATTCAGACAATGAGCCGAGACGTGAAAAACCATCTGTCTCCGCCCACAGACTTCCTGTATTGTTACAATCACAGACCCGTGTCAGCGGCGGCAGCTACTTCCTGTCCCGCCCCTTGTTTCTTTTGGGGTTTTTTTCTCACTGTAATTTGCTTGATTTCATGTCTCTGGTGTGATTTTTACAGCCGTTTGGTTTCCCGCTCGGAAGTCGGTGTGTAAACTAAACGGAAGGAGGCAAACAAACGAGATAAACCTGTGAATTTTGTACAAACTGTAGGAACAAATGACTGTTTTTCTACTGAGCCTGTTAATCAATCTATGTTTCTTTGGTGGTGGGGGGTGGGGGGTGGGGGGGCGAGGGATGATGTCCTCCGTGCAGAGGGCGGTTGTGGTTGTGGGGAACGAGGGATGAGATTTTTCTGCGAACGGTCGGGGACTGTGCAATGACTACTTGTAATTATTAACAGAATCCAGAGTATAGAGGTGGAAAAAAATGTCCCTTGTGACAAATGAAATAAAGTGTTATATTTGCATGATTCCCTGTATTTTCATGGAGCAGATATTTATGGTTGTGTATACTGAGTGTATGTACGTCATAGCTGTTTAATTATGAAAATGAAAAACTGTCACTTTCTTCTGTGAATATAAATATACAGATTTCTTAGCTCTTTTATGACGAACCCAAGTGTTGCTGAGTGTCTCTTGTTGCTTTCGCTCTCTGTTGTTTCGCTCTTCACCACCAGAATCTGATCTTCCCATCAGCCAACGTCGTACGTTTGAGCGACTCTTTCAAAGTAGATGTGTCCTCCGAGGCGCGGTGAGAACCCGCTCCGCTGAGTTTTGGAATTACACCCCAACAAATCCTGCTTTCAAACTTTCTCCCGCGAGAGACGGATTTACATTTTCTAAATCGAGGCTTCAAACGCCGACTCCTCCCAGAAAAAAAACCTCTAAATGCATTACAGCTTCTCCTTCTTAAAGAACGCCTGCCACAGGGGAGGAGCTCTGCAGCATCGCTCTGCTCCTCGTGCATCCTGAGCTGAAAACGCTGTACAAACCAGTCACATGGGGCTTTTGTTGCTGAAAGTCCCCGATGTAAAAAAACAAGCCAACGAAGAGTCGGAAAAGTGACTTTAAAAAGAGACTCGTGAGGTTCGACTCCAAGGAAGTTATTTGTCATTTGTCAGATTCTGTCCCCAGGTATCGCTTGTACAATATATACTTTGAGATGTAAAAAAAAACTCAGATCTGAAAATATACTTATTAATTCATGATAACAACAATAGGCGACAGGTGTCACATTCAACTTTAAACAGCTTTGTTTACACTGTTTCATCTGCTGCACAGCAACAGAGAATATGAATGAGGAGGAGCAGAGTTTAACATGGAAAATCACTGGTATATAAATATATGGGAAACTATGGACGTCACACTTTAAATATGTCTGATATATAGTCTAATACCAGTTTAACAGGACTGATATAAGAGTGAGGAGGGGAAGGATGAAGGGATGGAAAGAGATTCAGTGGATGAAAGAAGACGTGAGACTCATGGTGGAAGTTTTGCTAAATGACGAGTTATTTATTTCTCATAGGTGTCATGCACTCAGGGAAGAGGGTGAAAGTAAAGGATGTGAGAAAACAAGACAAAGAGTAAAGAAGAGGATAAGATAATAAGTTCTATTTAAAAAACATTTGCTTATCATTTACTTCACTATTGGCTGAAAGGCTGAAGTGTTTTTAAGGGATTAAAGTGTGTTACTGGTGTTGATATAAATCCAAACAAATGTAGAAAAAGCAGTGAAAATAATGAATTTCCACTCAGATTATCTCCTCGGGAAACTCACGGTTTAATCAGTGAAATAAAAAGATATTAAAAAACAGCAGGAGCTTCACTGATGTGGGTTTATTGCTTTGAGGATCCTTCGTCCTGATGATTGAAGATGTGCAGTCGGATAATGTTTCACTGAGAAGTGGAACCAGGTTCAACATGTTTCCTGAACGGTCTCATTAGAATTAGACTTTATATAAAGTATATACATCCTCTCACTGTACAAAACGAGGCAAGAAATTGGTGACACATCGTCGAGATCCTGAGCAACCAATCGTGAGTCGGTAAGATTTAAAACAAATTGTATTAGATTAAATGGGTCTGATTATTATTTATCAGAGTTCATCATTTAGTCGAGCCTATGTCCCATCTGCTAACGTGGAGGAGGCAGGGTTTATAACCTGTAGCCACCGGGACCCTCAAAATGTTTGGGCTGTATTTTTTACCATCAGTGAACCAGTTCCATAATCTCGTCTTCTTAACCAAGGAGTAAACCTTCCAATCCTCAAATAAACAGTTTTTACTTTGTGCTCTCAGTCTTGAAGTAAATGTGTCATTTATAAAAAACAGAGAATGACCCAGTTGTGTAATCTGGGACTTGAAAAGCACCACAGCCAATAACAAACTAGAAACAGCTCCTTGCAGAGTGCAGGAGTCAAGTGAACTGAAGTGAAGTGAAGTGAAGTGAAGTGACCACAGACGTCAGGAAAGTAAATGACCAAACAGAGCAGAACTGAACTGAAGGCAGATTGACACTGGAACCTTCAAGACTCAGCAACTGGGATCCGACATAAACAAGGTTTATATTAGAAGCTGGAGACGCCGACGTTGAGATTCTCCGTCGGTCAAAGGAAACGACGTCATTCAGCACCAGCAGGAATCCAACTGCAGCACCAAGGACAGCTCCAGAATCAGCACCCTGGACAGCTCCAGACACTGAGCTGTGTGTACCTCAGTTCTGAAAACAGCGTTTATATAAAATCCATAAAGAGAAAGAACCAAGAACCAACTGGATGAAGTCACTCAGACACTAAAATATCATTTAAATGAGCAGCTACAGTGATCAACATTATCTTATTATTGCAATGACCGACTGAAAATATTAAGTTCTGATACATACTGACCGCACACACACACACACACACACACACACACACACACACACACACACACACACACACGCACGCACGCACGCACATGCACGTGTATATGCAATGACCCAAAGCACAACTTGCACAAGACAGTGGCAACACATATGACGAGCACAACATATAGATTTAAGTGAGTTAACTGGGTAACATGTTGCATGAAATCTGCTGACTGTTCGTTACAAGTGTTGTTGACATTCAAAGCTGCAGTTTACATTAGGGAGAAGCTAATAACAAGTTAATTTGAAACTTTTACATGTTTTGAACGTCAAATTATAATCCACTTAATAACACAATTCTTTATTAAAGTCTCAATCAAACCCAGGGAAATGCCTCCATTTCATTCATGGCTTTGTCCGTCTCTGTTATAACGTCCAGAGAAACCAACAGATGCTGAAGAAAAGAACAGAGTTAGCCTTGTTTTGGTCGCTTGTAAGGATCACGATCATTCATCGTCTTTAGCTGCATAACGTGAACACAACTTTGATAAATGACCTCATCCCTGAACATGATTTGCTTCACAACATCATTAAACCAGGTCTTATGTTATTGATTTTGATTGAGAGGCCCCCAGGGACCAAAGTTACATATTCTGTGTGTAAAACTCGACTGATTAACTGGAACATAAACTAGAAAATAAACTAGAAAATAAAATAACCACCAAGCATCCCCCAGAGAAATGAACAGCTTCCACCGTCATCCTGCAGGATTTAAACTTACTGCACATGTGGCACGTGCCCTCTGACTCTCACTCTGAGCGGCGATGAGGCTCTGAGAGTTTTGTTTTGCTTTTGTGCAGCTGCCCCGGGAGGAAACGGCACCGGTGGCCTGCAGCGTCAGACAGAGATGGGCTGGGAGATACGAGCACTTGACTCTTCCCTCCTCCTTGATGGGAACTCATTGTGTTCTGACCTTTAAGTTCCTCGATATCTCCCTCCACGTGTCTCTCGCTGTTTTCCTCCCGGCCGCTATCTCGCTGTGAGGGCCCCCGACTTGACAGCTGACTTGAAGCACTGCTGCGGCACCGGCGTTTTGTTTAACGATCCACCCCCCCCACCTCTCCTATCTCCCTTTCTTTGCCGAGTCTGTCTTAATATGTTCTGTCTTTCACCTCTCGTCCTCTCTCTCCCTCTCCATTTTGCTGCCACCTTTCCCCCTCCCTCCCTCCCTCCATTGTTTTAATGAGAACGAAAGAGGGAGCGTGACTGTTGCATATCAGTATGCAGAGCATCAAACCCCCCCCTCTCTCTCAGCAGAAACCTGGTAACTGGGCCACAGAAACAATGGCTGCTCAGGGCGATGGGACTGAGCAGCTGAGACTCAGACGGTCCACTGACATTTTATATCAGCTCCTCATAAAATGGCAGAAACAGAAAGAGACAGAAAGAGAAGAAGTGAAAGAACTGAAGAGTCACGACCGAGACAGATCACATATTTAGTCACTAAACTTTTAATTTGCTTTGTGGATCAAGTTTGATAAAAAATACTTTTATACAGGCGTTGTACATACATTATATTTTTTTAAAGGGTCCAGTTTGGGGTCGTTTTGAGGATTAAAGCAGGGGGGGGGGGGGGGGGGGGGGGGGACGTTTTTCCTATTAAGTGCTACTTCAACTTTTATAACATCCTGCGAGGGCCCATAATAAATTATTCAACACAGAGTAACTTCTCTAATGTGATGCCTGGAACTGTAGAGAGAGGCATCTGATGACAGATGGTAGTGATGATGGTGATGATGATGATGATGATGATCAATCAATCAATCGATCAATTAATCAAATTGTATTTGTATAGCCCATATTCACAAATCACAATTTGTCTCATAGGGCTTTAACAAGGTGTGACATCCTCCATGATGGTGATGATGGTGATGATGATGAAGGTGACACCCACAGTAGAGCGTGACCCCCCGACCGAAACTAGAACTACCTAGACTGACAGAAACCATTTACTTTGACATTTTTGTTTGGCCCATGACCCGTCTGCTAACATGGAGGAGACAGGGTATATGACATATACTGCAGCCAGCCACCAGGGGGCGATTGGGACACACTGGCTCCACTTTTCTTTATAACCAGCCAATGATTTTAGCTAAAACTCAAATAATAATTAAATAAATATAAAATCTTTCCCCATTAGTATATCTTCACCAAGTTCATCACTTTTCTTTTTGTCTGTTGCTCCATCGCAGGCCGGAGAGACAAACTGTCCTTGTTGTGATCTGTGGATGTCTTGTTTCCTGTCAGTGATCTGCTCTGTGATAGAGGAACATAAGTTAACGCTTCACAAATTGTGCCCACATTAGCTCACTCACCAGAACGTGTGACGTTGCCTCTGCAGGGTTCTGAAAGCTGCCTGTTGGAAACCTAAACTCACAACATTTTCTAGCTCCTCTAGTTCAGCGTAGACGGTCGAGGTCGGCTGTTCTTACCCCTGAATTCACAGAAACAAACTCCTGTGTTTGAGACCCAGGACACTTCTGCTCGACCTGAGCTGACACGTTCACCTGGGCCCCAACTGGCCTCTTGGCTTTCTTGTCCATCTGCTCCTCGTCCGCCCCGAGTGGGGACATGTCCAGTCTGCCTGTATTGGTGAGGCAGTCACGGAGCAGAGGTGGGTCGGGTCGGGGAGGGGGGGGGGGTCTCTGCTTTTACCTGAAACTGGAGAGGGACCAGACCGGATACATGTGCAGCTCCCACAGGATCAGAATGAAATCATGTGTCAGCAGCAATGGGAGAAAAACACATGTTACACAAGGACATACTGCAAAGTTTTATTATAAGTAAAACATTTTATTTATTTTTGTTTCCCCCCTGAGCCAGACAGAATGTAGTGTTGGGGTTTGCTATGAGGAATCAATATTTTTTAACCTTTTTCTTTATACCACATAAAACTAAAAATATATCCTTGTGTCACCTGAAGCCCCTCAATCTCCCTCTTGTGGCTGGTTGCAGGACACGTGATAAACCCTCCTCCATGTTAGTGGATGGGACCAACATAGCATGTCGAAGTACACGTACATTTTTTTATAGTACTGATGTATTCTGATAACTTTGGTTTTCATTAGTTATCTGAGAGTTCAAACATCATGATTGACAGCTGAAACTGACTTGCGATGTATTGGGGGCGGGGTCTCGATGCCGTTCCAACCCCTTGATTGCTATTGCACAAGACTCCGGCTCCAGATGACGTCATTGGTGCAAGATGGCAGCGTCCGTCCCTTTATTTTACAGGCTGTGGTAAAACAGTTTGACAGGTGCGATATGTCCTTGGATGAGTTTAGGGTCAATTCACGTATTCTTTTCTAATCAATGTCCCCAAAAAGAGTTGTTTTTATGATTTGAATTTGTACCTGTACTTTCTTTTCTTTCTTTTCTTACAGCCCACATTTGGTCGAGTGCTGCTTCACATTGTAAATCCTCCTTTCTTCATAAGTGCCGTCACGATACCGGCTGAGACGGCTCCCTGCTTAGAGGAGGGAATCTAACTTTTAAAAAATATACACCTTTACTTTGTGACTCTGAAAACGACCCAGTGTGTTGAAACTTTCCTCGGTTGCACCTTTTCTCCTCCAGGATTCTATGCGGGTCCAGTTGCTGTGAAGTTGCCCATTGAGCGGCTTTGATTACAACTTCTCCTCCTATTGCCATTTGGAGCCGAGAACTCGCCAAATTGCTAAGTGCTCCTCTGAGGTTTATGTTGTGCTGCGGCTGCACACTGCAATTCAAACCGACATCGCAATTCGGTTGGGTTGAAGCAGTGAATGTCGAGCACTTTCCCAGCACATTCAGGGCTCAGCCTTGTCAGCGGCTGCCGTCCTTTACAGCGAAGGTCTCGAGCCATTCACTCTCCAGATGAACTGTTTGCAATGACTATACTTTGCCGTGTCTCGGTTTCCTTCTTGTCCCGGCACAATTTGCTCCTTTAATAGCCACCTGCAGCACCTGTGAGAGGCCCGGGGAGACAGGAAGCTCCAATCACGTCTCCTCAAACAAGCATTATCAGTGCCAAGACTTGGTGGGAGGCACAACTTTCACTCTCAGGGCTCGGGTGCTCGTGATAAATCCAATAAATGATTCAGTATTAGTTTTAAATCTGTGCGTTGACCTTGACCGCAGAGCTCAAGCTCAAACTATGACATCGCTCAGTTCTTATTGACGTAACAAAGAACAGCAGGTGAAGCAGCAACGCACAGAAACGCCGCCCAGTCATTTTCTCTGCGTCGTCTTGAAGGAAAAAAACACAATGTGACGAGGAAACGATCCGTGAATACAAACACACACACACAAGTGCTCACAGCAGCAGACATTTGTTTGATTGGTTTTACATTCACACTTTTATTTTCTGCTGCTTCTCCTCACCAGTAATGATAAGCAGCTTCGGCTCCCATCACTTTAATGTTTAGCACGACGTCGTTTCCCTCCTGACAATGTCTTCTGCAAAAAGAATCTGTATTTGCAATTATTTTGTTGTTTTTTTTGGAGAAAAGCTCCATTGAGTCTCCTCTTTACGCTCAGTTATAATATTGTGAGACGCTGTAAATGTGATGAGAATGTGGAGTTGTGAGAGATAACACGCAGCCCTATTACTTCTTGATTATTCTTCCTATTCCATGATACCTTCAGACGCACCGGCGCTCTGGCTCCGTTAAAGTGACCCGTGTCAGTCTCATTTCAGAGCAAGTGGAAACCTGTTCGCTCTCAGTGCTGCGTCAGCGGCTGTAAAGCCTCACGCTGCAGCATTTAATGTGGTCATTCGTCCGCAGTGACTCAGATGGAAAATTGCCTGCACCGTGTAAAAAGGGCGAATACGAGGGGTGTCGTTTCAAAATCCATCTCAGGGAAATGAACTGCGCTTTTTCTTATCGGTGGTCATTTCTGCAGAACATATATATTTTATATTTCCTTTCTAAGCCATTTAAAAAGTGCTCACATGGTGAAATACATAAATATACCCAGTCATATGTGACATATTGAAGCTTCTAAGTACCTCTCGGTGGATGATTACGCCGCCGTCAGTGACGAGGCTCAGCCCATTTATTTGTGCAGCACATTTCAGACACAAAGGGAATTCATACTGCATTGAAAACACCAGAAAGAAAAACTGCATAAAGATATTAATGCAAATTATAGCAATAAAGGTTTTAAAGTTAAGAACAGGGACATAACTGCAGGACAAGAGGGTGAAGCGGTTCATGATGAGTAGTTCATGTTCAGTCAGAGGTAGCACGATGGTATTTCAGGTAAATTAACATTGTTTTTTTATTATATTTTAATTCACATTTTTATGGGATACCTGAAGAGATGAGGAGAAATGAGCCCGACAGAGACAAGGGGCTAATTGAGCCATGGGGACAAACCAGCCAAGAGTTTCTTCACTTACTTCTCCCTGCATGTCGATGGACAAAGGACCTGAATCCTGGCTGAGACGAGACGGTTGTGATGAAGAATCTGTTTCCTCCTTCAGTTCACAGAACAACTGGTCAGGATGCTGTAGATGATCCCAGTCCGTGACCAGTGGACCTTTAGTCAGACAGTTTCTCCTCGTGCACACAGACTGGACACAGACAGATGTTCACTTGTCGTTCATCAGAACTTTTTACTGAGTACAGCTGCTGCAGAGCTGAGGAGAAGACAGATCTCTGTGGCATTGCAACTTTAATGTGGAGTGAAAGATGCAAATATTTCTTCAACTTTGTCTGATTTATAGACTTTTAAACCAACTCACCTGGATTGCCCCCTGGTGGCTGGCTGTAGTTTAGTTCATTCAAGCTGCAGGTGACTCTTTAGCTGAGGGATTTCTGGATCCTGACAGTCGCTCTGTCTCCCAGGGGATGGTTTTGTTTTAGGACAGGTGCTTGTCTGGCTGTGTGGGGTCAGCAGTAAACCTCTCTGCCCTTTTTATCACCCTGCCCATGATGCAGTGCTTCCATTGACAGCTGCTGACAGGTAATAACCGCCCGGCGGCCTGGACGGCAGCGGAGGTCGCCCTTGGAGTGACAGGAGGCAGAGGAGCTGCTGCAGGAATTAGTTTCATCCCAAATATCCTCACAAAGCCATTAGCACACCAAGGTCACACGTGTAGCACGTGAGGAATTTAATTACATTTTCCCAAAGAAGTCAAATCTCTGTAGCAAAGGAAGTTGTACACAAACAATCCTTCTTAGAGGCCAGTGTTTTGTCTTTAATTAGAACGTGTTTCTAACTTTGTGGGGGCAGTTTGAGGAAGGTTCATTTTTAAATATGATTGTGTGCTTGTGTAAAATCAAAATGTCTATAACCTCCACCAAGGCCCAACTGTCACCTTAATTAAATCAAGTTGCCCTAAAGTGCAAACACACACAGATATCAGTCCTTTAAATATCCCAGATTCTTTCAGTTTCCTGGGTGATCGGTGGGAATGTAAACAAAACGACAGAGTTCATGATGTTAAAGAGAGAGACAAAGAAATTGCTGGATCCTCCCTCCCAAATCCTCGGGCAGGGAGAGAGAGAGAGAGGCTGAAACAGGGCTGAGGACATCTTGTCTTCTAATAATCCTACAAACTAACAGACAAACACATGGAAACATAACCTCCTCAGCGTAGGTGAGGAATAATCTTTGTAAGTTGGAAGTGGGAGAACTTTGTTGACCTGCTCAGACCTATGACCCCGTTCAACCTGATTGGGATGAACCAGAAAGAAAACATACGACTGCTCCTGTGGTCGAACGGGATTCAATATCTGCAGCCAGTTTCTAAAACCTTGTGCAACATCTTCCCAGAAGATTAGAAGCTGTTATGAAAGCAGATGAGTGTAAATGGTTTTGGAAAAACAATCACACATGTTTGGCCATGAGGTGTGTGTTAGTGCCTCTTAATGTTAAAGCACTGCTACAGGGCTGTGCACACACACACACGACAAGTACACACACACCAGTTGGATACACTCATATACACAATTTAATCCTCTGAGAACACACACACACACACACACACACACACACACACACAGCAATTCATTACCTATTGGAACTGCCATTGACCTCATTGTGCAATCAATTCTATTCTGCACAGAGATGCCACACATACACATACACATACAGTGCACGCACGCACGCACACACACACACACACACACACACACACACACGTACACAGCAGGGTTTAATCAGAACTTTGACCCGAACACTAATTGCAGACGCAGCAGTATTTCCTGCTGATTTGTTATCTCTTTATTGTGCAAAGTCTGTTCTTTTACTGTGAAACAAGACAGTTTGTGCTGAGGGGGGGGGGGGGGGGGGGGGGGGGGGGGGAGAGTGTGAGAGTAATATCAATCAGGGGAAATCAGTTCGGAGTGCATCCTCTCTCCCTCTCTCTCTCTCTCTCTCTCTCTCGTCCCCTCCACTCGTCTCCTCTTATCTCTCCTTTTATTATCTTCACACTGCACTCTCCAACTTTTCCTCATCCTGACTCCACTTTACCTGCAATTTCCTCTGCTCGCGTCCTCCTTCAGTCCAACGCTGTCCCCGTCTCCCCGCCGCTCTCTGCACAGCAGGGCAGGCAGAACAGTGTCAAGTGTGTCCACGGAGCCTGTCGTACGGTCGGCTGATTGGACGAGAGCCCTCCTGTCCGCCGTGGCTCAAATGTTACAGACGGCCTCTCAGCTCATGTTGGAGATGCCCCCCCCCCCCCGCCCCCCGAGACGGTGTTTGGCAAAGAGGTTTCTGGTTTATATACACTACACATGTCCAAAGGTTTGTGGACATTCTGATCCTTACACGTAAAGTATGCATGATTAATCTACCTCTGCAGCAGCCGTAGGTTTGGTTCTGATGTTGGTCTCTCTCCCCTTTCATGAGTAAACGTTGTCCTTTCATTAATGCCCCGAAAAAATAGCGTCAACAAAACGAACATCTGCCAGCGCTCCTCTGGATTCGTGGCGCTCAATGACGACCTTGGTGGACGAGGCCTGCGTCACGGCCCCTGTTTCTATTCATTCCAAAGGGGCTGAGTTCAAGTTCTTTCACATCAAATTGCAAAAAAATCTTGTTTGTGATAAAGCCGTGCAGGCATGCGTCTGCAGTTTGTGATCAGGTCACACTCTCTTAACTGTGCAACATTGGTTCTGTCTGTGCAAAACAATGGTTTAAGTCATTCACTGAACATTTCCTCACGCTGCACATATTACACTGTGTATATTAGTTTTTATTCCATTTTCCTTACACTTAAGTACTGGATGTTACTTATTATTACTCACTGAGGCCTATTTTTGACTCTTGCTGTTGTAATATGGCAAATTTCCCCATTGTTGGACTAATACAGGATGATCTTCTCTTCTCTTATCTTATCTTAGAAGACCCAACAGAGCAGGTTGGGATGGACGATGGATGGATGAGTGAATGGATGGATGGATGACGTTTGCACATTGAGATACGGGTGAAGGTAAAGGCTGAATTTATGCTACATCAGCCTTTGAGGTTTGAGTTTATTCTGTGTTCCACTGACATTTAAGATTCTCCATCTCAGAAAACATTTAAACTATCCACGGGGGAAAAGGCCAAAAGAAACAGCAGGACAACACATGCCTCGGGGAGACAGAGACAATATCTTCTGTGTTTTGAAAGTTGGACGAGCTGAAAGTTTCCACAAGTCTCACTGCAAGAAAAGGAGACAAGTCCATGGAGTGTTTTTTGCTTCGGGAGGTTTTGAATTCAAGATTCAAAACATCAACCTGAGGACAGAGAAACAAAGAGTTGGACAAAAGTTGCTCAAAATGCCCCAGAAATGACATCTTGTTTAGTTTTTCTCCCACTTGCAAAGTTTGACGTTGTCATTGAAATGCTCATATCTTCAGAAAATACTTTCCTCACTGCTGCTACAGCTGCATTTATAGATTGGGTATTATAGTATTTATAGAAAGCCCATTTTTGATTTGATTCATTTTGAGTTAGTAAAAAAGAGGATCAATCATATCCAGTGACAACTGTAATCTGTTGAGATTGTGAGACTTAAAATGTGTCCTTATGATTCGCATATACATTAGATATCATTAAATATAACAATCCAAAGAAAGTGAAAGCAGTTTCCCATGTTTTGGTTTTGTAGGTTATTTCAATCTCGTAAAGTGGCAGCATCACACAAAGAGAAAAGTTTTTCAATGTCAGCGGGAATCCTGCGTAAACTTTTTTTGTGGCGACGAGGGAGTTCCTTAAACGACACCTTTTCACAAAGCCTCTCAAAAGTCTTTTTAAAAATCCAACACTGCTCTTCCTGTCGGCTTGAAAGTCGACTGTTCAAAGTGAAGTTGTTTCATGTGTCAGAGAAAGAGAAGAAGCTGTGGTCAGCTGGACTCCAGATATCAATAATGACCCGTTTTCAAAAAGCTCGTGGAAACGTCTCAACATTAAAAAAGTGTCAATGTTTAAAAAAGGCAAAGCTTTAATTTATTTACTTTATTGGTCCCCGTGTGCACCACACTCACTTTTAGACATGTATGATTGATCCTATTGTTTATATGGACGATGAAAAACCCAATAAAAGAACGACTCAATAAAAACCTTCTCAAATCCATCTTGCATTTTAATGATCAGTATGTTTTGGTCACATCGACACAAAAACATTTTTCCTCTATAGTCCATTAATTATCTATAGTCCATCAACGTGTCTACATTTGCAACCGCTTCTTTCACGATCAGCCTCCTTCCTGTTTTACTTTGACAATGTCTTTCACCTTCCTGTCATTTCACCTCCTGCTTCCTGGTCACTTGATTCACCTGCACCTGATTAGTCTGCCCCTGTGCTTCCACCTCAGAAACCCCAGATAGGCCTCTTCTCCCAGGGTGCCTCATGGTTCCTGTTCACACGCTCCCTCGTGGGCTCAATCCCGGGTTTCTCCTCATGTACGAACTTATTCAGCGTGTTTGGAATCTTGCCTGTTCCTCACCGGAGTCGGACTGTTCGTCTGTTTCGTCCTCATCCGTAAGTTTTCAGAAGACGCACACAAATACACACCACATGATCGCGGAGTTCGCACAGAAGGCTCTTGTCAGTTTCTGTATCTAACGTTGGAATAAATGAGCCTTTGGCATTGACAGCTTTTACTTGCAAAGCTACGTTTAAACTTCCTTTCCTTTGCTTTCCGAATAGTCCCCAGAGTTCCGCAGCAGATATCAGCTTCATGAGGCACCTTCAAAATCCAATATGTCTTTATGAGTCAGATCCTGGAACAAATGCAAAAAGCAACAAGCACGTCGCTCACGTTTTCCCCGGAGATGATCTCACTTGAAAGATTTTACAATCACACAAATGTTCAGTGTGTAAATTAATTACATTTGACTGTTAAATGTCATCACCAGTCTCTGAAGCACCAACACAACAACAACCACCTTCCCTCATGCTGAGCAGATCGTGAACATTATGCATCATTTTCATTTAGTAAAATGAGAAGAGTCGCAATTACATGTAAATTATTATTTGCATGAAGAAAAAAACACGAAACAAAACTGTCTCTTCTTCACGTGTGTAGAAAACTTTCTCGATTATACAAATACAGTTTATGCAACAACCTCTGATTTGGTTTTAATTGCATAATGTATTTTGTAAATGTTTTTTAATAACGCACACTAGAAAAACTGATTGGCAGGAAGGATGATGATCATCTTCATTAGCGTCTTTACTTCTGACTGGTTTGTGTTGCTCTCACCCTCCTCTTCCTCTCTGGGTCGCACAAAGTTTAATTTGTGTTTGTGTGTTTCAGCGACCAATTATCGTCTTGGTTTTTTTTTGTGTGTGTGTAGTTGAGCAGCATGACAGCGCCCAAAAGTGAAGCAAAAGGGTCATGGTCGCCCCCTGGTGGCTGGCTGCAGAATAGGTCATAAAGTTTGAGCATGGATTTTGTAAAGCA
The DNA here is from genome assembly GCF_009819705.1 of Hippoglossus hippoglossus. NCBI lineage: Eukaryota > Metazoa > Chordata > Actinopteri > Pleuronectiformes > Pleuronectidae > Hippoglossus > Hippoglossus hippoglossus. Next base: position 27,052,934 of record NC_047151.1, on the reverse strand, counting down.
CTTTGTAACCTTGTTTAGATAAGTGCTATACGAATAAAGTTATTCTGCTTTTTAATTCCCGAGAGTTTTACGTTTTCACAGATCACGTGCGGGGTAAGAAATAAAGGAATAAAATCCCGTAGAAGGGTCCAGCCAACATGAACCAACCCCAGAACAACGTCTGATCCCTTCAGGTCCTGGATCAGTTCTTATCACAGAGCGTATACGGCTCACATTTCAAATTCAGCCTCTAACTTTCCTAAAGTGAAAGCGTTTGGATTGTGGGATGGAGTCAGTACCTGGAGAAAACCCACTCAGGCACGAGGAGGACGAACTCCGCACAGAAAGGCCCCGGCTGCCCGACCGCTTCACACCGAGAACCTCCTCGCTGTGAGGCAACCGCACCAACCGCTGCACCACCGTGCCAACATGAGCGTGTGGATAAATGGGCCTGTCCACAGCAGCTGTCAGATCTTCTCTCTGAGGTCAGGCCCTTTCATCTCGTCTTTATCCTCTTTCCTCTCCTCCCACCCGTCCTCCCTCGTTCCCATGAAACGAGCGTTAGAGCTTTCAGCCGACACACCGAAGGCAGGAGCCGCATCACGCCGCTCACTTACCGCTTCCTGAGAGTTGTTGGCGTGAATGTAATGATTATTTATTCTGTGCGTGGCGTTCATCCTCTGACTCACGTGTGCGTCGCTCACTTTCCAGAGCAAGATTCTACATAATACACAGAGATTAAAAAAAAAAAAGAATAAAGTGTAAGTTTGAAGCTTCAGCAACAAACTGGGATCAGAATCATCCTCATACATGTGATATTATAATTATACTTTTGGATACCGATTGAGTACAATTGACAACTGGTAAAACTTTGCTAAAATCCCTTAACGACAAACTTCATATCATGTTCAAGAAGCCAAAAACAGGTTTTGTGAGTCCACTGTGACCTGACACGCAGGTCAGTCGCACAACCGCAGCTGAAACTACGACGTCTGACTGTTTGCATGGACGGTAAAAACTTTAGGGATGATAGTGTGAGCGAGCAGGAGGCAAATTACGGCTATACAGTGCAGCAATGGAGCATAACACCACATTTAGAGATCTCTCGTGTTGTTATGAGAAGTGTAAGAACATGTTTGGGTTCGTTATGACACCGTGGTGGGACAAATTAAAACGTGGTTAAGGGGAAACACTGCAGGGCGCCTTTCTACCTTTGTGTCTGTGACAGACCTGGGAACTGGTTGAAAACTGCACAGTGGATTGCATCATGCATCATAGTGGTCATTAGAGAAACAGCTGATGTTATAATTATTTACTTCTTTCTCCATCAGTTCTCATTCTTTTTTCTCAGTTTGCTGATCTTGTTGTGTCATTAACCGTCTCTTCTTTTACTTCGTTCTTTCTACCTTTGCACTCTAATGTCTTCTCTTCCTTTATCCTCCCATTGTTCCCCCTCTTTCATTGTCCATTTCCTCATTTGTCCTGCGTCTTCTCCTTTTCTCCTTCCTCAGTTTCTATCCCCCTCTCCCCTTTGTGCTCCTCTTAACTGTCTCTCTCCTCGTCTCTGACCTCTGCACGTCCATCTCCATTAGTTCACTTCCAGCCCTTCCTTCTTCATCTCATACACTCGCCTCATCTTTTTGTTCTGTTCAGAGTCGACCTGACAGCTTAGTTCTTCGCAGCCTCAGTCTTTTCTCCCTCAGCTTACATCAGACTCTCTCTGCTCTTCCCTTTCCCTGTTTTTCTTGTCTCTCTGTTTCTCCCTCCTTGCACGTCTGAACTAACAGCTCACCCCATCCTGGACTCCTGTGTTTCTTTCTTAAAGGTACTGTAATCTATCCAGGTCGGCCATTAGGAGCTACAGACGGCTGGCAAATTGAGCCCCATTATCCCGACTCGCTCCAGCACCATTATCACCACCCAGCCTCCGCTCTAACACCAACATGTTCAGTTTCAAATGGGCTCTTGGTCAGAGGATTTTTAATATGGGGACAATTTTGTCTGGGTTGTGTAGTGAGGTAGAGTCCAGAGTGAATGTTTAAAATAAATGTTTATGTGGTACTGTTTGAGCCCTTCTCCGTGATGGAGCTGTAACCACCAACATCTCTTTTTAACTACCATCAACGACTGATGTGTTTTCTGAGCTCACTTGTTTTGTTTTTTAGTCTGAAAGAACGCAGCAAAGCGAAATGTAAGATTTTCCGTCCTGTATTGACGAAAGCACTCAGGCTCACCTGATTGCTTTCAGATTGTGCAGATCAGTTGCTGGAGTTTGGATTCTGTCCAGTCGGCACCATGAGCTTCTGACTCTCAATGTTATTCGCTCAACTGCTCATCCCGACTTGTACAACTCAGCTTTTAAGTAATCTATAATGGGTACATCCGAATTCCCTTATTTGATTGTCCGCCGCTCCTCCATCCTTGTTTGACCTGGAGAAATCGTTACCGTCCTGCAAATTGAAGGCCGCCCCCCTAAGCTCCTGTTCCTGTGCTGAAGAGGAGGATTGAGGAGCAGGGAAGGATTGAGGAGGAGCCATTAAAAAAGACATTTGAGACCATTTGCGTGATGTGTTTCACCGGACAGACACGCCCCTTTTGTAAAGAAACGAGATGGTGATTGGACGCTGCAGCTGATCAGAGTGAACCTCATCACAGTTTTATCACAGAGATCAATGATCAACATGGGGTTATACCTGTTTTAGATTTGATCTCCTCTTGGTTCATTTGGTGTGTGAGCAGTGAATCTATGCTTTGGTTTGACTCATCTATGCACAGCATACGTACATAATGCAGGTTATTAATATATTTATGAATAAATCTGATGGGAGATTAAAAAACACTTGCTCTCTTCTTTTTACGAGGCCACTGCATTTATGGGCCGAAAGGTCAACCACTGGAAGTTGCAGGACAGATGTTGAGACCAAACGGGTGGGACCAGCTGTTTTGCCATCATCAGGAACAGATGCCATTTTTACGATGGTTCAGAGGAGACGACAAAAACTGGATTCCTTGATTCCTTGATTCCTCCTCCTCATCTGTTCCTTGCGTCCCTCCTGGTGTCCTCGGTGGGAGGGACGTCTGGAAAATACAACTACGTGGTAGCAATTAGGGGAACTGGGATGTAGAGGGTTGTTTTGATGATTCCCTCAGCAGCACTGGAGAAAAGCCAGTGGTTCTTTTTCTTTGACCTCTGAACATACCGGCCGTTGCTTGATATAAATGACGTCCGGCCGGCTGCTCTAATGCAGAGAAAGATGGCCATGTTGTGAATGTGATAGAAGAGTTGGAATTTAACAGATGTTCTAACCAGCTCAAAACATCTGGTCTGGTTCAGTGTTCGTTCTTTTCTATCAGCAGTAATGGGGTAAATGATAAATGGCCTGTATTTATAAAGTCCTTTTTTCGTCTTGATGACGTCTCAAAGCTCTTTACAGTACAGTTTTGGCCACTCGCCAATTATGGTTCAAGTGGGACCAAACCACCGACCTTCTGGTTAGTGGCCAACCCACTTTCTCCTGAGCCACGGCCTCCTGATATCTATTCTATATGCAACTCATAAATAATCCCTCCAGCCGTTCCTCTCCACGGCCGTGACTCACTGTGGTGGTGAGTCATGGCCGTGACTGTGACGGCCCAGTTCCAAAGCAATCACATTATTACAGAGCATGTTGCAGCCATGAGCAAAACGAGTTAAAGGCAACAAGTGGAGCAGTGGAACCGGCGCTAACCTCATTCATTAAAGTCCTCAGTGTTGACCTTGGGTTTTCGAGGCCTCGGCTCTCGGGGCTGTCCTATTTGAAAGTCTCGACCGATTGTCGTGTGGAAATTACACAAAGGAAAAGTCGTGGATTACTGTTCCTCTGCAGATAATGAAAACCTGACAGGGAGGCAACGACCCTATTAAGATAATAAATCGGTGAGTATTTTAAAATGTCAGCACAATCGTGTGTAGTATCTGTAGAAGATCACAGGGCTAGACACCATAAAGTTTGATAGCACAGATATATATAATCTATTTTAAAGTGAAAGCAGCACATTTTTATCATCGTGAGTTAATTCTAACAATGTTTCAGTGCAGATGAAAACACGGATGGTTGTAACGATTCTATTTATTTAAAGTAAACCGTGAAATTGTGGCAGCTGAGAAAACCATTCATCTCTGAGGTAGATGACAGGGCTTCACATTTAAAACTTTAAAATACACTTGGTGTTACTGTCTCTGCGTTTAGCTGCTTATGACATCTTCAATCGATGCAAATAACTCAAATGATAATCAGAGAGTGAATATCTCAACAATCCTCCTTATTTCAATCGAGCCGAACCAAATAATCAGTCCTCTAAATATGCCTGATTTATTTCCTCAAAAAAATGTTAAAATCCCCCAAAACATTGCTGGATCTGCACCAAATATTTATGAGTTTATTCCCGACCTAAACCACATCCTCCCACCAAGCTTAGTGTTAATCCGTCCAGTAGTTTGTGTGTAATGCTGCTTCCTGACAAACGGTGATGAAAACACAACCATAACAGACAAATGGGGGTTTTGTAAATGTACAGTTTTGAGGAAAACATGTTGTTGGACCCAGAAACTGTAGGAAAAGCTTTGTGTGGGGCTGTGGGCGAGCAGCTCGGTGTGTGCATCAGAGAAATGTGGCGCACACGACACAATAATGATGCAGAAGTATTGGACAGATGTATACAACACATTAGAGGAAAGAAAAACTGGAAAACCGTCATGTCTCCTTCAGCCAGAAATCACCTCACTTGGTGCTTTTCACCTAGTTTGATATATGTTCTTTGCAGCAGGAGTCAGACGTTTCACCGCTAACTGTTCTGAGAGGAGAATCATTTCCTTGTTGTGGTGACTCAGAGGTGAAAATACCCATAATCCTGCACATAAAAGTGGACGATGTGAAGTTCACAGTGAGGCGATAAACAACGTGTGTTTACCCAATGAAAACATTAACTGTGCCATGAAAAATGTGCTCTGTAAATAACCCGTAAAAAAAGGTAGTTAAGATTTACAATTTATTGCAAACACAGACTGGAGAGTACTCGTATAGAAACCTGGATCGGGCCTTGTACTTGAAGTAAAAATCCAAAGTACACAGAGTACTACCATCATGAAGGGGTTTCATATTATAGATATAGATCCACTTGAAGTACACCCTGATCCTGGAGACGTTATCATACTGGTGCACTAAGTATAAAGGAGGATTATGCTCCTCTCAGCGAGAAGGTCCTGGATCTTCTGTGTGGAGTTTGCACCTGAACATCGGTGTGAAGTTAGAACATGGTTTCACAGATATATCTTCACAGTATAACTGTCCCACAATGCTCTAGTTCTACTAATCTACTCGTGCTACAATAATTAACACCAGGAGCACGTGTGACCGCTGCAGAGTGAGCTGCTCCTCCTCCTGTAATCTTCCACCTCTCCTGCATTTCAAGACTAATCAGCGAAGAGGAGTCGTTGTCGTGTGTGAGGATGACGAAGGTGTATCTGCTGAACATTCGGCGTCTGCTCAGCTAATAATGGGAGTGGTAACCAGCGTGAGCGTGCACGGTGGCTAAACAGTGATGGATGAACAGGTAATAAAAGCTGGCATCAATTATTAACAGGCTTCCTTGTTATAAATCGTGTGTGTGTGTGTGTGTGTGTGTGTGTGTGTGTGTGTGTGTGTGTGTGTGTGTGTGTGTGTGTGTGTGTGTGTGTGTGTGTGTGTGTGTGTGTGTGTGTGTGTGTGTGTGTGTGTGTGTGTGTGTGTGTGTGTGTGTGTGTGTGTGTGTGGCGGACCGAGGGTGGTCTCTCGCTTTATAAATAATGAACTTTAATTCTCACCTGAACCGGGGGGGGGGGATTTCAAACTGTGAGATGAACAGATTTTTGAAAAAGGGGGATGTGCGGTGTGTCTGAGTGTGACAGTGTGTTCATGTAACAGAGCAGACGGGAGTTATTATCCACTGATGTGTGTTTGTTTGCTCAGTGGCTACAGGCACAAGCTTCTCACTCTGGAGTTGCATTATTCATGCGGCGGGGGAACGAGGTGCGAGGAGCTGTTACCTGCTTCGTGTTTTCACGATTGTGTTTGGACTCGCGTCAGGAGGATGATTCCAAAAGAAGGAAGAAGCACAATCTCTTCATTTCTACTTGTTTCTTCTGACGGCGAAGAGGAGAGTACAACAGTGGCGTCCGTGCCAGGAGCCCATTATGGACTCAGTCGCTGCCAGCAGCAGATCCAACTACATCTCCATTATATCACTTCCTTATGTAAAAATAGTTATTTCACTGTGTGTTTGCACATCACTGCTTTCCTCCTACTTCTTCTGTTTTTGTCTTATTCTTGTTGTCTTGTTGCCTGACACTGACAATGTGTCCTTGTGTGCAGCAGCACGTTGGGGCTGAAACCATCAGTGGGATTAATCAATTATATATAAGAAAATAAATCTATGACGTAAATCAGAAAAATGCCAAATGTTTGCTCATTTCAGTTTCTTGAAAGTGACGATTAACAGATTTTATTTGGATAAAACACAACATTTTAAATACATGTTATGAACTAAGCTCTCATTTTTACTCCCAGTTCTTTAATCATTCACTTTTCCTGCATTCAAATCAATCACCAGACAGAGAAAGTGCAAACGTGTCACTTTTAACTGCCTCAACCTTTACGTACTCTACTATTACACGTTATTAACATAATGCTTTCCTGAATTTCTCTTTAGTCCACAGACGTGCACTGTTTTGTATTCATGGCAACAAAAAATAAAGATCGTATATATTAATATTGGTATAACTTGAGGTTTGCTTATCTTTCACCCATAGATTGTATATAGAGCCAGAAGTACAGGTCATGAACCCTGTCTCCTCCACGTTAGCAGATGGGACATGGGCCAAAATAAGACGTCAAAGTAAACTTTAAATATTGAATGAAATGAAATGTGATGTAAATGTTAAACAGCCTCATGTTTTAAGTTGAATCTGACTTGTCATTTTCTCCCTCAGGCTGAAATCTGGTATTTCACACTCCACTCGTGACTTCTGCACTGAGACGCAGCTTCATTTCAGGATCACATTAGATGACTGATGAGCTCTGTGGGGGGGGGGGGGGGGGGGGGGGGTGAAAGGGAAAAGTCCTGCATCGGTAAAAACAATTTGATTTGGTGATGTGGAAAAGATGCACAAAAATAAATTGCACAAATAAAACAAGCAATTTAAGAGCAGGTGGGGAAGATAGAAAACAAACAAAGATAGTGGTGTGTGGTGCAGGAGATGGTTCACCTGGGGTGAACAATAAAAGGCCTATTGAAAAGTGATTTTTTTTTTTTCTGGCCAGTCAGATGTTGTGGCGCATTAAGGTTATTACTATTGTCCCCAAAGAAATAAGGAATAAATAAAAAATCCTCTGTGTATTCCATTACTGCGCCACATCATAACAGGAGGAAGATAAGCATTGGGTGTTTGGAATAAGTAAGAAATTATCATGTTGTTGTGATAATGTTATTAAACCTCTGTTAGTGTGGATGTATCTCTGCGTTTCTTGATTAAAGCATTATGGGATTTTATTTTATTTCTAAATGCAAATCCCCTTGAGAGTATTTCACATGTAAACTTGACCTTTAAAGCTCTTTCATCAAGACTAGAAACATAAATACAGACCATTTACCTTATTTTTATATCACTTTAAAATCTACATTTAGTATTTCTTAATTCATATTTCAGTTGTTTGCATTTTAAACTTCTGAACTCCTGTTTTACTTTGTATGGATTTGTCTTTGTGGAGACTATAGACTGATTTGAGGTGAAAGACAAATCTCCACTTCCTCAAACTACACAGAAATGAAGCCAGAGCATCCAGGAGATGAAAGTTGCTGTCGGGGGGGGGGGGATGGAGCCGCGGTGTCGAGGTCTGACCGATGGAAAAAGAAACCAGAAGGTTTGCTGCCCCCGAAAATCTTGTGTCTCATCTACAGGTTCTGCATATTGACAGAGAATCACCTGCCTTGATGTTCTTCTGCTACTTCGGTCGTATAGAAATTTAATCCAACACCAACTTACTCCAACACACATCACACAATCAGCCCTAATGGCACCTACACATCACCCCCCCCCCTTTAATAACGCAGACTAATTGAACAGCTCTTACAGCGGCACAGTGCAACACTAACAACGTCTCATTTCCTGCACGCCACAGTCTGGAGGAAGCTAACATACCATAACCACATAGCATCCACCATTAGCCAGCACATTAGCCATTAACCTCATGCTGAACGTGGCAGTAATGACACTTCAGATAATCAAGAAACAAGCTCGAGTGGGATGAATAAAGTTTGAGTCAGGAGACCATATGTTTTTATACAATGCAGCAGCTGCATGGGGGGGGGGGGGTGTATTAAGGTGCATGCTCGTTTATTAATGTCTGTCCTGAGACGCCATCGTGACAGAATGGAGGAGCGGTTTGTTTGTATTTCTCAGATCAAATATCTCCAGATTGCATCACTCTTGCACAAGCTGCTTTAAAGGAAATTCGGTATTTCCCCCTCAAAGAGTTTCTGTGTGATGTCTCTCTTCTTTTTAAGTGTAACACAAACACACACACACACACACACACACACACACAAAAACAGCCCACGCAGCAGTTTTAGTCGAGCAATTACTAAAACGAACAATCCAACTGTGGTCTAATTAATCCCGTGGAATTAAACTATATGTACTCAATTGGTTGCTAAGCAGACTCTTGCGGTAACGAGGGAGCTCCCCCGGTCGGGAGTCGTGCTGTGCAGCCGAGCGCTCCTCGTTCCTCCAGGATTCTGGTGCAGCAGTGTTTGGCTGTGTTCATACGGAGTTTATAATCACAGAGAAGATCAAACGCTCTGGGTAGTTCAATAATCAATAAAGTGCACGAACTAGCACCTTCTTGAAATAACCTTCACACTGTGAGTTCTGCCTCCTGATGAACATAAAAAACAACTGGCCGTTTATCCCGAGTGAGTTCAGGTCCAGGTTATCGTCACTTTAAGCTTCTTTCACAGCTCAGTCAGCATCAGGAGTTTCACATACTGGAAGAGAAATGACTGATGGGTAAATAATACATCATTTTAAAACAGGATCAGCTGGATCAGCTGTTTCCACGTAGTTTTTTCTCCTTCAAGGTGAGAATGTGTTTGATATGGTTTAATTTTCTAAAGGTAAAACACAGTAGCTAATGTACTACCACTCTACTCCCGGAAGACTTGTTAAAAAAATAACTCTCATGCAAGAATTACACTTAGTTGAGTAGAGAGTTCTCTAATGTGGAGAATCTGTATTTGCTCGTTCCTGCTGCAGCCTGGGATCTCTGTGATGTTGTTAAAGGCAGAACGAGGTGTTGACATCGTGGTTCTTTGTTGAGTCACCGCTGTTATTTTCTGTTCCCTTGACCCTGAGACAATAAAACTACCTCACTACTTGACTCAGGGCTTTAAATTGTATTTATCTTTGAAAAACTTTGTTCCTGTTACTTCACGCTACTTTACGACATATGATGCTTTCTATCCTCCAGCTTGTTATTGTTTTTTTTTTATGTTTGGTGAAGTCCACGATAAAGGGAGCTCTTCTCCGCCTCGTCAGTTGTCGGGCACGATACTTCCGCTAGGCCCCACATTTGCACAACGCACGGCAAACAGGCCAATCAGAGCAGACTGGAGTTTCTTTCTTCTGTTTCAGACAGAGGCTGAAGAGAGGAGCTGCAGCAACGGACAGTCTGAGGAAAGTGATGTTTTCTGAACACATGTAAACCTATTACAGTAATAACAGAGCAGCGGTTAGCATTGTGGCCTCACAGCAAGAAGGTTATCGGTTTGAATCCGGTTTGGTCATCGGGCCCTTTCTGTGTGCAGACTATAAATCGACCATAGGTGTGAGTGTGAACAGTTGTTTAGTCTCTAAATGTCAGTCCTGAGATACACGGGTGTGTTACCCTGCCTCTCTCCCACTATCAGCTGGCTCGGGATAAGTGGTGTAGATAATGGATGGATGCATATAAGCATAATGCGACTCCTTTCATTCGTATTTATTTTACCCTCGAGTTTCTGGATGTGCATCGTATAATGATATAATTCAGATTTATGTATAATTATAGTCTTATCGTATGATACGTTAAGAGTTTTGCTCTTCTCTGTGAACATCATTCAAACCAGCCCGCGCACTCACTGGCTCTCTAACACGTGTCGCAACTTGTCTCTAATGAGTTGTCCCGTGTAATCTTTATGTCCGTATTCGAGAGCATGGTCTCCGTATGAGGAGTCCATCGATCTCTCCGCAAAGAAAGGGAGTCATGTGGTAGGAGGCCATTAAAGCATCCCTCCATTCACTCTGCAAATCAATGAGACACACAGCAGAGAGAGAGGCAAACATTTCATGGAAACTAATCAGGGTACAAATTTGTGTGTGTGTGTGTGTGTGTGTGTGTGTGTGTGTGTGTGTGTGTGTGTGAGAGTGTCCAAAGTAGAGCTCCTCACTGCTGCAGTAGCTGGAGGATAATCTATAATGAAAAAAGAATTGGTCATGTAATGAAAATGGATTTTCCACCTCGCCGTCGCACCCTAATGGTCACTGCAAGCCATACCTTTTATTTTGGATGAGGTTAAGATCAAAGTGTTGTTTTTATGGTCGTTTTTATGGCCCCCCCCCCCCGAGTCCCTGCTCATAAGCAGTCATGCACGTTTAACATACAAATGTGAGTCTTCATGTGTCCAACATGTGTGAGAAGGTGTGAACATGCTGAAGAAAGGTAATTGCTTCTCGCTTAATTCATCCCTCCGATCGTCCGACAACACAGGAAGACGGGCGGCTGGTGAGAGGAGTCGTTTGTCTGCCATGTTGAAACGTTCCTAATTGGATTTCCTTGGCAGCAGGCAGGCGGGGGGGGGAAGAAAAATGAGACAGGAAAACGTGGGTCTCCTTGAGATGAAGCCCCCTCTTGTTTGTCCATCATTCGTGCTGCACGCTCGTCTGAAGTCTTTGCATCGGGATGTTCCACAATCAACTCAGTGGGACTCTCTTCAATCATCAGGACACAGTTTTTATTCCTCCCATCTAATCAGGGACTGATTTATACGTTGGACACCAGGTAGAAGCCGTGTGTCTCCACACGCCAGCAGATCTTATCCGACCTCCGAGGACCCGGATGAATGAATCACCGCTGAATGTGACCTTTTCTTTAACCGCAGCAGTTTACATAATGATTTGAGTTTGCGGCCTCTGGCTCTCAGAACTGTTTTGAGCTGCTCCAGCTGCCCCGCAGGCGACTGCACCGCCGACGTGGGTCTCCTCAAAAATACAACTACACTTCAGGGCAACAACGAGAAACACGAGGACTGTGAAGCTTCGCCCCGTGTTTCTGAATCCGACCTGATGAGACACAGACTGTGGAACTCTATCGCTGCATTTAATGATTACACAATGATTACAGACAACGGTGATCACCCAAATCACATCCATTTCATATTCTTTACACACAGAACAGGGACCCATGTACATCTCCAACCTGTTGTTACCTTTCATCACCAGCAGGGCACCTAGGTTTTCTGACCAGGGCTAAACTGCCCGAACTTTGCCTGCATGTTCCTCGTCCTCCTGATTTTCATGTGCCAACAGTTTGTCTGGTTCATTTCTTGTGAAGCTCTTCATTATTTGCACTGTGAAAGGTGCCATCTTTAATAAACTTAACTTATTTACTTGATTGCTCCATCCTGTCAAGTATAGGCCCGGAAAATATAGTTCAAAGAAAGGTGCATAGTGATTTCCAGTGATGACGATGCTGCAGGAGATTCTGCAATGAAAAGATAATCATGGATATTGTACAGTGGAAGCTGGATATAGTGATCAACCGTTAATATGGATCAAAAAGCTTGGGGCAGAATCGTCCCTCTCTGAATGCTGTTTAAATAATTAGGTTACAGTGATGAAGTTGTCCTCCTTCAGGGTTTTGGGTCTTTTTATACGATTTTCCACCAGATTATATGAAGGAAACCTCCTCCCATAGTTATTTATCTGCACAACAACAACACACAGGCCCTAATTTATCTTCGGCCTTTTGATTTTCCTTGTTACATCTGGATAAGAGGTGATGAAGAGCTTAATGAATATCTCTCGTCTTCCTCTTGTAGTGGTTCTGAGACTGGAGGTTAGTTTTCAACGTGGAAATAACTCATTTTAACTTCATAGATAAGGTGCTATCCGCAAAATGCTGTTTGTGATGTTGTTGTGTGTTTTTTAGTTGTGTCTGTCTCCCTGTAGGACTGCAACGAGCCACGTGCACCAAATAAACTGTTCATTCTCTCTCTCTCTCTCTCTCTCTCGGTCGACTTGATGCAATTCTTAAAAGTTTTATTTCTTTTCCATTTTACGATCAACGCAGAGGCCAAAGCCAAAGGGCAGAGAGTCCAAACAAACACCACAATCCAGCACAGACAGGCAGCCAGACAGATTAACAGCAGCGGCATAATTAGCTCCCGGAGCCAGAGTATGTGAATTGTTTTATTACGGCTGCCAGTGGTCAGGGCTGCACACCGCGCTGCTGGGAGAAAGGTTTTCCAGTGAGATGGCTTTGGCGCGCTCACACGCTTTCTCTGGGTATTAGTGTTATTGCTCTGTGAGCGGCTCAGGAGAATTACTGAGCGTCTCTGGTTGCAGGGGGGAGATTCTCATTTTCTCATAAGAAATGACAATTTAGAGACGGTTAAAGTCTAAATATTTACCTGCTCGCGCCAGAGAGATGATGTTTTCACCCCTGTTTGTTTGACTTTCCCTTAACATTGCAAGATATTTAACCATTTTTCTTGATTTCTCAGGGAATAATTCATGGGTCTTGATGGAAAAAAATACACGTTTAGGTGATTTGGTGCAAGAAAAACCTGGATCTTGTGAATTTAAATGTAGTTTTCACAACGAGACGTTTGTCAATCTGGTGTTTTTGAATTTTCTTTTATGTGTTCCCTTCAAAATTACCACAAAAAGACAGTAAACCAAGGTAGTGGCCCTCTTCAGGCAGCCGTCCCCCCCCCCACACAAACAGATTAAGTTTCTATGATGCTTCTTTTCCTCCCCGGAGACAACTTTGATCTTCATGGAAGGGAAACGGCATCAATAACCTTCATCACCTTAGAACCGAGAATATCAACAAGCTCTTTGACGGGAGCGTGTGATGAAGATACAGATGTTCCTCAGTGATACAGAGCTTCCAATCACCTCTGTTTTTTAATTCTGCTGGTGTCAGCGAGGAGGATGAGAAAGGACAACATCAGTCACCGCAAACCTTTGGAAATAATTAGGTCTGAAAGTAAGTGTGGAATCTGCAGGGGAAGTTATCGAAGATGCACAAATTCAAACGCCTGTCTTCTTGGGGATTATAAATCTGAATATAAAATTCAGCCACTATAACACGGTTGAAATCAATACACACACAGACAGTAGTTGAGCAAAGTCATCAAAATAAGGCTGTGCTATGTTTTGGGAGCCGGTAGGTGGTTCTGGATTGGGATCGCCAGGAGGATCTTAACTGGAGCAGAACATGTTGTCTTCTCTTGAGACAAAACTGAATAAAGAGTCTGTTCCTCCTCGTTTCCTGTGTAGCCCACTCCAACCTCACTTATAATAATTATGATAACAATACAAATTACAAAACAATAATTAACTACTATTAAACCAATTAAGTACAATAATTAACTTTGATTTTAATTGCAAGGTCTCCGAGGCCACTTTCCAGAGTTAGAAAACAAGAATAAAAATAAAACGATCCAAAGACAGAAAAATATTAGTGCAAATGCTAATCTGTGAATGAAGAGAGACGTTTTGAGGGGAACTTTAAAAACGGGGGATAGTGAATAGACCTGTATCTGAAATCCATAGATTCTGGATTGGAATACGAGGACAGAGCAGGTCAGACTGGTCCTGACAGGCCAGAATATCGAGGAATTTAAAGTTTAAGAGAAAAAGTCTCTGCGACATCCAGCTTCTTCATCTTGTTCTATCTTTATGGCCTTTGTGAAGTTTTGTTGCACTAGTTTTGAACTTTGACTCGTGAGAAACAACATGTTTTTCAGCTGTATCCTGCATCAGGAGAGATGACGATAAAAGTTAAGTTGAACTTGAGTTTGAATGGAAGTTTGGGGAAAGTTGATTCAGTCAGGGCTCCTCCACCCCCTCCTCCTCCTCCTCCTCCTCCTCCTCCTCCTCCTCAGAGTTTGTCTCATCTCTGGTTGACTGATGACGTCTGTGGTTAAGTGGAGGAGAGTCGTTGGGTCCTAGATTTGAACAGAGACCTTCTCTGAAAGTCTCAGGTGATGGTGGAGAGATTCTTTCCTGTGTAGGTATTTGAACTTCCAAGGACTTGTTGTAGTGCAGGTTGGCACCGAGTAGTTTGGATCCAGGGAAGTTTTGATGATTAAAGTGTTGTTGCATTTCCAAAACATGTTGAAATTGTCAATTAACTTCATCTCATGGGTTTTATCAGCCAGAGCTGGAAATGAGCCTGAGATAAATACATGTTGTGACTGAAGGTTCCTCAGTAGCAGGGAAAAGTCTTTTTACGGGATTTCAGAATGATAATAATCCTCCTAATAGTTGGATGTGTAGCGACGATGACTTTTCGCAGCCTGGTAACAAAAACCCGCTGCAGTATAATCGCAGAGGAGGGAACTTTAGTCCTGGAAGTCAACAACAATCAACAGCCGGACAATCAAATAAGCTCCAATCAGGCCAATCATCCTCCGCAATTTCTCTGGAGGACGTGAACGTGTGAGAGCAAACGTCCGAGTGGGAGCCTCCGGGGTTTCTGCTGTGTCAAGTCTGCACAGAGTCCAGAGGAGTCGATGTACGAACACAGAAGGAGATCCTCCAATTTATTTAAACTCTGCAAAGTTTAAAACTACTTCAAACTATCTGATCACAAAACATCCATCACATTTTGCTCACTCTCTTTGGTAGAATCCATTTGTGTTTGAACACAAGATAAGATCATTAACCATCAAGTCCACTTCGACCTAAACCATTGAGTCCACTTCCCTGTTTGTCTTCATGTCTTCTTCCACGTTATTAACAGCAGCTGATTTATTCAGACACAGAGCTAACTCCAGGACGGCAGCAGATATGTTTCTGCCACGGCTGATGTGAGTGGAATGTCTGAGAGTGTGGGGTCATTAGGGCTTCGGTATCTGCGGCGTGAAGGATTTGCATAAAGAGGCGGACAGTATGCATACTGCTGAAACTCTCCGGGGACGTGTGCACCGCTCAGAGCTCCCACACATACGCTCAATCACCGCTGGGAAAATCAAACGCAACAACTCTGAAGCAGCTTATTTGTTTGACTGTCAGGCCTCATGTGGGCGGATGGGGTTCATGGAAATATGAAATGCAAACGCTAACATTGTCAGTGGGTTACATATGCAGCATTAATACTTCATACATAAAATAGCGGATGTAGTCAACCTCAATGTGAATGAGCACCACGGTGTGATTTTGCATGTGACTCCTTTGCTCTCTGTCAACTACAGACATTTTGGAAACACATCCCGAGGTTTGCATAATTTACAATCTTGCAGAATCTATTTTTATGTAAATTCAAATCATTATTTGGCTCAATACTTCGTTTTCTAGTGTTAATCTTTGCAGCTGAAGGAGCCAAAAATTGACAGAAAAGTTTTCTGTGTTGGTTTTTTAACAGGGGTCGGGGAGTCAAAAGTGAGTCCAGGTTGCTTATGTACCAATTAGACTTGAATGGTTGAGGTCTTTGGGAAGTTTTCAAGCAGTTAAAGAGCATCTGTCCACTGTGGCCACTGAAGCAGGCTCCCGCCAAACCGCCTCCTTTGTTGGCTGAATGCACGACTCGATAATGAATGAAATTTACATGCTGAGTGCACTGAAACTCCACAAAGAGAATGGTGCAATAGATTGCACTCGTGTTGCCACAACCACACCCTGAAAACACGACGACGGCGGCGGACGCTTTCATCATCAGCAGACGCCACGTGACACGGTGCGTCTCCGCAGCCGAAACAGAAGCAGTTCTCATTGTTTTCTGCATTTTAACAAGTTCAGTGACGAGAACATGCTGAACGATAGATCAGTTAATACCAAGGTTTTGTTTTTAAACTCAGAAATCAAGATTTAGTTTGTGTGTCTGTTGCATCGACAGCTCTTCGGGTTCAGAGCTCTGGTCAAGGGAGTTATTGGTTTTCTTTTCTGTGCATGAAAACCTCTCGGACTCGGAGCCCAACAGAAATATTAGCATTGTTGTTGAGCAAAATTTAAATCATATTATGACATTTTAAGAACACCCATCCAGCCTCTGCATGAATACGTCCAAGTCAAGTGGGACGACATCTTTAAATTCAGCCAAAAGAAACAAGAAACGAGAAAATAAACAAAAAAATGTCTTTGAATGTGTAAAAATCCTTCAACTATAATTTAATATAAGTTTCCTTCGCAGTCAAACATCTTTAAATCCGTCCGGTAGACCTCTGACTGGTTTATGTGACATGGGACAGCTGAGCGCTGAGCAGAGCAGAGCAGAGCAGAGCTGAGCAGAGCTGAGCAGAGCATGACTATTTCATGAGAAATATGCACTTCTGCGGGGGGGGGGGGGGGGGGGGGCTTGCTGCATGAGATGAGAAACATTTAATTAATCCCACAGTGATCTCACGACTCTCCCGCACAGCATCCGCAAACTAATGATCGTCAATTTAAAAAGTGGAGGATAAATGTTAGAAAGATGCACGGGGGGGGGGGGCTTCCATCGTATTAACACTGCAACGAGCCCTCGGTGGTTTCTAATGCGCTGTAATGTGCATCTTGTGTTATACGCTGATGGGGTCGGGTGATGGTGCATGTTGTCAGACTGACGCTTGAAGGCACAAACAGCTGTTTGATAACTGGATAGTTTCCAATCACGTTCCAACGGAGATAACGTTGATCAGATGCTACGAGAAAATACACGATTAAGGTTCATAGCTGGAGTTGAAATGCAGGTCCCGGGTGTTTCCACTGATCCGTATCATCGTGTCATGGAGATCAGTGGAAAGGGCAGAAGAAGAGGAGCCGCATCAAACCAGGAGGAGGTTGATTCTCCTTTTCTCTCCTTCGCCTTTCTCCTCTTTCAGCCTTATATCCTTTTCCAAAGCCTGCAAACTCCACCACCACTGTTTGTTGGTTGATTTTTTGTTTTACTTACGTGTGGTTAAGGATCGGTGAAGAACCCACTGAATTTTGGTGTGGATCTGGATCAGGGGGCGGATCAGAGAGACTAATATTTATAAGTTTGCCCGGTTTTTAGATCCAAATTAAAATATGGATCTATTGAATTAAAATCTGTTTTCATAAAGCGACTGTTGGCCGACGTGTGTCTTCTACCGAGTGTCATTATAGTGTTTTTAATGTATAAACCAAGATGGTTGCCATCTTCACACAACCACACCACCGACATGAGATGAATCAGTCTGTGCAATTTGGTGCAGATCTAGATCAAATTACAGATTTGGTGAATTTAAATGTTCATAAGGGAACTGTTGGGCCATTATAGTTTTATATTTTATTTATTTGTTAATATCTAGTTTCCAAAACGTTTAGTTTGAACTGACAGTCCAGAGGAAAGACTCAACAATCACTGGACTGACCTGGACTTGATTTTGAATCCTGACTCCTGCTGTTTGGAGGACACACACCCGGAGATATGAACATTAGCTCTGTGGCCCAACTGTGACTGAAGATTACAAACAACAAGAGGGACTTTAAAATGGTGGCTGCCTCGGAAGGCGCCCCAGTGAAGTGCTGTGTTACGACAGAAGTGCCTGGCTTGGTACAATGGCAGCAGAAAGCAGGTCCCCTGTTAGAAGTTACTCCTGCGGACACGTCGAGAAGCTCTGGAACTACAAGCTCCCTCATAAAAGACTCATTTGGCCATTACCGCCCTCGGAGGAGCGAAGCAATAAGAAGTGTACGCATGCGAGTGGCTAACATGCTGTAATGATTCCTGAGGCGTGGTGGCAGAGAGATGCTTTCCTCCGGGGCAGGGAAACGGCTGCAGTGCTGCAGAAACATGGATATCACATTATGAGACAGGAGTCCGAGGAGGCCGGGCGGGTTGTTAGTCCTCATCCGGGGAGAGGAGGAGGGAAAGAGGAAGGACAGGACATGTGGAGAGTCAATCCATCAACGGTGTGTGTCTGTGCAGGAATGTGTGTGTTTTAGGGATGCGTATCCTCTGAGGAGAGAAGATCTCTCGGAATAACTTTAAGGATGAAGCTGAGGGAGATGGAGAGCGGACACACAAAAGAGACAATTAAATTACACCATGTATTTCTGCATATGTCTGATGACGTATATGTGTGCAAGTTCTTCTTATGTGTGTTTGCAGAGCAGCTTATTCTCCACGGACGAGAGACTGAGAGGTAGAGATGAGACACAGCAATGCAAAGCGATGGAAAAGAAAAGTGTGTGTGTGTCGAAGAGTCATTGAAGTGAATCAGGAGAGCCCGTAGAGAAACAGAGAAAATCCCCAGAACCCTCAACCTTCACTGACGGCTTCTATCAGCTCGGAAACCGTTTTCCAACGCCGTCATTTTTTCCAAAAACAGACGGGGAACAAGAAGCAGAGGAGCAGCTCGGCAGGAGGTGGATACAAGTCTGAAGCATAGAATGTGTTTGTGTGAATATGTGAGAGCGCGAGTTTTGACGGAAGCAGCCCGGCGCTACATAAATCATATATGAAACACTTCCACAAATATACAGCGCCGCCGCGGTGTAATTCTAATTATCCATTCGAGGACGGCGACGACAACTCACCAGTTTCGCCGCGGGGCTGAAATCAAAGACGGCACAGGGAGGGAGACAAAGCAACGAGGGAGCGAAGAGGAGCGAGAAGAAGAAGGAGAAGAAGAAGAAGAAGGAGAAGAAGAAGGAGAAGGAGATGAAGAAGGAGAAGAGGACGGCGAGGGAGTATCTCACAAGCACAACAATGTGTTAGTTAAATGCTAATTAACCTGAGACAAAAAGCAGCGCATGGGGCACCGCGTTATGAAAGGGAGGATGAAAGGAAGGGGAAGTATATTCCGAAACAGGGGGGGGGGAATGACTAAGTGCATTCACAACAAACACATGAAGGTGCAGAGGAAAGCGGCGGAAACAGGGAGGCTTAAAGATTAACCTATTAATGCAGCAGGTTTGTCACGCTGTAAGCCTCTTAGGAGGACCTCTCCGAGCCGAGAGGCGGCGAGAATGTCAATTTAGGCGCTTTCTCTGCTAATTACACTCCGTCTCCGGGGTAGAGGCTTATTTTGCATGCGGACGGAGACGGGGAGAGATTTGAAAAGGAAAAGATATGCAGGCAGAGGACACACGGAGGATTCTCGCAGGCGATGGCGACTCCGGCCGTCTAATTGGTTGACAATGTAAATGTGGAGGGTATAAATACTGTCAAATTCTCTGTATTATTCATCTGCAGCCCCTTCAACTGTCGCCCATTTAAACTGCATCTCATCTTGAGGAAGAAGAGACACACAAAAACGCATCATTAAGAGTTTCCTTTTCCGTCTTTTTCTGCTGTTAAAGCAGAAGTGCCTGCTGGGAATAAAAATACTTCTTCATGCCGTTGTTTCGTCGGCACGTTTTGCTCAGGATCAGAACGTGTCAACAAAATGTAAAACTCCAAGTCTGTAAAATTGTTTTGAGGTTCTTCTAATTGTTTTAAGGGTTTTAAGAAGTGATATAAAGTCTCTGAATCTGTGAGCTCATGTTTAGACTTGAGCCTCAACTCATCTCTATTAAGTACTGGAGTCTGGGCTTTAAAAGTCAAATCAAATCAATTCCACACCGTGCAGGGAGCCAACGGAGCGAAGGGCCGGGATCGAGGTGAAGTGATGTTGTCTATTAAAACCAGTGAGTTGCCTTCAGTCGTGATTTTACCGTGGACATTACACAGTTATTGAATTGATCTATAGTATAACTAAAACAAGCTGGCTGCTGAAACACGTCTGTAGTTGAAGGTGGGATCTGATAGAAAAGAACTTCTATCATCTGTATATATTACGTTCTTTGCTTGTAGCCGCAGGACGAACATAAAACACCGATGTTCAGTCATTTAGTCACGACATGTAAACTACAGCTCAAACTCACATGGCAGAGGTATTAATATATCTATTGTTTCCATAACAACGATGCTCCGTCCCACTTTCTTTTCCGCACTTAACGTTGAAGCCAGATCTGCATAAGTTCTCGTCCCGAAGATGATTTCCGCTAAATATAACAACACATTTACATATTGTGTTCATTCTCATCTGTAAAGCAACATTTGCATCCTGCTGCTGTCGAAGCTGTTTGATGCATAATGTTTGAGTTAGTTTTTTCTTCGAGGAGTCGTGTTGAACACAGTCTTCTGCTCTCTATGAAATTAACCTTTTCTGATTCTGTTTACGTTATCACACGACTCATTGCATCATGAAAATAAGAAGAAGAAGAAGTTCAGTTAATGTTAACATCTGGATCGGAAACATGCCGTCAGTTTAAATACTGGATCATGTTCGACGTCTAATTCAGGGAATTTCTGGATGAGGCTTGTGACCATTTATAGTTTCAATAGTTTCAAAACTTTTACTGGTGACAGATGTGAGGGTCACCCTGACACCACGAGCAGCCGCGGTACCTTCAGTGCATCTCGGCACAGGTTCTTCCAAGCCTCCTGAAGTGTGATGGAGAAGACAATCACCTATTTATCTTTAATGTTTAGGTTTTGGGGCGTTTTTTATGCAAGATGACATCTGAGACAAGACAATAAAATAAGAGAAATGTATAAAAGATGATGTCTAAATGTCCAGGATACCTGATCGATCCCCGTCCCAACCCTTTCAAGCAGCGGAGATGAGCTGGGCTCAGTCTAACACACAAGGTCAGGAGTATGGACATCCAGAGGGAGCCCAGAGTTCAGCCTCTTGATGTGGAGCAGGCATCTTTTCAGGAGGGAGCCTGGGCGCCTTTGACTGGAGGATTTCCGGGCTCGGCCAACTGGGAGGGGACACCCTCGAGGCAGAACCAGAACTTGGAGGAGGGACAACATATCCCATCAGGCCTGGGAATGACTCGGGATCCAGCAGGAGGAGCTACAAGATCTGCAACCTGACCTCGGATGAGCAGAGGAAAATGCCAGGATGGATGGATGGATGGATGGATGGATGGATGGATGGATGGATGGATGGATGGATGGATGGATGGATGGATGGATGGATGGATGGATGTCCAATGGGAGATACAACACAAATGATCTCCCTGTTACCAGTGATAGAAGTAACCTTGATGTTCATTGAGCATAAATCTGCATAAATCTGCAAAGATGAATACATTATTACTATTAAAAGAAGTAAATCTTTAATCAATTTATTCCTCACTTATCTGCACCTTTTTTTTTGGCCAACATTGCAATTTTCTTAAATGCAAATGACCCCACAAATACATTTACTGTTTGTGCATATTCATATTGAAAAGGGCCACGCTTTATGTACACATAGTTATGGAAGGTATCAGGTTTAAAGAGGAGGCTCTCTGTGGTTGGTCAAACCCGGTTGGTCGCAGAAGCGTGTGCAAGAGCAATTATTATTTCTTTGAGTTGCATATATTTGGATCTTTCGTGGACGAGCTAACTAGAACTGAATCTCTGCATCGTTCTTTAAACCAGACTCCCGCAGAACCTGGAAGCTCCTTGGAGAACTCATCTATTTTTCAGGGTTGGATAAACCCGCCTAGTTGAGACTGGTAAATATTTCATCTTTTTCCTCGTCGTGCCGTCTCCCAGGTCGCCTCAGTTTGACTGCTGCTCTCCACCGTTCTGCTTTC
The DNA here is from genome assembly GCF_009819705.1 of Hippoglossus hippoglossus. Taxonomy (NCBI): domain Eukaryota; kingdom Metazoa; phylum Chordata; class Actinopteri; order Pleuronectiformes; family Pleuronectidae; genus Hippoglossus; species Hippoglossus hippoglossus. The sequence continues at coordinate 27,031,096 of NC_047151.1, read as the reverse complement.
TCTGCTCTCTCTCACTTCCCCGCTGCCACGATCGTGTGCCACGTGTCTCCGGCTCTTTTGTTTCTGCCTTTCTCTTCTCTTGTCAAAACACGTGTGTGCGTTCATACTCTCAAAGGTTTCCTCTCGTATAGTATATTTATATACACCAGTGGAGAGAAGGGTCAGCAGACAGTCGCAGGGAAAAACATTTCACCCGTCGACCACACAGATTTAATCTGGCTCCACAAGAATAGATACAATGCACTTTGGTTAGGATTTGGCTGAGATTTAAAATGTCGTAAGAAGTTTAAAACATCTATAACCACTGATAAACATGATGATGAAGCTCCTACAACCCAATGACAAACTACAGTCTGTAAATAAACATGGGCGACGCGTCTTTACTTCCTTTTATGGTTTATGAACATTGTTTAGACTCAAATCACATTTTATTAGAATTGTATTATATTTGTACCAAGTTGCATCACAAATACAGGAAGGAACAGAGACAAAAATCCAATAAAATAATAATATTATACTGAAATAAGATATTTCTTTCGATTTTAAAGATTCCTTAATACAAATAACCTTATTATTCATATTTTAGATATTTAGACAAAATTTTGCATCAAATTGTGCACATGCATAATGTAACGTAATGGTGTAATGTAATATCCTGTGGTGGTTCAGAGGAATTAATAGTAACGAGCCAACAGTCAAGATGATCTAAATGTGGTTGACTTCAGTGACCCTGAGCTCATTGAGACTCTGAATCCGTCTTCACGTTGTGGTTGTTGTTGTTAATCCATCTTCCTCTCTCTTCCTGTCAACTCTGTTGATTCTGTGATGCCCTCTCTCTCTCTCTCTCTCTCTCTCTCTCTCTCTCTCTCTCTCTCTCTCTCTCTCTCTCTCTCTCTCTCTCTCTCTCTCTCTCTCCCTGTCTCCTAATTTCCATTTTGTTTTGTTCTCTCACTCTGAGAAATCCTCCTCCTGTCTTTTCTTTTGTTTTAACACAGATTCAAACAGACACGTTCACCGTGAACACATAGGAAACAACGGGAGCTGCCAGGAAGTGAAGAGCGATCCCAGCTCACCTGCAGCACTTTCTCTCTGTCTTTAACAAAATCAATTCCACTGGATTGTTCCAGGCTACTCGATCTAAACAAGCAATTCAGGTTCATTATATTAGTGTCGTCTTTTTTCTAAAGAAACACTGAAGTTAGTGTTTCTCATGTGAAGAAGCAGCAGGAGATTGTTCGGATCAGACTCGGTCACGACAACAGGACAATGTTCAGGCGAGGAGCGGAGCCTGGGTGGAGGCAGGACATGTCGTATGAATGTTAATATAACTATAAAAAAGGATTTTTATTGACAGCACATCCCCATTGACGTCGGCCCTTATCACCAAGAGTAGAATCTCGTCTCTGAGTTCACGTCTTCGTCTCCTACGTGCATGATGCCTATTTAGTAAAATATACAAACAAATTTAAAAAGGCATTTCCCAGCACCAGGAGCTGCTAATACATTTAAATTGATAAATCCCTCAACTCCAACTTCACACTAAACTTTCAGTTGTCTCACTTGTGTCACGTCTACACAACAGATGCAGCTTCTTTGTCATTGTTAAAATATGCAGCGTGAGTGAAAACATGAGCTGTTAAGCAGCTGCATGAGTTAAGAAGCCAAGTGCATTTGTTCTGATGGACGTTTGAAACATGTCGATGGAACAGTTCTGGTGGGAACAGACTTTCAATTATTTTTCTAGCTTTTTAATGTGACAGGAAGAAAAAAAATCTCCTTTTCCTGTGTTTGTGCTCATTTGACTAAATAATTGAAAGAGTTTAAGTTAATTCAGCCGTGAACAGAGTGTGATTAGAGGGTTATTTTAAAGACTGGAGGCTGTGGGGTAAATGATACTGTGCCCCTGAGACGCAGGTTAAACCGGACGTCTCTGACTAATCTGAAAATGTTTGTTTCATTAAAAATCTCTGTGTCTGTGCAACAGGTGCGTCTCTGCCGCGGCTGCGAGGCTCGGACAGGAAGCACCGGTTTGTCCAGCAGAGACACGGTGTGCGGTGTGACATCAGGTCTGTGTTCCCCCGCTGCAAACATCAAGATACAGACGTCCTTCTGCTGTAAAAACACTTTTCCACAGTTGTTAAATCCAGCTTCAAAGACGTTTAAGAAGCTGTGCAGGGTCTTGTAACCCTCAACGTTCATATTCTAACATGCATATAACACATCTAGCTCTATTTGTCCCAAATGTCCTATTTTATTCAATTTTATTCTATTCTTTAATGTGTCATTGTGACTATCTGCTGCTGTAACAAGTGAATTTCCCCCGTGTGTGATCAATGCATTTTATTCTATCTTATCTCTTTTCTTTTAAATTCGTGTCTTTCTCATGTCTGAAGGCGTCGATTCCACCATTTACCTCGTCCCCTCGGCCCGTTTCCAGCGTTAAGCTTCACACCCTTCAACCCGTAGCACTTCTCCTCTCTCCATCCATACGATGATATAATCTGAAACAGCAGGAGGTCGGAGCAAGGATAACGTGTAGAACATGGCCTCCGGTGGCGAGGGTGGTGGGAGTGAGGGGGCTTTTTATTTCACTGCTGCACCGGCACCGAGCGACGGCGCTGGAGCTCTGACAGTGATGCTATTTAACACCATCGTCTGCCCCCAGGGCCAAAGGTCTGTACGCATCAGGGTGAAGTGAGTGTGTGTGTGTGTGTGTGTGTGTGTGTGTGTGTGTGTGTGTGTGTGTGTGTGTGTGTGTGTGTGTGTGTGTGTGTGTGTGTGTGTGTGTGTGTGTGTTATATGCCAGTGAATTCACATCTCTGTACTTTTATGTGAACGTTCAGTGTCCTTTGTGTGTGGAAATACAAATGTATCCTCTGTACGTTCCCAGCATTTATGTACATTTCTGCAGGAGTTCGCTCAGCAGCCGCCTCTCGGCTCCTCTGTCGGTTCTGTGTGAATGCAAACGCCAGCTGGAGATGATGGTTTCTGTGAGTGTCGGTGGCTAAATGTTGGATCTGTCGTCTCTAAACGCTCGATGGCAAAGGAGCTAATTAGCAGGGAGGCCGAGGAAGGAGGGAGGAGAGAGTGTGAACGACATGAAGGAGAAGCGGCGTGAACGGAGGACGGGACAGATCGGTGGTAGGAATAAAGAACAGCCAGATATTTTTAGTTTAACCTTGTGATCTTTCACGAGTTGCCGAGCTGAAGCGAAGGCCAAGCGGCTGCTGACAAACTGTCACGCACACGTTGAGCAGCGCAGGCAAACAAGCGGTGAAAACAGATCCACGTGCCACTCGCTCATTTCTCACCTGCAACTAAATAAAGATCAGACTCTTTGCAGTTTGAAACAATATCAGAAGGAGCGCTCGGATTTCTCACATTTCAAACCCTCGGATTTGAGCTGCAACACTTTCCAACTGGAATGTTCACTGCTGTCGATATCTGAACGAGTTCATCAGCTCCAGCGATATGAGCGTGATTGGATCTGACGTGAGTAATCAAACATAATCTGCCTCTCCTCCGACCTCTCGTCTTTTTCCATCACGCCTAATCACTCCACTCTCACTGCCATCGCACGCCGCTGTGTGAGGAGGCCGCGGCGGTCAGTGTGGCGGGACAGAAATCGGAGAAACGGGTCTGACGTCGAGAAACGGGAGGAATCGGTGATAGATTGTGTTTTATATGGTCATGATCATACGATTATCTGTAATGTGAAGGAGACAGTGATGAACCCTGAGAGGATTATTCCCCAATGTGACTGTCCTTGTCACTGGAGCAGTTCTCATCCATTTATCTCAGTTCTAAGTCGGTATTAAGCAACACTGGGGAGTTATTAAACTTGGCAATAACAGCTTCAAAGTTATTCTGGTGCTACAAAAACTTTGTGTCGCCTGGACGCTTGGAACTGAACGATGGAACTTCTCACTAACACTGAGTGACAGTGTTTCTGAAGGGACGGGTTGTTGTAGTAGTTTGTTTGTGAGCAGGATGATGCAAAACCTGCTCGTCAGATTCCCTTGAAATTCGGTGGCGTGGAGGATTGGGACACATACGCAAAACATTTGGGGGAGAATGCGTCCAAAGGATATTTTACATCACTTTCTTTAACGTGGCGAGACAGTGTTCTGTTGACATTTTCACAGTTTTTCCAGCGAATAATTAAGGAAACAAACCAGGACTGATGATCTGTGAGAGTGTGAAATGTGGAGCAGCTTGATTGGATTTAAGGCGACTGAGAGCCACTCGCGTTTCAAATGCAATCTGAGCTGAGTACAATTATAATAATAATAATAAACTTTATTTGTATTGCACCTTTTATACAAGAAATACAGCTCAAAGTGCTTTACATTAAATATAGATACAAATAAGATGCAGGTAAAACAGAAAAGAAAGAAAGTGATAAAAACTTTCAAAGCACAGGAGAAGTGCAAGTGTAATCTGATTACATGATCCAGATTACATGTATGAGTATCTGATCAGGTTTGAGTACTAACACGCTCAACACTTTTTAATTGCTCCCTGAGGAGAACCGTGTGAGTCACTATCTGAACGAGGACAAACTTTCCCTGACAAAGTCTCGAACACTCGGAAAAACTGTTTAAACTCCAAGTTCAAATGTCACTTAATTGAAAATTGTTCAATGCAACTTTCAACACGAAGCGTGGCCACTTCCTTCACATGAATCCGGCCGCGCCTCTGCTCAGCGTTAATTGCTCGGCTTAAGGCTTCAAAGCCGAGCGAGCGCAGGGATTCATTAAGACAGAAACAACAAGGGAAACACACCGAGTGAGATGAAGCGGGAGCGGAGGGCGAGTGATGGTCAGGAGGACAAAGGCTTTGAAGTCTCTTGTTCTCCACGTCCGGGAGACGTAGAAGTGTCTCTGCCAAACCCGAGACTATGATTGTGTCACAATTGAGTTTGTACTTAGTCCTGTTTCGTTTTGTTGAGCTTGAAAGTTCATTCTTGACCTTGGAAACGGCAATTTGACAGAATAATGTTGACTCAGGTGCATTTTCACGGTTTTACGAGCAAAGCTGTTGTATTTTCTATCAAAGTCTCATTAACCTCGCCAAACTCGTAATCCCTCTCCAGTCAGAGAAGAGTTTAGTGGATTGTTTCTTCGGTCATAAGCAGAAGGAGGTTTTCACATCTGTGCTTCTCTTTCGTCTCAGTTTAGGAGAAAGTTTTTTCCCGACATCACTAGTGCACCTTTGCACAAGTGTGAGGGGAAACTTACCTGATTGACTGGGACTCGTTTCCACTTCATCACGACGGCAGCGGGAGTTTGGATAAAGAACCAGTGTCCCAGTTGGGAACACTGTGAGTACGACTGTGTCACAGACAAGAGCGAGCACCTCCGAGTGGAAGGTGATAAAATACGTGAAACATTTCACAGGGGGAAATAAAACTTGGAGCCTCCCTCCCCCCCCCAAAAAAAACAGGGGCTAAATCCAGGCCAGACAGGAGGAGGGTATAATGGTTTGTTGAGGTTTTATCCCTCTACACCCCATATTTCCATTTCAAAAGCTTGTTATGACTAAACTAAACTTCAAAATAAAGAGTCGAATTAAAATAGATGCAATACCACAATAACCTTGTTACATAAAGTACAGTTTTTTTTCTTGGATGGAACAAGTTTGCCTGCGTCTCCTGCTGAACTCGGCAGCAGCTGAGCGGCACATCGCCGCCCACAGAAACACATTCACCCCGACCGGGACCTCGGTGTTGGTGTTCGCATCACAATCCAAGAGCAATCTCCCTGAAATGTTCCATAATCAGGCCTTGATTGCGTCCTTCTTACCGACAAAAAAACACAACCGATGGCTCCACCAATTATCCACCAAGTATCCCACAATGTTCGTGTGCCGGGGGAAACAGGTGGTTTATTGTTTTCGGGGACAAAAGGCTCAGCTTCCCTAATCACAGCCCAGGAACTGTGCAGCCAGATGCAGGGCGTCCTCTGCCACCATTTCACGGGCCTTGCTTTTGTGAGATTACGCGAGCGAGCGAGCGAGCGACGTACAGGCATTCATTCCCTCTGACGTTTATTTCGGTTGCTCCGCCAGGCGCAGCGGGCAGCGCCGCGAGATATTCGTCAAGGTAATCAATTTACAATGTGCTAATCACGGCCCCCTCGTTGTGGTATGCTAATACGTATTGTGGCTAAATGAACTGGTGAGTGATTCCAGGGAGCCGTGCGGGTCCGACATGGCAGCGCTTGTTGCTGAGCCGTTTGTGGTGAATGGCGGTGGAACGTCTCCTGATGAATGACGGGGGGGGGGGGGGAAGCTGTGGGAGGAGGACGGCAGCTGTGATTCATGGAGGGATCTGGTGCTGGCACTTCAGGTTTATAAATGTTTACAGGCGAGGTAGCAACATGGTGTGTGTCTGTGTGTGTGTGTGTGTGTGTGTGTGTGTGTGTGTGTGTGTGTGTGTGTGTGTGGACATGCTTTAATATGGTGTGTACAGTCTCTCCACATGAATGCATATTGTGATTGCCCTTTAAAGAGGAACTGTTATGTGTTCATTCTGCAGTTTTACGTTTAACTTTATGGTGAGAAGTCTCTGATATTTTATACTTTCCTGATTTTGTTTGAATTTTAATGTTTTATTTTCATGTGTTTATTTTCTTTTAACGTTTATGACCATTGGTTCCTAATTCTGATGATTTTATGACTTGTTTGTTTTAATTGCTGCCTTGTGAAGCACTTGGTAATCTGGGTTTTGTGTAATGTAGATAATTGGAGTAATTAAATGGGGATTTATTACCTTATTTATTACCTTATATATATTTATTACCATTTCTTTCTTTATTGATCCTTAAAAATCAATAAGCTCATTTAACCAAAGAGACAACAAGATGTTTTTCTTATTGTCCTCTCAAATGTGTCACAGCTGAATTCTTCAAAAACCTTAACTTTCAATTAAAAGTCTATAACTTTGCTCTCAACAGGTGCCAACAGATAAAAGGCCTCAGATGAGCAGATTATTAGGAACAATCACTTGGAAATCAAAATACAACAAAAACAAGACAAGTATATAAAACATGAAGACATAAAATCCAGCACTAAAAAAACCATTGAACACAATAAAACATGCAGATAAAACACAACATTAATATAAAGTCATGCACAATATATAAACAGCAAGTATAAATTTACAGCTAAACTACACACCCACACAAATGTGTCCTCAGGAAAATGTCCTCTTCTTTAATGGGCTGTTTATAAACAAACTGTCCCACAGGCGTTTTATAGCTCACTTTCAAAAGCACAACACATTTACCAGACTTAACCCAAGTCAGTCTTTTCCTTTTGCGTCTTCTGAGGACAGTCTGTGCCGGTGCCATGTTTTTAAAATGTCATCAAAGTCAAACCAACCCTGAGAAAGACGGTGGAAAACCTGTTGAGACGAATGTTTGCAGAGACAGACTCTTGATGTTGTTCACGTCCCTGGAGCCCGAGACACTGAGAACCTTCTGAGAACCAGCTCCACCAACCACGTCTCCTCTGCCGACGACCAGCTGGAAGCCCAACGGCCGCTTGTTGCATCGTGCGCTGCAGAGACAGAGGCTTCCTACTGCAACAGTTAAATGTGATTAGCTGCTAAAATCACAACGTAATTCCACCTATTTGCACTAATCCCATCAGCTGCAGGTGATAAACCTCTACATTTGGTTTATATACGTGTTTACCACATTATTCTGCTGTGGTTTTAATCACTTAATCTCTGACTTGGCAGTTTGCACAAATTATTACTGAGACGAGCATTTCGATGAGTATCACAGTCAAAGATCAAGACAAATACACTCAGTTTATGTTTAACTGTAAGAAAAGTATTTAGATCCAAAGTCTGTTTCATCAGCATCATGTGAAAATAATTCAGAAACGTAGTTAGGATTCCGTGTTTGCACTAAATGTTCTGATGAGAGAGGTATTTCAAAGTTTATGGTCCAAAAATGTTAGAAAATGTTTGTCAGTGCCTATAAATGTCCAACCCTGTGTACTTGGAATTTATCGAAAAGACTAAACTTCTAGTTTCTACGACTGAACGACTGAACTAAAACATATTTATATATAAAGTAAATGTAGTTATATAGTTTCTGTGGGTGAATTTTGTAGAGAAACCAAATAAAACACGTTGTGGGTCATAGTAAACTTAGCTGCTGTTGAATATCAAACCTAAGGAGATTAGAAAATGTCTCTTTTCAATTAGGTGCATTGAGTAGATTCCTTCACTGCTGCAGAGCTGCATGTTGTTTACCAATGTAGCTGCTTTCCTTTCTGTGCTCTCACTTCAATTACACTGCAAAGTGCTTTGATTCTCATTATGTGTAAAAACAAATCCATTATGGAATGAGTGACATTTCCAATTCGCGTCTTTATTCAGAGGCACAACAGGCGCTTTGTTGAACAATAACACAAATGTGATAAAATGTCAGATCTGGTGGAGGGTGGTGCGGCAGCGCCGTGTGTTTGTGTTTGCGCGGAGTCGTGACGCGGCCCGGTGATTTCCATTTAAATTTCCCTTTGGTCCCCTCACTGCGTCTCCTGTAACCGCCGCCGTCCCTGGCGTCTCTCCGCAGCAACACGTGGCGCCTTTGGGAGGTCGCTGCTGTTTTAATAGCTTCTCCACACACAGTCAGCTCCATGGCTGGGTGCTGATGTGGCGTTAAACACATTGAGCAGCGGCGTGCTGGTGACGGGAAAACAGAGCGACCTGCACTCAGAACTGTGATTCCATTTAAGTCAAACTGCAGATTCTTGTGTTTGATCCATTTAAGATTCACTTTGGATTATCAACAGGAGTTCCACCATCTCTTTGTTAAGTTCATGTCTCACTCAGGACGTGTTATCATGAACTTAACACTGGAGATATACTTCTGAAGTTTGAGGGGTAAACAGCATTGCAGCCAAACCGAAAAAGCTTGGGTGAACTATCCCTTTAACGGCCTCATGTACCTTCTACGATGGCGCCAGGAGAGCTGCTTCTGCCATCTTCTAACTTCCTGTACCTACAGAATGTAAATCCTAGAAATCTATACAACACGTGTCCTGGGGTGTGCCCTCTAGTGGAAACCTCCAGGAACACACATTGTACACAGTGAGCGTCGTGTGGCCAAACAGGAAACTGCGTGTGTTGGGTTTTGAACATAGCCTGCAGGATTCAGCACGGTCAGCTGGCTAACAACAGTTGTAAGCAAAGTTGTGAATTATTCAGCGTCAGCAAAACTCCGTCATTGTCCCGACACTCGCTACAGGGGACAGAGATTTCATAGGTCAAAGTTCAACGCAATTAAAATCTGTGCAAGGTGATATCAGCTGGCCTCATTCCATCCATCCCTCTGATTGGCTGCCAGTCTCCCATGTCCACTCACCCACCTGTGCACCTCCTCCTCTCACTGTCTCCTCCTGTCGAACGCCCTCTGATCTCTTCCCTCCGAGCTGCAGCTACATTCCTGCGATTCGCCGGACATGCGTGATGTTTAATCAGCTCCATTACCACCCGCTCACACTCACTCTGCTCTGTGCAGTCGGCCCCTCGCCGGCTCTCTCGCTGCGTCTCCTCTCCCGGCCTCCTCACCTCACATTTCCTCGTCCTCCCTCCCACCCGCCTCCTCCCCCCCCCTCGAGACCTCGCGTGCTGTGAGCTGTTTGTTGTTTGTCACATCCATTAAGAGGAAGGCGAGGCGGCGGACGGTGGGGGGAGATGCTGCCCTAACGTTTGACCCACTTTGCCCTCCACGTCACTGGGCGGCCGCGGCGGAGCCCTCCGGGAGGCGGTGGATGTCTGGCTGGGTCCTTGTGGTGTAAGCCTGCCTAGACAGTAATTGGCTGGCTCAGAGCTCCGCGCAGGGGCCCGCTCCTGACAGCTGGTGGGTGGATGCTGCACCAATTAGAAGAACAGAGAGAGAGACAGGTTGAAAGAGGGGGAGAGAGAGGGAGAGAGAGAGGGCAGGGGGGGGGGGGGGGGGGGGGGGGGGGGTTACACTGTGTCTCTGTGATCACATGAGAAAAGTGAGAGTTGCTGAAATAGTGAAGAGACGAAGAGGGAACAGTTTGTACTTTTACCTTTCAAATCCATTCTGGTTGTCGTAAGTGAGTAAGTGACAAACACACACACTCACAGACACACACACACACACACACACACACGCACACGCACCCACACACACTTGTTTCCTCCCTCGTTCTCTCTCTTCTTCTCCGAATACACAATATTTTCTCACAAGGACTGACCTTGTCTTCAAAGCTCACACATGCTGGTACAGACGTATTCAAAGTGAAACTGGCACAGACACACAACTTAAATACAGACACACACACACACACACACACATACAAACAAGCCGAAGGTAGCCACACACCATTTAATGATATTTAATCAATACCAGTTCATACCTTAGTTCTTTAAACCATCCTGGAGCAGCCAGTCTCTACACTGCTCATCCTCATTGGGCGAGAGACGGGTCACATGTCCATCACAGGGCAAAGACACCTGCAGGTTATTGAAAGTCTTTAATTAACCTGCATGTCTTTGGACTGTAGGAGGAAAACACAGTGAGAACAAACACACAACCCTTGTGTGTGGTGACGGTGCGAACCGCTGCACTTGCTTGGACCACTAGAGGGAAATCGGAGGTTTCCTGCTGCAGCCGCCGTGGGTTTGGTTCCCAGACCTTTGCTGCATGTTTTCTCCTGTTCCCTCTTACTGTCCTGTCAATTAAGACCAATGCAACACATTTAGATTCAGAAAGATGCTATAAAATAAGCATTATTTACAGTGAACAGGCAGCTGGTTTACATGCAATTCTATAATTCCTTACATCTTTGAACTTTAAGGGTTGGGGTTTTATTATTTACTTTCCCTGGTCCGGGAACACAGACTCACAAACCAGTCCTGTGCACACAACACATCCTGTCACCGAGGACCTGGTCACTACTTCAAACAGTAAAGACAGTTTCCCTGGTACAGACCCACACTCGCTCAGTAAAGTTCCTCCTGCAGAGACACACTTTTCTGTCGCTGAGGTCCTGATCTGTGTTTCAAGGCAGAGAAACTCTGCATGAACCAGAGACTCAGAGTCAAATAGTCGTGCAGCAGCCGTAACAGATTCGAGTCCCTCTTTGTCTCGGTGTCTGAAACGTGCATTAAAGATGAGAATCACTGTTTTAATCTCTCTGCCTCATTACGAAAAGTCCCTGAAATGTGTGGTTATTCTGGATTATGGATAAATTACAGTCATTTTTATTTGTAGTGGAGTCTATCATTTAGTTGTCTCACTGTTTGTTAGGTAAGACAGTTATTGTTCATTAAAGTAATTAAATGATGTCTCTATGAACAGGAAATGGACAAAATAGAGTCCTGGTCAAAATGTCATGGGATCTGTTTCCAATATTCGTGTGTGTGTGTCGTTACTCTTTGGGAATAATCTGTGATTGACAACATCACTAAACTTTTCAGTGGAACAGCTGAATTAATGATGTATTTCATTTTATTGACAGTCCAGATTTTAGGGTCACTCACTTTATTTTTACTCAACTCTGGACCCTCTTGTACCAACGATCAAATAGTTGCCTCATGGTCCAATTCCCCTTCTTCTCTTCAACCTTCTTCTGCAGGACGGATACCAGGGACCCTGTCGGCCCCAGAGATTCACTTTGGAAAGAAGAGTCCTGTTCCTTTCTGAGCTTTTTTAATTAGTTTAACTTTGGGGATGTAGGACTGGGGACTCACTTTACCTCCCAACAAGCCAATGTGGTAGAAGTCAGATCCCATCAGTGCAATATCCTAAAAGTGACTCAGGCAAAGACCAGCATCGAACCCGGGAAAAAGCAAGTGTCTCTCTGTGACGTGACAGTATTTGGTTGAATTTCTCCTGAAGAGTTAAAATATGGGCTTTTTTACAGCGTATCTTTCTTTTAAAAGGCTCTAAAATCCAAGTGTTCAACATGTAAACCTTTACCAGCAGAGTGGATGATGCATTTCCTCGCATTTAGGGGCGATTGTCAAAGACGGGGATAAAGCATAAAACAACACCCGGTCAGAAAAATGAAGACGAGCTACTCAAGGTGGTAATAATTGCTTTACAGGAATTAATGTCCAGCTGTATGAAAAGGTCAGAGGGAGACACACTCTTACGCTTTAATCTTCAGTTTGAGGGAGGTTTTCTCTTGTTATTTGTCTGCAGAAAAAAAAAGCTGACAGTAGGTTTCTTGCCTTGAATCCACATGTGCATCATTGCTGCATCAGTGCTGCTGTCAGTTAAATCTAAATCCCTCCAAGTGTTTGATAAAGGAAGAAATAAAACGTCTTTATTTGTTGGATTTCGTCCATAAAAAGTCCCAAAGTGCTTCTATTCAGCATCTGGCAGCAAAAAACCCATTTGGCCATGATTAGTTTTTCTGGGACGTTGAAAGTAATGACAATTTTTATTGTCGTAACAAAACAAGCGTCAGTGCAGAGAAGATTTTCTACTTGCTCCGTCTGAACACCACAAGGTTTATCTGCAGATCCTTGAAAAATACAAACATGCTAGAGGCTTGATTTGCGACCTCTCACGGGGGGGGGGGGGGGGGGGGGTTCTTTTTATTAGCTCTTCTAAGGAGGTTTTGTTTTCACCTCTGTTTGTGTGTTTGTTTATTCGTCAGCAAGATATAAACATATTTGGAAAGATAAGATAAGATAATAGGCTCCTGTAGCTTCCTTCATTTATCAAGACACTTTGTTTTTGGTTAACGGCATGAATTAAAAGGTCAAAGTTCGTCAAGGTGCAATCTGACTAAAACTAAAACTACTGCAATCCAACGAAACATGTCTGCTGTAAGTTTCACCTTCTCCTGTAAGTTTGTGGTGCTATTGGATTACATTGCACTGGTATTTCCCTAATGAGCAATAGTTCATAAGTGATTATTAACGGATGTTCGAGACAAGTCAAGATGCTCTTGAAGCCCAAAGTAGTTTAATTTATGACTCTACAACCTGGAGCGTCCATCTCCGAGGTGCATTACATCCAGATTAATGTGGCCTGAAGGGGTTTTGGGAAACACTGAATGCTTCTCTGTTTAAAATTTGGGTGAACGTCCATCAAGAGTTTTTTTTAAGTGGACCCACAGGTGAGTGAGCATCTCTCAGGTCAGGGATTTCTGCTGTTGTCAGGTGTCTCCTTCTGCTTTGTTTTTCAAGGACGTATGATATTAAGACATGAGGTGATTGGAGTGTAAACGTTAATCCTAAAAGGGGTCTTAACCTATCACAGGCAGCCAGCGGTAGTGGCTGCTTGATGAGCTCCAACAAAACCTCCTCACCGCTGACGGAAGTTTAATAGAAGGCTAACAGGGGTCAAATGGGGTTTAGGGTTAAGTGACATATGGATAAATGGTGTTCAAGCACTTTATTACAGTCAGTCATTGTACTTGGAGATCTGAGATGTTTCTGTATTAGTGTTTATGCAGCAGTTTTGGCATCGTGGTTAGAACTAAGATGAAGCAATAGTTAAAAGGAGTAAAAAGGCCCCTGAGACAACCACTAGGGTTCCCAGGTTTAATCCAGGTTTGAATCAGATCAATCTCCAGCACAGGCCCATATCACAACTTTTTAATTTTCACACCTACAGTTTTTAAACTCAAAACTGTTTGTGAGTGTGAGGGGTTTTGCTTGAGGAGTACGTGTGACTTTATTACAGGAGAGTGTGATGTGTTAGCTTCCCACTCCCTCACATTGAATAGTGCAGATCCACAATCTGTTGGACGGCTACTCGACTTGATCTGTGGCCATTTTTCAGTCACTTCCTGGTTTGAATATGGTCGTCAGGCTGTAGATGCCCTGGTGGCCTTTCCTCGAGCTGTATCCCGACTCCGCAGGGGCCCTGTACAATAAACTGTGTGAGCTGTGTTCACTTCACAGACGGAGTCGTCTGTCCACTGTGTCTTTTACCGACGGGATTGATGATATTCCATCTTTATATCAAATTATGGATCAGTGTGAGCGCAGAGGCCATCTCTTCAAAATGACATTACATTAAGCTCTGTCCCGCTCTTTCTTTCTCACTTCTTCCCTCCCTCTCTTCTTGCTTCGCTGACCAATCGCTCTCCCAAATTACATTCTATGGTTCCATTATGAATGACGACAAGACGCCGAGCGGCGCTGGTTCGGGGGGGGGAAGACGCACAGAGCAATGCAGTAAAAGTCATGTCCTGAGCTATAGGCGCTCCCCTGAAATTAGGTTAGCCACCGAGCAAAGTGACAGATATTGGTGGAGCGAACCATCCTGGCATGCTGCCGGGGGACATGTTAGCAGGTAATTGTGACCGTACTCTTTAGTCAACCCTTTTGGTTTGTGTTCAGGATCAGTCCCATCCAAAGTATTGTTTCCTCCTTGATAATCTTCTGCCAAAAAAGCAGCACGGCTCTAGAGACGACGGTGTTGCAGCTGCTTGGTCAGTCAGTCGGAAACTGAAATGTATCTCTGCCACCGTTGGGTGGATTGCTGACGTTCATGGTTCCTAACGGATGAATCCTAATTACCTTGATCCTCTGAGGTCCAGTTTCACATGCCCGGTGAAATCTTTCATGCTCATCACGCCACACTTGATTTTTCATCCTGAAAATGTCATCAGCTGACTTACAGTAGACCATAAGAAATGCTAGCGTGCTAACATTAGCATGGGACACAGTTCCAAAAGTGTACAGAATATTAGAATTTTCATTTTCCATTTACTTGTCCATATAAACTGCTTCTTTTGGAGAAGAAACGCTGACATTCCTTGAATTACTTCATACTTTTGTGACCTTTGGACGGATACTGCCTGCAGGTGACGGTAAACACGTTATGGATGTTTTAATAGCCCAGCAAGATTTGTCCCGTTGCTGCTGTCAGTCAGTCTGGACATGTTATGCAACTCCACTCTGCTGCTTTTCATTCTTTTTGTCAGTTAGTTTTCACTACTTAAATAAAACTATGTGTCATATGTAAAATCCTCTAACTGTACTTTATTTTGTTGCTTGACATGGTTCTTTGTCTTCTGAGGTTGGCTCACAAATGTATCACGGTCGATTGTAAAGGTGGAAACCAAGACTTTTTATTTTTTTCGCCAGTTATTTAAAAACCTGAATTACGACTATACCACCTGTAGGGGGACCCAGAGTGTACTTGCTTTAAAGCGTCGTAACCAAGTGGCTAACGCTGGGGACAGACTCGTGACTCTTCACTCTTGAGTTGTTAAAATTGATTTAAAAGAGACATGATGTAAATTTTAAATTGCATGTGTGACACAGGGAAATGGAGGATTTCAGTCTTATCTGCCACGTTCAAACGAAGTGTTGTCAGGCAATAACAACATGAAGCCCTGAAATAACATGGTGGAGAACTTGATGTTTTATCTTTGGTGACAACAATAATAATGTAGCATATTTAAAACTCAGGGGTTTTGATCTTATCCAATTATTTAGTTAGAAAGTCGGATGCTATTTTTAAAACGGATAACGAGCCCAATGCCAGAAAATCACTTTGTGCGATAAGCAAACATCTGTTTATCCGTTTAGATTTATTTTGTGGATTTTTTAAATGAAATGTTTAGGTTGTTTTTTTTTTCATCTGCAGCATATGCTGACTTGATGGATAATGATTAGAGAGAGTCTCTTCCTCCCACACAAGTTACAGCTTCCCCAATTAAAGTTAAAGCATGATATTTTCTGCCTCATTACTCCTAGAAAGTTAGTGTCACAACAGAGACGGGTGGAGAGAGAGAGAGAGAGAGAGAGAGAGAGAGGGAGAGAGAGAGAGAGAGAGAGAGAGAGAGAGAGAGAGAGAGAGAGAGAGAGATTTGGAGGAATAATAAACCTTAATATCTCAAATAGATGAATTGCGGATGCAGAAGAAGACACTTTGATATTTTAACTTTTATTGTATTGCATTTGACAATAAACTCTTGAATCTTGAAGTCGTTTCTCACACTCTGTTAAATGAAGAAATTCACAGTTTGTACAAAACACAAGTTACTTCTTTGTTTTAGGTTTAATCTTTCACAATCGGGCTCAGCAAGCATGTAAGTGTAAAGAGGAAGGAAGGGGGGGGTGTTTAACAGTTTAAATTTATCTTTCTCTGACAGAATCTGTCTTTATTCTCAGCCTCTTCTGTGTTGTAGGTAGACGTGTCTGTGATGTGACTGAGTTTCATCTTGTGCACATTATTTATCTGTGGACGTTTTTATTGTTTGAAGTCACAGACGAGAGCAGCAGCTACTATGAGTGTAACTGCAGCAGCGAGTGGATTTGTTGTCCTTCTTCTCACTGTGACAGGTACTGTACGTCTACATTCATGTTTCACTCTATTTTACACTCGGACTTCTGATTCACCTGAAGTGAGTTTGAGAAAGAAAGTAAAAATATAAATGAACCATTCATTCATTTTCAGATTACCACCTGTAAAGTGATGCAGAAAGAAAATATATGAAGGAATTATCATCAGTATTATTTTGTATCTTTGTTTAGATGTTTCTATCGTCTAGAGCTCAAAATATTACAGAGGCTGAAACATGTTATTATAATAATAATTATTATTATTATCATCATGACTGAGTTCCTCTCCTCTCGATGCAGGAATTGTCATCAGTGTGTGGAGTCATCAGTTGAAATGCTATGGAATGCTGCTCATGGAAATGTGTTTCTTTTCTACAGAAAGTAAAAAGTAAACTGGTGTCGTTATGAATCTGATTCTCTGTGTTACAGTGGTACAGTGTGAGAATGGCTGGGATGTGAGTTACACTTCTACTGAGATCTGTGCCTTCAGAGGATCAACAGTGGACATTACCTGTACCTACACATACCCATCCACATTTAATAACCATGATACTACAGTTCAGGAAACTTTCTGGTTCATTCAAGAGAGTAATGGGATTCACGTTGATCTAAGGACTGATCCGGAGTATTCAGGTCGTGTGGAGTATCTCTGTGAAAACAACAAGTGCACTCTGAGAATCTCTAACCTGACAGAGAGCGACTCAGCTGTGTACAAGTTCATGTTCACAACAAACCAACCTACTGGGAGTTTAACTGGTTCAGCTGGAGTCACTCTGTCTGTCACAGGTAACATTTACATCTGAACATTCATTCATTTATTTCCTACATCTTGTTTGGTTCACTTGAGTGTGTCTGTGCACTTTTATATGCATGTGTGTGTTGTCAGTTTGGACTAAAATGAATTCCTTCTTCTCACACACAGATTTGCATGTGCAGGTGAGCAGATCAGTGAAGGGTGACTCTTATAACTATGCAGAGCTCAGGTGTCAGAGCAGTTGTCGTCTTCCTGATCATCTGAACTACGTCTGGTACAAGAATCAACAGAAGGAGATTGAAGGAGCATCTTATTCAGATTTTTTTCGTCGTGCAGACAGAGTTTCCTGTGCTGTTGAAGGACACGAGGATTTCCGCTCTCCGTCAATGTGTGAGTTTAATCTACAGTATTTCACTAACAGCACCATCTGCTGGAGTATTTGAGATAATGCATTGTACCATAACTTCATGTGTCTTTAAATACTTTTTTCTGCATGGGCACATTGAACTCTTGGGATACTACTGTCAGTACTGACAAACTAGTGTAGTACTAGTACTAGTATTCTGCTTGTGTAAATAAAGATGGAAGACATGACAGCTCCCCAGAAGTGAACCCAAAGCATTGTGATCGCCCCCTGGTGGCTGGCTGCAGTATAGAACATACATCCTGTCTCCTCCATGTTAGTGGATGGAACATGGACCAATCTAAAAAGTCAAATACATTTTTCTCAAAGATGGTTTCTGTCATTTTAGGTCGTTCTTATCACACTCTATTGTTCATGTTTCTCATAAGTTTGGTTTTAATTAGTTATTTGATGAAATGAAAAGTAGATTAAACTTCATGATTGACAGCTGACGCTGACTCAGGATTGGTCGAGCTCGTGTATGGGCGGGACCTTGATACTGTGGCTCCATCTCCAGATCACTACTGTGCAGACTGTGGTTCCAAATGTGAAAGATGGCAGCGTTGGTATCCAGGATATTTTGGCTTCATTTCTGGAGAGTGGGAGGAATTGGAGACGTGTCGTCCATCTTTGGTCGACTCTGCATAAAAGATACAGATCATTTCCTCCATATTGGCCAGTTTGCTCCATTATAAGAGCAACTTCTACAAGGTCCCTCATGTTCCTCACCTCCAACAGTGTGTTTCTCCCTCACTCTGAAGTCTAAAGGGCACTTCCCTGTGTTTTTTGTGAACTGAAAGTTTCCTCATCTTGGCATCGTCATCATCTTAAAATGAAAACCTGCCGACTGGTGATTCACCAGAGAAAAGTTAGTTTCATAAATGTATAAGTTTATCTTCTGATTCTCTGATGTGCTCTGTGTTACAGTGGTATGGAGTCAGAATGGCTGGAATGTGAGTTACACTTCTACTGAGATCTGTGCCTTCAGAGGATCAACAGTGGACATTAACTGTACCTACACATACCCATCCACATTTAATAACCGTGTTACTACAGTTCAGGAAACTTTCTGGTTCATTCAAGAGAGTAATGGGATTCACGTTGATCTAAGGACTGATCCGGAGTATTCAGGTCGTGTGGAGAATCTCTGTGAAAACAACAAGTGCACTCTGAGATTCTCTAACCTGACAGAGAGCGACTCAGCTGTGTACAAGTTCAGGTTCACAACAAACCAACCTAATGGGAGTTTAACTGGTTCAGCTGGAGTCACTCTGTCTGTCACAGGTAACATTTTCATTAGAGTCAGTTTGAAATGTTAGTGTGTATGTTGAAATAAAATAACATGTTTGTTCACAGACCCTCAGCTCCAGGTACATGTGAGGAGATCAACAGCCAATCCATATTCTACCTGGACAGAGCTGACCTGTCACAGCAGGTGTCAGCTCCCTGATCATCTTTCCTACGTTTGGTACAATAACAATGAACTTGTTGGACGAAAAAAATACTTTCACCTCCAACACGTTAATGCTGAAGACAGCTATCACTGTGCTATAGAAGGACAGGAGCGTTTCCCTTCTCCTACATTGTGTGAGTTTACGCCTCCTCATGAAGCTACAATAATATGGAAATAATTTAAATTTTAACTTTTAACAAATAATACAGACAGTGTTTTGATTGTATTCTCCTCCTGTGTGTGTTAATATAGACTATCCTTCAGACGCTCCAAAGCCTCCCTCTGTGTCAGTGAGTCCCTCTGGTGAGATCATGGAGGGCAGCTCGGTGACTCTGACCTGCAGCAGTGATGCTAACCCAGCAGCTAATTACACCTGGTACAAGGAGGACGAGGACTCACCAAAAGCATCAGGACAAATCTTCACCATCACTGATATCACAGCTGAACATGGTGGAAATTATCAGTGTGAGGCCCAGAACACACAAGGACGTAGTAAGGCCACCTTACATCTGACTGTTGGAGCAGGTGATTTTAGCACTCTGACTTTTAGAGCCTACACCCCCCCCCCCCTTTTCATTGCACCAGAACCTTAAACCATCAATACTCAGGATTTCCAGATGTGTCACAGCTGTATATCAAGCTCATCATATTGCACATGAACAATACTGACTGACCAACAGCATCACCTGGCAAACTGAGTCATCAGTCTAACCACACTGCTAATGTCTCCTGTCTGTTGTCTAGTGAAGTCAGTGATAATCATGAATATCATCAGGCTGACTCTGGTGGTCGTGCTGGTTCCAGTGCTTGTCTGGACTCTGTGGACGAGGTAAAACAATACAAATCCATCAGTTCACCCTCTGCTCTTTTACTGTCTTCTTCAAATGTCTTCAGACACTAGTTTCAGTGTTATGAAGTTCATTTTGTCAAATGTTGTGTTTGTTGTTGTTTTCGATCCAGGATGAAGAAAACTCTGAGCTTGAAATCAGAAGCGAATGAAGCTGTGGAGATGATAGAGGTGAGAGACAGTGAGGCCAAAAGAATGACTCCATATCACTGTTTTCATCTCACTATGTTAGAGAAAGAGATAAAACATTTCTTGGATCAGCTACTTTGTCTGAATCTGCCCCAAAATGTAAAAGGTTCTTTCCATTGACCGTATATTAAAATGGACGTAGACTCTGGGTCTAGAAAGTGAAGTGAATGATCCACTTAGAGTCAAATAGACCATAAAGCACCGCAGGCATTGGGGCATGGATACCGTGTGATTGACAGCTAGTACTGGGTGCAGGTCGCAGGTTTAGGTGGGCGGGCAGTGTCCTTGGGCCCTGAGTCAGGCTCCACCCCCTCTCCTCCAAATATGGTTACTTCTGGTTTCAAAAAACCAAGATGGCGCTGGACAACATGTCAAAAATGGAGGCTTCAAAATGGCAGCTCACAAACCAATGGGTGACGTCACAATGCGTTGACACTTCTTTCTTGGCCCATGTCCCATCCTTCCACCAAGTTTTGTGGAAATCAGTTTAGCAGTTTTTGTGTAATCCTGCTGATGAGCAAACAAACGAATGGACAGGGGGCGCAACAACGTTCAAACTATTTTGAATGAACTGTGATTATGTGCAGGTTTCATGAATAAAGTCCAGTGAGGCTTAATATTTTCTCATCTCTCCCCCATCAGTCACACAACTGTCCTGAGTATGAGAACGTCGCTGCTGCAGCACAGACAGAAGACACAGAGGAGCAGGAAGACCTGGTGTGAAGCCTCAGGTCAGAGCCACTGTGACAAACATAACCAAGATGGACGACTTCAGAGTACATCCGTACAAGAGAGTTTTACAGAAACCATAGTGTGTAGTTATTAAATACAGGAAATCTGTCCAAGCAAAAAATATCTGAGTGCAAGCGCAGAGTTTGAGCACAAGCAGAGCAAATCTAAGAACCAGCAGGAGCTGTGTGAGTGCAAGCGCAGGGTGTTGAGTAAAAACACCACGAAATCTGAACGTGCAAGTCCAGCTCTCAAACTAAAAGACCACGCTTTTTAATAAAGAGGAAAACACCCACACATTTCCTTTCTACTCATGGTTTCCTGTTTTCTTTTCTCCTCAGGTGCACTGTGATTGGTTGATGAAAGTATGTGAGAGGAAACAGGAAGTATCTATCTTTACATCCCCGGTTGCAGCAGCAGTTTGTACAGCATGACCTTTAGAGCAAGAGTATTGTTGTGTTGTTTCTTTTCTTTTTCTTTTCTGATGGGTCCAGTCGGCCAGTTTTCGCAGCTTTATTTCTGTGAGCTTTAGTTCTGATGTTGGTTTAGGTTGAAGGAAGATTCTCAGGTCCTACGACCCTTTGTGGGTTGGTGTGTTGGGTTTTCCTTCTTTTGTCCATTTTGCCGGCCTGTTGTTGAAGTTGTTGTCTTTTCTGCAATAAATAGATTTTGTTTTTGCTGTTACCCTCTGAACTATGTTGAACGTCTTGGTGATGAGCCTTTGAGGCTGTGGTAACACCACGTGACTCATCTCGTGTCTTATACATGATATTATTGTGGTTATTACATGGATAATGAATGTATCGTAATTTTATGATTCTTTCTTAAATAAATGTTTTTGGTCTTTTGTTTTCACTCCTTATCTATTTGTTTGTCTGTTTTTCAGCAGAATTACACCAGAAAACTAAAAAACGATTTTTCCTCAAACTCATCAAATTTGGGCAGGAATCCTGATAAAGGGGCGGAGCCAGGAGCCTGTTTGTATCACTGTCTTTATAATTGTGAGACTGATGAAAACAGTCAGGATTATTTAGTGGACTGGTTTCTATGAGTGATTGAACTCTGGTGCAGCTCGATTGAATTGAGGGAGATTGAATTGATGGAGGCTGGCATGTGCACACATAGACACCAAAGGGGGCTTGAGCCACTGCCCTTTTTCTTCCTCGAGAGAAAGTGTCCTTTTTAAATAAATTAATATTATATTCCTGTTTGCGCACAGCTTCCCTGTCGAAAAAAAATATTGAAATATAATAAAAAATCTAAATATCAGGTGGGGAGATTAGACTAGTCTCTATAAACCAGCACCTCGGACACGGAGACACGAGACTCCTCCTCCCATACTGTTCTAAAGTTACAGCTTCCCAATTAAAGTTAATTGTGCGGTGTTTTCAGAGGAAGGTGATAATTGAAAGCACTTGTCTGCAACAACAGCAGGTTTCTTTCACACTGTCAGACTCAGATTGATGAGGAGTTTTCATTTGGAGGAATAATAAACCTTAATATCTCAAATAGATGAATTGCGGATGCAGAAGAAGACACTTTGATATTTTAACTTTTATTGTTAAATAGAAGAAAAGAATTTCTCCAGAGGGACGTGAACGACTTCCCCTGTTGCTGTGATTGGTTGATTGGTGGCAGCTGTAATTGAAGCAGCGGAGATGGAGACGAAGTTCGAGTTCTGCGTTTATAATATAAATATAAATCTTATACTTTGGGTTTCGCCCTCAGTGAACTTACTTTGGCCCCAAAGGTCAAAACACAACTTTAAACTATTCATTACTCACTGAATCAAATCCTTGCTCAAATTTTAAAGAGTTTGATCAAATGGAAGAAGAGTTTGAAATCATGAGAGAAAATTTAAACAAAGGACATTCATACGATTTCATTTTCAAATGTATCATGGTATGAAGTGTCCTGTGACAAAGAGGAACAAGATGGAGCAGCTTTGCTTCCTTGAATCACATCAGAAGGTCTTATCTTACCAGACATCTCATGAAATGTGGTGCATGGACCTGGGTCGTTTACTACGAAGCAAGTTCAACATGTATATAAGAGGAACGAGAGGAAAACGCTGATACCTCAATTCAGTTCCAGTAGTGACAGGATATGAATGAAACTCAACAAGGCGAAACACAATCAATACAGTTACATAAAGTTGACTGAATACGTCTCATAATTTGACACACTGACGTCAGACACATGCACAACTGAGAACCAATCAATGAAGTGCGTGTAGACTCAGTCCACGCAGGTGATGACAGTACAAACGTATGTCATACAATTCTAAATCCTCAGTGTCCTCTGTGTGTTTGAAACTGTAAAACTTTGTTTCTGACAAACTTTGCAAAAGGTCAAGGTGACTGTGACCTCCCTAAACCATTTTTAGCCTCATGAACAGATTGAGAGAATAATTTCAAATTTGGCATAAATGTTCACTTACACTCATGAATGACCTGATTGGTCAAAGCTCAAGGCCACAGTGGCCACACCAACATGTTTTGGGCCTTTTGAACATGATATCTCAAATCTGCCTTTAAGGAATTTCTTGAAACTTTGACTTAAAGATGAACAGATTGGATTTTGTCACGATGGTCTCATATGAGGCAAGAAATAAATGTATGAATATTGAAACTGCAATGGTTGGAGGCGGCGCACAACCGAAGGGCAGTAATTCTAGTTAGGGAGTAAAATGTAGAGTGAATGTTTCATGGTGGTGACACCGGGTTCATCTGTTAAGAAGATGAGCTGGTGACCAGCAGGGAAAAACAGAAAGCTCCAAGATCACTGCTGCCATCACAGTTTGATTCAGCAGAGTAGGATCAGGCCCACAACAAAGAGAAACTCTCAGTACCCAACAAAGTTAAAGAGTAAGACACAGATTCCAGCCTGATCCCAGCTAGCATTTTACTGTACGACCAGATTTCAGCTGCGGCACACACACGACCAGCAGAGCCGCACGATGACGTCCACTACGCCAGCGTCTGCTTCACCCAGAACCGGGCAGATGCCATCTACTCCAACATAGGTCGAGTTCAACCCCAGAGAGAAACTGAGGAAGACGAGGAGGAGGCTGAATACAGCGCTGTTCGATTTGACAGTGCAACAAGGTGAGCAGCTCCACACGTGAACATTTTCATCACTACACTTACTGAGGTTAAAAACTGTGGGTGTGAGTGGTTTATTCTGCCCTTCACAGAACAAGACGTGAAGAAGAGGGGGACGATTCATCTGCAGTGTACAGCACAGTCACCAAACACTGAAGAAACACAACATGAATCTGTTGTTTATATTTTACAGCATCACGGAGCCAGAAGAAATAAAACATATAGACATGTGCAGTGTTTGTAAAGGTTTGTTTTCTTTCTTGATGGGTTGGTTAACCCAGATTACAAATTCTCTCACTTCTCACTTTGGAAGCCACGAAAGGTAAAAGTAAGAAAGTTGTTCTTCTTCTCCCATAATTGAAAATATTTCCCAGGCTCAACCAGGTGTAGAGTTAGCCTCAGGTTAGGCTAACGCTAACCGTAATGTATGTTACTGTCAAAATGTTACAAATAACAATAAGATTAACTTCTAAATATTATAAATTGTAATTAGTTGTAACTAATATTAGAACAGCTAAAAGATTTTATATAAATCAATGGGAGTGACCAATAATCATTTTCTGGAGGGGGGTTTCAACAACAATATTTTGGATAATGTAAGTACACTATCCAAAATAGTGACTGTACTTTTTGGACGATTAAAGTACAGTCAGTACATTTTGAAGATTTAACAGGAGATTGTTGCAGAAGTGACACCCGCTCATCCAGGAACACAAAAAAGCTTCATGTTATATATTCACGTTTCCATGGTGACATGTCAAACTTTGATGTTTCACCATGAAACAGGAATTTGTTTTAACTCAAATTTACAACGTCTAATCTTCAGAAACTTCACGTTTGATACTGAATATAAAGATGGACAACATGACAGCTACCCCCAAAGTGAAGCCAAATGATAGCTTTAGTTGAGGAAGATTCAGGTTTGGTATGAACAGCCACTAAAGTCGTTTCTCACACTCTGTAAAATGAGGAAATTCACAGTTTGTACAAAACACAAGTTACTTCTTTGTTTTAGGTTTAATCTTTCACAATCGGGCTCAGCAAGCATGTAAGTGTAAAGAGGAAGGAAGTGGGATGTGTTAACAGTTTAAATTTATCTTTATCTTACAGAATCTGTCTTTATTCTCAGACTCTTCTGTGTTGGAGGTAGACGTGTCTGTGATGTGACTGAGTTTCATCTTGTGCACATTATTTATCTGTGGACGTTTTTATTGTTTGAAGTCACAGACGAGAGTAGCAGCTACTATGAGTGTAACTGCAGCAGCGAGTGGATTTGTTGTCCTTCTTCTCACTGTGACAGGTACTGTACGTCTACATTCATGTTTCACTCTATTTTACACTCGGACTTCTGATTCACCTGAAGTGAGTTTGAGAAAGAAAGTAAAAATATAAATGAACCATTCATTCATTTTCAGATCATCACCTGTAAAGTGATGCAGAAAGAAAATATATGAAGGAATTATCATCAGTATTATTTTGTATCTTTGTTTAGATGTTTCTATCGTCTAGAGCTCAAAATATTACAGAGGCTGAAACATGTTATTATAATAATAATTATTATTATTATCATCATGACTGAGTTCCTCTCCTCTCGATGCAGGAATTGTCATCAGTGTGTGGAGTCATCAGTTGAAATGCTATGGAATGCTGCTCATGGAAATGTGTTTCTTTTCTACAGAAAGTAAAAAGTAAACTAAGTGTTCTCTGGTGTCGTTATGAATCTGATTCTCTGTGTTACAGTGGTACAGTGTGAGAATGGCTGGGATGTGAGTTACACTTCTACTGAGATCTGTGCCGTCAGAGGATCAACAGTGGACATTACCTGTACCTACACATACCCATCCACATTTAATAACCATGATACTACAGTTCAGGAAACTTTCTGGTTCATCCAAGAGAGTAATGGGATTCACGTTGATCTAAGGACTGATCCGGAGTATTCAGGTCGTGTGGAGTATCTCTGTGGAAACAACAAGTGCACTCTGAGAATCTCTAACCTGACAGAGAGCGACTCAGCTGTGTACAAGTTCAGGTTCACAACAAACCAACCTACTGGGAGTTTAACTGGTTCAGCTGGAGTCACTCTGTCTGTCACAGGTAACATTTACATCTGAACATTCATTCATTTATTTCCTACATCTTGTTTGGTTCACTTGAGTGTGTCTGTGCACTTTTATATGCATGTGTGTGTTGTCAGTTTGGACTAAAATGAATTCCTTATTCTCACACACAGATTTGCATGTGCAGGTGAGGAGATCAGAGAAGTATGACTCTAATAACTACATGCATGCAGAGCTCAGGTGTCAGAGCAGTTGTCGTCTTCCTGATCATCTGAACTACGTCTGGTACAAGAATCAACAGAAGAAGATTGAAGTAGCATCTTATTCAGATTATTTTCGTCGTGCAGACAGAGTTTCCTGTGCTGTTAAAGGACACGAGGATTTCCGCTCTCTGTCAATGTGTGAGTTTAATCTACAGTATTTCACCAACATAGCACCATCTGCTGGAGTATTTGAGATAATGCATTGTACCATAACTTCATGTGTGTTTAAATACTTTTTTCTGCATGGGCACATTGAACTCTTGGGATACTACTGTCAGTACTGACAAACTAGTGTAGTACTAGTACTAGTACTCTGCTTGTGTAAATAAAGATGGAAGACATTACTGCTCCCCAGAAGTGAAGACAAAGTATTGTGATCGCCCCCTGGTGGCTGGCTGCAGTATAGAACATACGTCCTGCCTCCTCCATGTTAGTGGATGGAACATGGACCAATCTAAAAAGTTAAATACATTTTTCTCAAAGATGGTTTCTGTCATTTTAGGTCGTTCTTATCACACTCTATTGTTCATGTTTCTCATAAGTTTGGTTTTAATTAGTTACTTGATGAAATGAAAAGTAGATTAAACTTCATGATTGACAGCTGAAGCTGACTCAGGATTGATCGAGCTCATGTATGGGCGGGACCTTGATACTGTGGCTCCATCTCCAGATCACTACTGTGCAGACTGTGGTTCCAAATGTGAAAGATGGCAGCGTTGGTATCCAGGATATTTTGGCTTCATTTCTGGAGAGTGGGAGGAAGTGGAGACGTGTCGTCCATCTTTGGTCGACTCTGCATAAAAGACACAGATCATTTCCTCCATATTGGCCAGTTTGCTCCATTATAAGAGCAACTTCTACAAGGTCCCTCATGTTCCTCACCTCCAACAGTGTGTTTCTCCCTCACACTGAAGTCTAAAGGGCACTTCCCTGTGTTTTTTGTGAACTGAAAGTTTCCTCATCTTGGCATCGTCATCATCTTAAAATGAAAACCTGCCGACTGGTGATTCACCAGAGAAAATACATGGAGTCAGTTTTATAAATGTAGAAGTTTATCTTCTGATTCTCTGATGTTCTCTGTGTTACAGTGGTGTGGAGTCAGAATGGCTGGGATGTGAGTTACACTTCTACTGAGATCTGTGCCTTCAGAGGATCAACAGTGGACATTACCTGTACCTACACATACCCATCTTGGTTGAATTACCTTGATACTACAGTTCAGGAAACTTTCTGGTTCATTCAAGAGAGTAATGGGATTCACGTTGATCTAAGGACTGATCCGGAGTATTCAGGTCGTGTGGAGTATCTCTGTGGAAACAACAAGTGCACTCTGAGAATCTCTAACCTGACAGAGAGCGACTCAGCTGTGTACAAGTTCAGGTTCACAACAAACCAACCTACTGGGAGTTTAACTGGTTCAGCTGGAGTCACTCTGTCTGTCACAGGTAACATTTACATTAGAGTCAGTTTGAAATGTTAGTGTGTATGTTGAAATAAAATAACATGTTTGTTCACAGACCCTCAGCTCCAGGTACATGTGAGGAGATCAACAGCCAATCCATATTCTATCTGGACAGAGCTGACCTGTCACAGCAGGTGTCAGCTCCCTGATCATCTTTCCTACGTTTGGTACAATAACAATGAACTTGTTGGACGGAAAAAATACTTTCACCTCCAACACTTTAATGCTGAAGACAGCTATCACTGTGCTATAGAAGGACATGAGCGTTTCCCTTCTCCTACATTGTGTGAGTTTAAGCCTCCTCATGAAGCTACAATAATGTGGAAATAATTTAAATTAAACTTTTCACAAATAATACAGACAGTGTTTTGATTGTATTCTCATCCTGTGTGTGTTAATATAGACTATCCTTCAGATGCTCCAAAGGTTCCCACTGTGTCAGTGAGTCCCTCTGGTGAGATCATGGAGGGCAGCTCGGTGACTCTGACCTGCAGCAGTGATGCTAACCCAGCAGCTAATTACACCTGGTACAAGGAGGACGAGGACTCACCAAAAGCATCAGGACAAATCTTCACCATCACTAATATCACAGCTGAACATGGTGGAAATTATCAGTGTGAGGCCCAGAACACACAAGGACGTAGTAAGGCCACCTTACATCTGACTGTTGGAGCAGGTGATTTTAGCTCTCTGTCTTTTACAGCCTACACCCCCCCCCCCCTCCTTTTCATTGCACCAGAACCTTAAACCATCAATACTCAGGATTTCCAGATGTGTCACAGCTGTATATCAAGCCCATCATATTGCACATGGACAATACTGACTGACCAACAGCATCACCTGGCAAACTGAGTCATCAGTCTAACCATACTGCTCATGTCTCCAGTCTGTTGTCTAGGGAAGTCAGTGATAATCATGAATATCCTCAGGCTGACTCTGGTGGTCGTGCTGGTTCCAGTGCTTGTCTGGACTCTGTGGACGAGGTAAAACAATACAAATCCATCAGTTCACCCTCTGCTCTTTTACTGTCTTCTTCAAATGTCTTCAAACACTAGTTTCAGTGTTATGAAGTTCATTTTGTGAAATATTGTGTTTGTTGTTGTTTTGGATCCAGGATGAAGAAAACTCTGAGCTTGAAGTCAGAAGCGAATGAAGCTGTGGAGATGATAG
The DNA here is from genome assembly GCF_009819705.1 of Hippoglossus hippoglossus. Classification (NCBI taxonomy): domain Eukaryota; kingdom Metazoa; phylum Chordata; class Actinopteri; order Pleuronectiformes; family Pleuronectidae; genus Hippoglossus; species Hippoglossus hippoglossus. The sequence continues at coordinate 27,002,359 of NC_047151.1, read as the reverse complement.
AGGTGAGAGACAGTGAGGCCAAAAGAATGACTCCATATCACTGTTTTCATCTCACTATGTTAGAGAAAGAGATAAAACATTTCTTGGATCAGCTACTTTGTCTGAATCTGCCCCAAAATGTAAAAGGTTCTTTCCATTGACCGTATATTAAAATGGACGTAGACTCTGGGTCTAGAAAGTGAAGTGAATGATCCACTTAGAGTCAAATAGACCATAAAGCACCGCAGGCATTGGGGCATGGATACCGTGTGATTGACAGCTAGTACTGTGTGCAGGTCGCAGGTTTAGGTGGGCGGGCAGTGTCCTTGGGCCCTGAGTCAGGCTCCACCCCCTCTCCTCCAAATATGGTTACTTCTGGTTTCAAAAATCCAAGATGGCGCTGGACAACATGTCAAAAATGGAGGCTTCAAAATGGCAGCTCACAAACCAATGGGTGACGTCACGGTGCGTTGACACTTCTTTCTTGGCCCATGTCCCATCCTTCCACCAAGTTTTGTTGAAATCAGTTTAGCAGTTTTTGTGTAATCCTGCTGATGAACAAACAAACGAATGGACAGGGGGCGCAACAACGTTCAAACTATTTTGAATGAATTGTGATTATAGGCAGGTTTCATGAATAAAGTCCAGTGAGGCTTAATATTTTCTCATCTCTCGCCCATCAGTCACACAACTGTCCTGAGTATGAGAACGTCGCTGCTGCAGCACAGACAGAAGACACAGAGGAGCAGGAAGACCTGGTGTGAAGCCTCAGGTCAGAGCCACTGTGACAAACATAACCAAGATGGACGACTTCAGAGTACATCCGTACAAGAGAGTTTTACAGAAACCATAGTGTGTAGTTATTAAATACAGGAAATCTGTCCAAGCAACAAAATATCTGAGTGCAAGCGCAGAGTTTGAGCACAAGCAGAGCAAATCTAAGCACCAGCAGGAGCTGTGTGAGTGCAAGCGCAGGGTGTAGAGTAAAAACACCACGAAATCTGAACGTGCAAGTCCAGCTCTCAAACTAAAAGACCATGCTTTTTAATAAAGAGGAAAACACCCACACATTTCCTTTCTACTCATGGTTTCCTGTTTTCTTTTCTTGTCAGGTGCACTGTGATTGGTTGATGAAAGTATGTGAGAGCAAACAGGAAGTATCTATCTTTCCATCCCCGGTTGCAGCAGCAGCAGTTTGTACAGCATGACCTTTAGAGCAAGAGTATTGTTGTGTTGTTTCTTTTCTTTTTCTTTTCTGATGGGTCCAGTCGTCCAGTTTTCGCAGCTTTTTTTCTGTGAGCTTTAGTTCTGATGTTGGTTTAGGTTGAAGGAAGATTCTCAGGTCCTACGACCCTTTGTGGGTTGGTGTGTTGGGTTTTCCTTCTTTTGTCCATTTTGCCGGCCTGTTGTTGAAGTTGTTGTCTTTTCTGCAATAAATAGATTTTTTTTTGCTGTTACCATCTGAACTATGTTGGACGTCTTGGTGATGAGCCTTTGAGGCTGTGGTAACACCACGTGACTCATCTCGTGTCTTATACATGATATTAATGTGGTTATTACATGGATAATGAATTATTATGTATCGTGATTTTATGATTCTTTCTTAAATAAATGTTTTTGGTCTTTTGTTTTCACTCCTTATCTATTTGTTTGTTTGTTTTTCAGCAGAATTACAACAGAAAACTAAAATCATATTTTTCCTCAAACTCATCAAATTTGGGCAGGAATCCTGATAAAGGGGCGGAGCCAGGAGCCTGTTTGTATCACTGTCTTTATAATTGTGAGACTGATGAAAACAGTCAGGATTATTTAGAGGACTGGTTTCTATGAGTGATTGAACTCTGCTGCAGCTCGATTGAATTGATGGAGGCTGGCATGTGCACACATAGACACCAAAGGGGGCTTGAGCCACTGCCCTTTTTCTTCCTCGAGAGAAAGTGTCCTTTTTTAAAAACATGAATATTATATTCCTGTTTCACACTGTCAGACTCAGATTGATGAGGAGTTTTCATTTGGAGGAATAATAAACCTTAATATCTCAAATAGATGAATTGAGAATTCAGTTCCAGTAGCGACAGGATATGAATGAAACTCAACAAGGTGAAACACAATCAATACAGTTACATAAAGTTGACTGAATACGTCTCATAATTTGACACACTGACGTTAGACACATGCACAACTGAGAACCAATCAATGAAGTGTGTGTAGACTCAGTCCACGCAGGTGATGACAGTACAAACGTATGTCATACAATTCTAAGTCCTCAGTGTCCTCTGTGTGTTTGAAACTGTAAAACTTTGTTTCTGACAAACTTTGCAAACAGTTTCAAAGACTCCGAACTGAATAAATCACTTGATGAACTGTGAGCGAGTCTGAATTATTCTGAGTTGCACCTATTGCACTTGCATGCAGATGAGTTAAAATAATCGTGCTCATGCAACATGCATGAACAGAACTTTTTTTTTTAAATACATTTTCCTGGAAGGGCCAGAAGTGATGAGCCTATAATACAAGCGTTCATAATTTAAAGACTCTAATATAATGTTAATAATAATTTATACCGCCCATTGAAAGTCTATTAAATATACAGAGACACTGTTCTAATCATATGATTCATTCTACTTCCACTAAACTGCAGACATCCGACAGTGGGAGTATTTTATTTATTTATTTGAGGCGTAACTTTTGTAATTAAAGATTAAACGTGTTTTTTTCAGGCTTTTTACTTCTTTGAAATCTGCAGAAAGACGTTTATGTTTTTAAAAAACCTTTGAAATCCACCGTCACATAATTTCCTCATTCTGTTTATTTGTAGCTGCGGCTTTTTTTCGCAGGATGATGGTGATTATAATTGAAAGTGCTTCTCTCTGATAACAGCAGGCTTCTTGCATTTCATCTCATCATGTCGATTTTTTTTTTGGGGGGGGGGGGGGGGGGGGGGAGCTGATGGGAAACCATATGCAGATTTTATTCTGGAGACCATTTTTTTTCATTTCTACTTCACCAAACAAAGTCGGGTGAAGCAGCCAAGTGGACCAGAACTTCACTTCTCACCCTGACACAGAAGTTGATCTGCAGGTCCGAGGCTCCAGATGCTCGGTGACATAGGACTTTAATTTCACCAGGAAAATCCATTCAGTGTGATACTGCTGTTCAGGGACTCATTAAAAAAACAAACATTTAACACCAAATAACAAGGTGGTGACGGGTTAAAGGGATCGATTTCTAAGGTACTAAGGTGCCAAATCACCTAGATCCCCCCCTTGTGGCTGCACACAGTATAGGTCATTCTGAATTATGGTTTCTGGCACTTTAGGTACAGTTCTTATCACACTGGTGCAGATTGAAGTGTTTGACAGCCGTGATTGACTCACACTTGGTTGATCATGTGTTTTTGTAGGAGTTTGATACCTGCTGCCCAATCACCACTGCACAGACTCTAGACAGCAGAGTTAATATCTGGGATATTTTCTTTTCTTTTCTGGATCGTGGAAGAATCTGGTGACGCATCCTCCATTCTCATGTACACTCTCTGATCCCATCATAACAATCCACCGGGGGATTTTTCTATAGCACACACAGCCTCGCCCCATATGCTCAACTACATCACATCAATTTCTCTATTTCTAAATGTTGTTCATTTGCCAATTGACGTCTGTCCTGATTGTAAATCTCTGCACTTTCCAGGTGCTGATATAAAGCCTCAGGCAAACCAACCAGAGACCAATCCAGACGTGTGTGACAGAAACTAAAACCAGGACCGAAAAGCCAGGAGCAGATCATCTGAATGTTGCTCTGCTTGTTTCCACACGCTTGTGTTTAATCTTGTTGTTTAGTTGTGTTGTCAACACGACACCAAACACGACGCCTTCCTCTGCGGCTGTCAGGTCCAGCTCATCCATGCAGAGTACGAGGGCGAGCGTCCTCCGCTCCGCCGGGTGCTCACGGTGAAACGCAGTGTCAAACAAACAGTAATAAAAAGCCAAGGGTTACGCTGGTCGATCATACGATGCTGGTGGTGATAGTGTTGTCATAGAAACAACCCGTGTGCAGCGCTGCTCTCCGGAGCTTTTCTGCCAAACGAAATCGTGATACGGGAACATGCTCTGATTCAAAAGACATGTCTGTCTCATAACTGTCTGCAGAGCATCGCCCCCTTTGTGCCGCTGCTGCAGATGTAATTAAACGTGGATGGTGCAATAAAGAAAACAGGCTCAGCTTCTGTTGAATGGCAGGAACCTTCATATTTAATCCAATTTAAATGTTACCACAAACTGTGGAAGCTAAAATATCCTTTTGTGATGATGTTGAACACATCTTCAGCCTGACGATGACCAGGTCTGTGGAGCAACTGGCACTAAACTGAAGGGACATTTCGGACATCATGACCGTGGACAGTTTCTTTCTCACCTCTCCTGCTCACGTCATCCTTACAGTCCTTTTAAAAACCACGATCATCTAACGTCTGCTCCCACGAAGCCGCTCAGAGATCATGATCAGTGTCGGGTGAATTTCTTAAAGGCTCATTCATGCTCAACGTTAGATACGTGAAAGAAACATGGACAGACGCCACATGTCCTCATTGCTCTGTGTATTCATTCCAATGGCAAACTCTGGGGTCTCCGATGTGTCGGGAAAATGTGTTAGTACATTATTACGTTACGTTATATAATTGGAAATGAGGCGTTAAGACATATAGGACACAGGGGAAGGCTCCTGCTGCAGGGGGCTAACGTCACTATTTACTTTTTGTCTGCAATATAAATATAATTTCTATCACCCATCAGTCCCTGTGTGTATCACTTCTGTGTGTGTGTGTGTGTCTGTGTGGGCGGTGTTGTTGAGGGGTGGTTAATGTTGTGTTAACGGCAACAATAAGATTTATGTTGTATTTAATATAAAGTCATAAAAGTGATGGCTTATCTCGGTAAATAAAAGCAGAAGGAAAGACACGGCTCAGTGAAATAACGGCTGGGGAATCACGACTGGGTCATATATCGCGTGTGTGTGTGTGTGTGTGTGTGTGTGTGTGTGTGTGTGTGTGTGTGTGTGTGTGTGTGTGTGTGTGTGTGTGTGACTAATTTAAAAAAACTAAGTACTCGAAAGTATGTGTTTTTAATAAACAACACGTTGGTAAAACACACACATGTGCCCAGGTACAGACGTGTGGGTGGGGGGGTGGGCGCTGCCGTCTGTGATCAGGCCGGTTGCTGGATGTTCTGCTGCGTGCACCGTCGTGTGCGGCCTGCAGGGATCGGCCTCAGGGATTCACAGCTCGTGCTCCGGTGGCCGATGATCAGCAGGAAGACGATGAGGAGGAACGACGGCGGCTCCTTAACGAATACCAGCTTCTCTTCTCCCCTTCCACTGTTTGCACACGCACACGACATGTTGTGCAACAAAGAAATAATGAGACCAAACAGAAGTGGTCACGTCGCTGCTGCACAAACTTTTCTTTGGATGAAATAACTTTGTTATAAAGGATTCAAATACACGTTCTTAGTGGATAAAGAACACATTCAAAAACTGAATGGTTTGTTTCTATGTGTTTGAGCATGAGACAACAAAAAGCCCGTAAACATACAGAGTGTTTTTGTTTTATATATTATAACTTAAAGATCTAGTTAATGCTGTTTATCTGGAGCTAAGGAAATGTAGGTAAAGCAGCAATATCAACAATAACAATTTGTAACGCTAATAAACCCTGTGAAGAATAATATTCATTGGAATTGTATTTATCTTTGTAAATAAAGCACTTTGTAAACTTTGTTTTGCTGCTCAGGGTCGTCCGCCAATCACAGAGCCCATTAGCTATCACGTGACAATGAATCAGCCTCTTAGGGTAACGGACAGTATTACAGAGCTTCTGATATCCGGGCTCAGACTCCATCTTTCGTCCGTACATTGCATCAGAAGGTCAGATCAGTGGTTAGATTCCGGTATTCCCGAAGTGTCCTTGGGCAAAACCCTGAACCCTGTATGTCCCCTGACATTGTATGAATGGTGCCTGGTAGAACAAGAGCTGCTTTGAGCGGTTGATTAAACTGGAGACAATTAAATAAGGACATGACTCTTGTTATATATTTGAATTTGGAGTTGTTGTCATTGTATTAATTGTTTCTTCATGTGAACCGAACAGAGAACACTGTGACCTGCGGCTTGGGGGTGGGGGGGGGGGGCAAAGTATTGACTTGTTTCTCTCTCTCTCTCTCTCTCTCCGTCCTGTTCTCTCTCTCCAGGTGTTAACAAGCTGATTGGCTTCCACCTGAGCCGACCAGTCACGCCTGGTTCCCTCCGACCGAGCCGGCCTATCGGTGTCCGGGGACCTGAGTGAAGCTCTGTCTCTGTCCGTCTCTCTACTTGTAGCCTGCATGAGCGGCTTCTGCACAAAGAACTCGTCAGGAATAGTAAAGAGGGAAGTTTGACCTTCTCTCACCTGCTTTATATTAAGAAACATCCAGTTGTTTGGGTTCGTTTCATGTCTCTATTGTTTGGGTCTTTTGTCTTTTTGCATTTCTCGTGTTTGTTTTTCTGAGGTGGTTGGTCGTCAGGCCTCGTTCTGCTTTATTTGATTTGATTTCGTTATCAGTTTTTTCTGTATCGCTGCTCCAAAGTAAAAACGTAGAAGTTTGCTGTTCCCTTTCTTAGTTGAAAAACTCTGGGGTCAAGCAAAATGGGAACGTTTGGAAACGACGACGCTTTTCAACATTGTTGTTTCTCTATCGTATTTTCTAAATGCTCAGGTGATAGGAGATGAGTTCTGATACGGAGCTAAAGTGCTCGTGTGGACTGATGTCATTTTAAAACTAGAATGTTACATGGTACAAAGCATAAGGCCACAAGTCCCCAGGTTAAACTACATTTAAATCTACTAGACCCGGTTTATAATTTGAATCTTATAAACATCAAGATCCATTGATTCTCTGAGAAATCAAAGAGTATTTTGAAAACAATGTGAAAGACAGATTCCTGGATGGGCCCCTGATCAGCATTCCACAGATTTAATTGTTTATTTCCTGATTGATAACTGCATCGTTCCACCGAGTTTCATGAGTAGTTTTTGTGTAATCCAGACAAACAGTAATAATAAGGGGGGTTAGGGTTAGATGTAAATATGACCTCCTTTAGTGGCGGTAATGAAAGATGTCGATAGAGTCGAGACAAACCTTTTGAAATGATGTTCAGGTCTCTGGCTGAGTCGGTCACTTTGGCTCGGGTTACGATGCCTGTTGGGCTCAGGTAGTTTTAAAAATAAGAAATGAGGCCAGAGCTGCACTTTAGTGTGGATGGAGCCATTGTCTCCATTTCCCCATAATGTCACGGCATTAAAAATTCAAGATGTTGATAAATCAAACACAGCATGTATACTTTCAGACGTATTACTTATTAATATACTTTTAATACTGTACTTTGTCCACTAACAAAACTCCAGGATGAGGCGAGACGGCGGTCGCTGAGAACATCTGTCAGAATAATTCATGTACTCACCTCCATCAGCAGCAAAGCACTGAAGAACTGCACTCGTCTGTCGTTCAGACCGGAAGATATAATCCTCAGAGACACACAAACTTTGTCACATTCATGTAGTTGTATTTAAAACGTCGCCGACTCGGTGTGACGACTCGGTGTGACGACTCGGTGCGAGAGCGGCAGAGCAGTGGTCACTCGTCCCTGATCTGAAGTGCAGAGGCTGCGTCGCTGTGAGAAACAAGAAGAAGAAGAAAACCTGCTCGCTCGTCCAATCTGTGCTGAAGTGAATCAAGGTTAACCAACGAGAAGCTGTCAGGAGTTTAAGAATCGTGTTGAGGGCAAGAGATAAAACTCAAGGATGATGATGTGGTCTTTTAAATGGAAAGTTAACGTGTTTGCTGTCCCATAAAGTTACAGACATCACTGATAAACATTAGTTAAAAGCCTGGAGACTTTAGCTTGTGTGAAGCTGTTCATGTACTTCACATGATAATCTGTCACTCTGCACCATAGACTGATGGAAATGGATGCTACTTACTACTGCTTGGGGATCAGCTGCTGCCCCAAGTGACGGAGTTTGAGTATCTCGGGGTCTCGTCCACGAGTGAGGTCAGCAAGAGATGGACGGGCGGATCATGCTGCCTCAGCAAACCTCCAAACTAATGCCCCTAAAGTGGTGGAATAAACAAATCCCAGAGTGTGGGAGCGTGGAACAGCGAGTCCCATCTGTTCGGATCACGTCAGTGTGAAGAGTCTGTGCCCAGGTCAGCTCCCAGGCGGCCGCCCGGAGCTCCCAGGGTCCGCAGCTTGGACAGCAGCCATGACTCACTGGTACAGAGCGATCTGAGGAGCCGGAGCTGAACCCGACAGCCGGACGCCGCTTTAACCCGATCTATGTATACTGAGGTCATTTGTTTAAATCACAGGCTCAGACTCAGATCACTAACAGTCATTTTTATTTCCACAGGGGCTGGTAAATTATATCAAATCAACCCCACTGATGGAGATGTCCTTGTTTTGTCACAGAGGAACATGAGGGTTTGAGCTCTTTTACCCAAACTGACACCAAACTGAACACCCAGCGCTGCCTGCGAGGCCCAGCTCGGGGCAGGAAGCCTGTTTCCAGCTCTGTGCACTGATCAACAGGCGAGTGAGTCGGTTCAGGACGAGGATTCTTCTCTGAGGGACGGTGGAAGCAAAGAGTCGGAGGGAGATTAGAGGAAAAGTCTCAGGGAGAAGATCGACGTTATAAAAAACGATGTTGGCACCGGTTGCTTTCTGCTCCTTTTTGCTGAATCAGTAGAATAACGGAGCAAATGTAGTTATTTTTAACAAACTAAAATAAATAATCGTATCAACTTTCACAGAAACAGATGTCGGTATAAACCAAATCTGTCATATCAGCGATCAGCAACATCCTTCATCAGCTCTATCGGTTTGAGGGTAACTTTCTTTAAACAGCGACTGAACGAGACACTTGTTTGAGTTTGAACTTGTTTTATTTGACTGGATTTTGTGTAAAGTTGACGACAGACCTGTTTACAAAGTTATTTTTGAGTTTTCAAATATGCAAGAGCAATAACCTCTTTCCACCAAAACGGTGAATGGGGATAAAACAACTGACGTGTGTTTGTACCACAGAAATATCCAATGTATCATCATCATTTATTATTTAAAACCTCAGGAGACACGTTGAGCTAGATCCCTCATTTCCGACGGTGCCGCGGTCCACGGTAACAACACAGGAGATTTAAGGCAGCAACAGATAAAATCAATAGTATTGTGTCTGAATTGCCTCAACGGTATAAATGACGTCAACTTGAACAGCTCTTCTATAAGAGTGAAGGAGCTGGTGGGGGGGGTGGGGGTGGGGATGGGGACAAGATGTAAAAGGTCAGAATGAGTTATTTATTCAGCAAAAAGTTTGGAGTAAGTTTACAAACGAAAAGGATGTTGCTCAAATCAAAGAAATAAATAAAACCTGGAACCTTTCAAAGAGACAAAATTCCTTCGAGTGTCTTAAAGCGTCCGTCCAGGTCGTCCAGGTCGTCCAGGTCGTCCAGGTCAGGTTTCAGAGTTGATCTTTTAGATTTTACTCTCAGTCACATTGTAAATTTGCTGCCTCAGATCCTCGTGCACGGCTTCGCAGGCTCCTACCTCCAGACTGAAGGTGATCCGTTCCCCTCAGCTCTGGAACTCACTGCCCGAGGATCTGAGACCTGCAGAATCAGCAACGTCCTTTAAATCACTTCTCGAAAACTCATCTTTTTAAAAAGAGCCTTTTAATTCATTTTACCACAAAGTTTTATTGCCGACACGTCTCATCTGTGTTATTATGATTTATTGTTTTTTGGGGATTGTCGAGGGGCTTTCTTCTTTCCTTTCATTCCTCTTTGTTTCTTATCGACTGTTTGTGTTTTCACTGTTGATTTATTCCATTTTAGTTTCTGGATTATTTGCCTTGGTCCTGAAATCTCCTAATTATTCAAGGATTAGGAATAAACAGGCACTAGTAAATATAATTTATTATTATTATTGTTGTTGTTGTTATTATTATTATTATTTGATGTAAATTGACCGATCGACTTCAATCTGTGCTTCCTAGTTTAATTGCATCTTTTTTCACTGGCTTCATTTCATTCTACCAACACTTACATTTGGTTTGTTGACTGGAGGATTTTGGGTTCGACGCCACCTCAGACAAACCGGCTCTGATGTTGTTGCTGAATGTTGCAGACGAACCGAGCATAATGGAGCAGGGACTTAAAAAGACTTAATGTCATTAGACTTGGGCTGGTCTCTAATATACTGTAATCCAAGCCTCACCCGTGGTTCTAATTACTAAAATAAAGACTAGCGTGGGAGAGATAATGAGATAGATAGGACGGTAATGCCTGTGGAAGCTCGGTGCCGCGTGCAGAGCTTAGTGGAGGGAAGAGACAATAGAGACGAGCGGGTAGAGGACAGTCGGAGGAAGAGGAGAGAGGAGGAAGAAACGACTGGATGGTACAGTTTGTAGTGACAGCGGAGGAAGGAGAGGAATATGGAGACATCAGGAAGAGGGGAAATGGAAATGACAGGTAGAAAGAGAAGGGCATGAGAAGAGAGTGCGGTAAAGGAGGTTTGAGGAAAAGTAAAGGTAGCAGGTCAGAGAAAGAGAGATGGAAGCCAGAGGAAGGTAAAGTAAGAGTGTGCAGTCATCCATCATTCCTGCTGTGGACTTCTCAGGGGACAACATCTTATTATAGAGCCGTGTGTAATACTGTACGTGCATCATGTGTAACACACACTTCATTACATGCTCCCTGCACCGCGAGCGTCGACACACTGTGTGTTACTGTCTCACCTGCAGACCACACACCATGACAAAACCCTTCTGTTGTGTGAAAGGGATTCAAATGTTTTTATTTTTATTTTTTCCTTGAGCAGGAAACAAATATTTGATTCTCATAGTGTTTATACCTGGTTCCTTTTAAGTATTAAGAGCAAAGCGAAGAAAACTAATTTGATTTGTATAATAACAGTAAGAGTTAATGTTATGTTATGAGAGTAGAGTTGTTATTCTAAAGTCGTAATACTACGACACTATTGTAAATATGAAATCACAGTGGCTTTAAACCAGAATATCGACTGTAAACACTAAACACATCTAAACAAGACGATGGTGAGATGAGCCAAAAGAACAAATATTTCCAAATTTGTGAACCTTTACTAACAAGATGCTCCACGATCCTCATTTCAACGCAGGCAACAGACTGATCTCGTGAAATCCCCCCCTCTTAAATGACAAATAGCCTAAAATTACCATTTTTAAACTCATGGAATTACGACTTTATTCCCGTAACACTCCGACCTTATTCCCAAAATTGTAATTCTCACTCATTAATTGGCCGTAATGTTCCGTCTCGGTTTCTGCCTTCGTCTCACTACGCCCCAAATTTAGAGAAAGTGCACTGAAGACATCTCAGCCTCGTTAACTGGAGGATGAGAGGGATGCGTCCTGCATGGCTGATGGAATAAGACTCTGTCGCAGCTGGACGCAGATGGAGCCGGAGCCCGTAGAGTTTCAAAAGCCCCCCGAGCGATTGGGCTCATGTCTATTGACGCGAGCATCGTGAAAAGGCCAATTGGGCTCTGTGAGTAGAGAACGTCACCACGCAGAAGCTAACGCAGACGACACAATCCGCCTAACGTGACTCTAATTACACTTTAAGCTGATAGGGAAGAAAAGGACGCGCAGAAAACGGCTCGGATCTCCCTCATCTCTCTCTCACGAGGTGGAAATTATTCAAAGTAATTACAATCCGTATCATGGGGGGGGATTCCTCAAGGTGAGCTTATACGCAGGAGTCGTCTTATAGCAAATTACAGCTCGCACACAATAATGGAATAAGGATATTTCATTTTAAATGCATGTAGAGAATTGCTGTGTGGATCCCAGCCATAGGTTAAATCTGTAATTCCATACAATCAACAGTAGCGTTGATTTAAATGGATTTTTTTCCGTGGCTGTAAATTGTCTGATTCTCTCATTGCTCGTTACCTCTGGACATTCATAACTTTGATTAAAAAATAAAACTCTGCTTAGTCATGTGTGTATTTCTCCTGGTTAATAAAGGATTATTACATCCTGTGTTCAGGGATCAGATCTAAGTATCTAGGTTTAGAAGAAGTTCGAATAAAGTTCCCTCGTTAAGAACTTTAACGACGAATTGAATACATCAACACTGCAAAAGTAAAACCAGTAATTAGGATTGAAATAAGTTTTTTGTGGGGGGGGAGAATATTCACTATGATCACGAATGTCACACTCAAACTTCACATGTGGACGTTTTTCCTCCGAGAAGCTGCAACATGAGTGTGTTTAATTAGGACCGTGGAGGCTTCTCATCAGAGCTGGAATCAAACGGTTTTCTCCGAGACCTGGAGGAGGGCGGGGGCAGATGTGAAGAGTGTGAAATATGTATGTGCACAAAAAGTAGCTCATATATTCTGTCCAGGCTCCCAGGGACGGACTGGGACTAAAGGACGACCCTGGACCAGCGCCGGCCCTGGATCTCTCGCTCTCAGCGTCGTCATCGACCTTCCTGCTGCCGCCGCTGCTCGTGCTGGCGTGAAACACGTCATTTATCTTCATACATGTTGCAGCATCGGCTTAAAGTCATTTCATTTTTGAACTCCAGGGTGTTCAGCTTCCTGTTCCTGTCTATTTTGCCCAGTCAGCGTCGCTATGAGTTGCTTGTAAACTTCCGGCACCACGGTTCTGTTTTGTCTGGTGCTCGTGGTTATGACAGTTTTTCTTTAATCAGACGTGGACGTAGTTTAATACACTGTTTTACAAATGCTGTATATATTATATATTAGTTGTAAAAGCAGTTATGATATTTTTGATAAACTTTACTTAAATAATAAAGTGAAAATGAAAAAATAGGGGATTTACAAACAGTAAATTATTAACAAAAGAGTAAAACAGACGATACAGATTTTTACAAGTGTCTTATTGAGGTGACGCCTCAATAGCTTCAGGATTGACCTGGGTTGAGATTTGTTGACTTCAAAGGTCTTTGCTCCTGATTGACACCACTCCCCCCCCCCCCCCCCCCCCCCCCAGGTATTTAGTTCCCTCCCTTAGTTTCCCACCTGTCTGCAGATTTTAATGCTGCAGAGATTTTGAGAAGAACAGATAAAAAACGCACTTTACGCCCCTGCAGATATAAATTTAATAAATTCCTGACTTTGGCGCCTCCACGTGGTTTAAATAAGACAATGACGGTAACATCTTTACACGCCTACCCCCCCGCCCCCGGGGATCTCACCCAGTGGATGAATGCACTGAGAACAATTTTCATTAAGTTTTGTCCAACTTCTCTGCAAACAAACTTATCCCAGCAGAGTCGTTTTAAAGACTCGCTCGATAAATATTTTTCTCCTGTGGGCTTTTACTTAAGCAGAGAAGCATTAACGTGCACAGCTGTGTATTAGTATAACGTTATTATCACCACGATGTAGTTGCTTGGTGGAGTCTGTAACTCAACTTGACAGGAAACGAGTCCCCGGCCGTCCGCTCAGTCGTATTTACGTCCGTCCCTCTTTCTGGTCACATGTGCTGCAGCTGACAAATGAACACATTGAACAACCGCTGATGAATGTGACGTTTAAAGTTGTGTGCTCAGCATGTGACTCGCCTCATAGGAGGCTAACAAGCAGGTCGATGCAGAAAGGTTCGATGAGGCCTCTTGATCACCTGATCGCCCATTCATCTGGCTCTTAACCCCTCCCGCCTTCCACTCCTCCGCCCCCGCCCCCCCCCTCCTTCATCACGGCCCTCAGCTCCTTTCCACTCAGGTCAAAACACTTTCACCGGCGAGAGAGCGATTTAACGTCAATGCAACATTTTCCCCAGGTGCCACTTGACGCCTGCTGAGGAGTCCTGTGCTCCTCCCCGGCTCATTCATTAGAACGCCATCGACCGCGGTCCGGTCTGGTCTGGTGAACCACGGGGAACCGAGAGGTTATGCACACGCCAGCGCACAAAATACACACAGTCACACATTCACACATTTGCAGAAGCACACACACACACACACACACACACATGCAATTTGCTGTTGTATAACAAATCTATTGAATGGGAATGTGACCATATTTAACAAGAAGCTCCCACTGATTTACAGCGAGCGCGTATCAGCGGGGGGGGGGGGACGCCGGAGCTTTGATGCTGTTGTGTCAGCCTGTCAGCGGTTTCCATCACTGGCCATAAACCTGTCACTGTTAATGTGGCTGCACAGACATGTCAGGAAAGAGAGGACCAGTGGAAACACAGCAGTAACGCTCAGGTCGTATAAAATCCACCTCCTGGGGATGAAGGCTATGAAATAATTTGCCGTACTGAGGTATATATTCTTGCACTTGTCATATTCCGGGGTTGTATACTAAATGATGAATTTTGGCGCCTCTCAGTGGCGGTATCAAATAGCACACACCGATGTTTCTCACTCCAAAGTGTAAAAACAACTTAAAGGAGCCTGCAGAGTTTTTGACCACTAGTAGTGCTATAGAGCAATGGGTTATAAATCCTGCTTCCTCCATGTTAGTGGATGGGACATGGGACTCGTTGGTGCAAGATGGCAGCGTTCGTATCTGGGATATTTTGGTTTCGTTTCCGGATAGTGGGAGAATGTGAAGACACGTCGTCTATATCTTTATTTACAGTCGACGGTTGTACAGTCGGAAACAACAGCAACATGACAGGGAGTGCAGAGAAACACTTCCATCAAGCAGAAGTGGACGTGAACACGGCAGGATTTTAAATATTTTAGGAGGAAGGAAATGTATTAAAATGTTTGTTAGATCTCAAGAATGTACACAATTTATTCTCATGACATAAAGAACCAAAGCAGCTGTTCAGGATATGTCTAGAAATAAAAAGTACAGATGGCCCTTATAGCTAACAGATGTGTCCTAAGTGAATGTAAACGCTGTGATTTTGTCACGTGTGACCTTCTTTAAGCTTCTCATCTGAACACTCGCTCTCTGCATCCTGTCGGCATTGAGATAAGCAGGAGTTGATTCTCTTTATAGACGTCACCTGAGGGCAGACCTTTAAAGATCCTGTGTCTTTTCAGCCTAATTAACTCAACACGTGACTACACGTGTTGAGTTAATGTCGAGTACACGGGGGGCGGGGGGGCCTTCTCACACAGCAGAGCAGCGAAAGGCCTTTTTTTCTTAATAACGTTTCACTGCGATGGACAAAGGAGTAAAGCCTACAGGCCCCATCTCCCAAACAGGGTTTAAGCCTGTTCTACACCATGGAAGAAAAAAAATAAAATCCATTAAAGGAAATCCTTGAAATAAGATTGGGCTTAATCCTCGTCTGGGAAACATCCTGCACGATCCTAAAGGAGCGTAATCCTGCCCAGGCAATTTAGGGCGTCGGTTTATTGGAAAGTACGCAGGCGATGTTAACAAATTGTCCACTCTGTGTCCCCGTGTAATGACTGATACACACAGGAGAAACTGTTTTTTGCCTCTTCTATATATATAGATATATATATACTGTATATATGAGCCTGTGTGTGTGTGCTCCTTCTTCTCAAATAAGTGTTAATGTCTTTCTGTTATTATCAAATGTTCTTGGATGGTGATTGATCGCTCCGCCCAGGACAGAACCAGGCTCCAAAAATGAAAATGCCTCCATTACTCTCCCTCACACGACAGTTATTGTTGATGGCCCCATATTGCATTAGTCACCAGATGAGGTGGTGTGGCAGCCCCTCGCTAATATCGTCCAACTTTTATCTCCGTGTCTGCCCTGGAGGGGGTTTGATCTCAGAGTTTCCAGCTCAATAACTGCACTAACAACTCGCTCGGTCCCCGCGTGGTGCCTGTTTGTTTTATTCGCCTTCAGCTATTTATTGTCTTCCTGCTCCCGCCGCCATCTGGGAGTTGACAGATATGATGTCTGTTTGTCCCGTGCTGTCAGCCACGGCTCGTTTTTTATTTTTATTTTAATTAGTTGCGGTTTCCCTCCGTTAAATAGAAAAAGCTAAAGAAAGACTAAATTAAAAGGAGATGTGCTATTACTCTGAATTGAGTTAGTTTTTTTGTATAAATACAATCAAGAGCAATAATGTATTTTCTTTTTAGTCGTTGATTGTCCTCGGTTTCTGTATCTGCTGCTAATTTTACACTGTAATCCCATTTCTCCTGTTGCCATGTCCTTCCTGTGCTGTTTGTTCCTTTTAACGAGCAATTTAATGGTTTTATTCTCATAGTTTCTGTCAGATAATGTGCTCGTCTCACCCCAGGTCTCATTATGTGTCCTCAAAACCTACATTTGTTCCGTGCAGACGAGCTCCAGGTTAAATGTCTTTAATTATGATGAGTCTCAGGGAGAGTTTCCGGCCTTTTTCTTTTTAAACAAACCACTTTAAAACACAATCATGGTGTCTAGTGTATACATTAGTGTACAAGAGCAAAAATTCATCTTCTCACCTCTGCAGTATCCTCCCTTTGGAGCGAAGGAAAAAAAAGCTTATTTTAGGCCAATACAAATATAGTTGATATTTTATTTTACCTGCACAAACTTGTCACTTGAGATGTGAACGTGTCGGATGCACAATCGATGCTCTGCTGAAGAAGCCGTCCACCTGAAGGTTCGTGTCTGTGTCTGTCCCTGAGGATGTTCCAGGTGTGAACGTGTAGATCGCATGTTGTGCAGGTAGTTCACAGGACTGGGAAGGAGGCTGGGAGGTAGAGTCGGGTGTCATCTGCGTAAAGGTCGAAGCTAAAGAAGCATAGATTAGCTCAGAAACAGATGATGAAAGAGTTTAGTTAAGTATAGTTGACATTTTGGTAGAAAAGTCTGTTTTGTTTAATGCGGTTCTGACGCCTTAGAAGATCTTTGATATCACAACATCAAATATGTTGTAAAGAGTTTTCAGGAACACACCCTCAAGCGAAGCTGTCCCACATCCAACCCGGAGCTCAGCACAACACTCACTCCCTGATCACTAAGTGAAAGGAAGAATGAAAGCAGGACTTTGTCAAATATTAATGACGGCAGCGCAATCGTCTCGTGTTCAGGAGCAAGTCGGGGCAAACTTCCCAATTGATGCTGTTTATCACAGTGAACAATAGAAAGTAGAAGCAGTTACTAAGGTCTGATGAATCTATTTGTTGTGGTGGCGCTGCGATCAACAGTCTAGCAGAAGGCTGATGAAGCAGTATCTCTATTTGGTGACAGTAAACCTTAATTATTTTACTTGTGTAGTTGTTATTTTTGCACATAATGAGCTGTCATGTATATTTTTTTCAGTTTTTGTCTCGTCTTTATCAAATCGATAAAAGAAGTTCTTCAAATTACCTCAAGACAATAAATCAGTGTTTGAAGCAAGAACCGATTGTGAGTAAAAAAATGATCCTGGACATTTCTAACCCAGACCGGGCTCCAGCAACCAGGCCCCTCCTCTTTTTATTCAGATCTTTGTACTTTTTGCTCAATCAACTTCTTTTAATTCATGTTAGCTTTCGCATGACATCAGCCAAGAATGAGAAGCGCTGTGTTACCATACGTGAGGGCTGCGGGCTGCTGGATAATCAAAGTGGGCCGTCAACGTATCAGTGGTCTGAGCAGCACCAGGGAAAGTCGTCGATAACGGCAAATAAACGTAAAGTATATATGATTTAAGGTTTGTTAAAACTCTTTGTCAAGGATCGGGGAGCCGTTGTTGTTGTTAAGCAGAAGTGACCATTCATTAATGTGTCCTTGGTACAAACTGTACTTTCCTCCATGAAAATGGAACCGGACCATGCAGCACCTGGAGTTCTCCACCCTGCCGCTCCACCTCACTGCATCAAGGCTGCACCGCTTCTTGTTTTGTTCATGACTGTCGGCATTGACAAGTGCAAAAATCCTCCAACCTTAAAGTAACCGAGAGGTACCGGGGGTTTGGCGGTTGAATATATTCATATCCTTCCCCCAATTTCTACACATCTTTCCCGATGTTTATTCAAGAGCAAAATATTAAAAGCGTAGAAGCTGAATAAAGCAGCTGTACAGACTGGGACTCTTCTCTCTGGGGTTTTCTGCAGATTTGGAAGTTGAGGCTTTGTTGCTGAAGTTCCGTCAGTATTGCAGCCCTCCCAGCGTGACTCCTCATGTCGAGGCATTGGTTTAGAAAAGAGATGATAATGAGATGAGGGATGGGAGTAAAATAAATCTCTCTCCCTCTCTCTCTATCTCTGTGCTGTCTATCTGCCTATCTTAAAACTCTTCTCATCTCTTCATCTGTCCGTCTACATCCACACCAGCCGACTCGGGGAAATGTTATGTCTCTCACTTCGCTCATTTTCCTTTTCCATCCTTCTTCCCGCTGTTTCTCCTCCTTTTCCACGTGGCCCTGGCATCAATAATTCACAGTCCCCTGCAGAGTAAACCGCCCGGTGCACTGATTAAACATGAGAGAGCGAGGGAGAGGGAGAGAGAGAGAGAGAGAGAGAGAGAGAGAGATTGCCGAGGTGCGAGGAAGATGAATCAATGTTTGAAATGCACTAAATATGAGATATGCAAGTGAGTAGAAATGAATCTGTGCTTGATTCGTTTCTTTCTGTGAGTTTGTGGCTTCTTGTACTTTGGGTTTTAGGCCTTGAGGCTGAGGAACAGCCACTCTGGACCTTTAGAGGAATAGTTGGTCCGGCTAATGGATCCGATTATAGGCAGTGAAAGCTTCTGTTAATGGAAATCTTGTCTGTGTGTGTGTGTGTGTGTGTTTGATGCAGCCATCCAGAAAGCCCAATATTATCCCCATCACCAAGTGGGCGTAGGCAGCATAACTCAACCACGTCTGATTTACGGAGCCTCGCTAATGCACCGTCCTCAGGTGCACGAAGCAGCACGTTGTCTTCCCTCTTTAAAACCTGCTGCACCCTGTTCTTCTTCAAGCAGTCGCCCGTAAAGAACCTTGTTTCCTGGATCTTGGGATGCTTGTTATAATGCTTATTGTCTTTGCATCGATGATTTAAACAAAGCGTGGATCATAGACTGTAGATAATTTGGTTCCATCGGTGGAACTTTGTTAGTGTGGCTCCAACCCTCGTTTGCTGCTGCTCAGATTCTGGCTTCAAACGCCCAAGATGGCGTCGTTCGTATCCAGAATATCTTGGCTCCATTTCTTGATAGTGGGAGGAAGTGGGGGCGTGTCCTCCATCTTTACACACAGTCTAGAGATGGATGTTCATCTATAGATGTAAATGGCACCAATAAGAGGTTCAATTTCGTTTTAAAGTTTCTCAAAATCACTTCTTCACAGATTCTGGCTCCAACATAAGATGGCGTCGCCCGTATCAGGGACATTTTTAGCTTATTTTTTGTGCAATGGGAGGAAGTGGACATGTGTCGTCCATCTTTAATTACAGTCTATGGTGTGAGCAGAAAAACAAAATGCTCTATATGCCTGTGTGAGTTTAACACTGTGCTGAACTGCAAAGGAAAGAATTGGCCTGATTCTTTATTTTATATCCAACAACCACGAGACTTTCTTCTTTTATGTTTTTTTATTACGTGCCATGTTTCTCTCTGGTCCCTCTCAGTGCTTTGACACTGAAATAGAAATGATTCATACGTTTCATGAATAAATGATCAAACTTATCAGCGTTGGAGGTAAAGCACAGTTTCACCACCAACTCACGTGCGATGACATTTGTTTCATTTTTACAGTTTTCCTTTTGAAATATATATAAACTGCTCTGTGGAGGCAGATTGTGGGTTTTGTCTTTTAACCAAGTTGAGAGAATATTCATGTTATTCACCTGCAAATGTAATAAAAGTAATAAAATGCATTTACCCTTGTGGCTAATTTTAAACATTATATAAAATGTTACGCTAAATACTCATTAGATGTGTAATAGCAATGAGCCATGATCAGACTCACATTAGAGTGAAAATGAAACATGGCTGCCGCATGAGGAAACAAGGTTTTCATAGAATATGGTTTCTAATGTTCCCAATTTTCTTGGGACATATTTTTACTACTATTATTATTATTATTTCAGGAACTTCATTGTACAGAAAATCAAAGTCTGTAACCTGCAGCAGTCGTAAAACCCAGATCTCCAGAGTGAAGATGTGCTGCAGGTTTCTTCTGACCAGACTCAGGGACATTGATTTGCCATCTGTGTCAATGAAATGCAGCCTAATGAAATAGATGGTTTTAGTAAACTGAAAACAAGTTAATTAACAAAAGGGAGATAAAGAATAAGAGGGTGACAAAATGAAATGAGAGTGTATTAATTCATTCGACCGTTATTTATTCAGGGCGGGTCCACGCAGAGCAGCTCCCTCTCTATTGCATTGGATGCCGTGTGTGCACAGAACAATTAAACAGGAAACTACAAGTTCATCGATGTTCTAGACGTGTGAAGCTGAAAGTGGAGTTAGGAGCATTTTATAATTCTTGCTAAACAAAGTTTTTCTGGCACGGTACCACCCGACGAATCCGTAAGAAGTGCACAGAGCGATGACTGTTCAAGATATTTCAAACTTTGGCAGTTAATAATTCACATAGAACCCAAATGAGTGAGGTTAGAAAGTCAAACCTTCGAAAAAATATGGTTTAAATATTTGAGTGCTCTATAATGAATAGAGCTATAAGATGCTGCAGTGCACCGTGATGCGTCATCTTTGCCTTTTCACGAGAACACAGCAGGAGATTCTCGTCTCAAAACACAGAAGTCTGGGGAGCGTTCAGGCGAAGGGGTTGGTGCAGGAGGCAGGAGGCAGGAGGCAGGAGGCAGGAGGCAGGATGCAGGAGGCAGGAGGCAGGAGGCAGGAGGCAGGAGGCAGGATGCAGGAGGCAGGAGGCAGGAGGCAGGAGGCAGGAGGCAGGAGGCGGGTGGAGATCACGTTGACGCCGGCGTTGGCCCGAAATCTCTTGAATCTTGTTGTCTTTTTCATCCTGAGATGCTTGAACCCTTAATGTTTTTCCAGTTTTTCATCTGTCGCATGTTAAGCCAGGGCCACATGAGTGCGTGTGCAAAAATCTGTTATTCACACAAAGAGGGTGTCTGCCGGAGAACTGCTACTTACGGTTTCTGGTATTGTTACTGTATTTTGCTGTGGTAGGTGGAGGAAATAGGCGAAATCCCGACTCTCTAGAAGAGCAGGAACGTCATCAATGTGCCTTGTTCCCAAATGTGTCCACTCGGACGTTATCCAGAGTTTTTACTCGGGGACTGGAGGGAGAAACTCCGCAGAATGTCTGGAGCCTCTGAATCAGACGTCCTCACTTACATTCCCTCTTGAAAACTCCAGGAGATTATCCAGAGATCATCGCAGGTCTGAAAAGCTGCAGCTTCTGAGTCCTATGAAAAGATAATGCACGGCGTGGCGTGAGTGGTGTTTCTGCACATGGAGAAGAGACATATTTGTCTTTAATGGAAGAGGAAGTTTGTCTCTGAGAGTCTGGCAGCCGCCAGTAACTGTATCTGTGGCCTGATGGTTCTGGAGGAGAGAAGAGTGCACTGTTTAATGAGGGGTTTTAAAAGATGGCACCTGCTCGGGAGGCGAAGCAGAGGGATTCATATTTATCTGCGGTGCCTTGGAAGCTTTGGCAGATGATAGAACGTTATGTTTTCATGTAGTTTCCCCTTCTGCTTATCAAATTTGTAGAAGTGACCGTTAATAATTCAGATCTGCACAAAACTACACACACACACACACACACACACACACACACACACACACACACACACACACACACACACACACACACACCAACACACTTATTGTAAATAACTTGAAATGCATCTCTGTACCGAAGCACAATGACATAATAAAACATTTAGCTTACCCGCCTCTCTCTCTCTCTCTCTCTCTCTCACACACACACACACACACACACAGTCGAGGCCACGTTTACATGGCTGTGAGGCATCATTTCCCCTTAATGAGTCCTGCCAATGCCTCGGGCTGCAGATATATATTAGCGTCATATCGGGAGGAAATGGAAAGAATTCACCCAAAGGGGCCGAATGTTTCCATTTATTTGTGCGCCCACGAGAATGTTAATGTATCGTATCTGACACAGAAACTGACATTTAGTGGAACTGAGCGGACGCTAGAGGCGAGCGTGGTGTGTTCTTCCCGGCGTGTTTCTCACAGGTATTCTCAGGTGTCCTCCATTTTGACGAGACGCTGTCAGAAAGTGTCTCACTCCGTATTCGGGGGGGGGGGGGGGGGGGGATCCTCCTCGACGCCGTCCATCCTCGGGGAGCAGTCACAGAGGGAGTGTGAAGAATCATTGAGATCTGATGCTTCCAACAGATTTTACCCATTAAATCAACACTATGCAACTTCTTCAGGTGAAATGATCAGCTTGATTTAAAAGGAGTTTGATGTTTGAGTGACTGTGAACATGGAGAAAGTTTCCCTCTGTTCTCTGTGACTCTGGTGAGTGGGTTCGCTCTCCTGTGAGAAGAACTGACTGAGAGTCACAGCTTCAACTGTCACAATCAGCTGCAGCAGGTTGAAGAGTGAAGCTGAACTGTGGATCAGTTCAAAAGACTCAGAAGTTATTAGAAACCAGAGTTTATCTCCAATATTCAGCAGGAAACTGTGAAAACATTCAGAATTCTGAACAGAGTTCGGTGGATTTGTTACAGCCGCAGCTCTTCAGGTTCAGGAAGCAGAGGATCATGGGTAACGTCCAGCGTTCAGTGAGTGGGACGACGCAGTCAACTCATCGATAGATTTAGTTTTTTTCTCTACATGAAAACCACGTCATCACTCGGACACGGATCCCAACAGAATTAATAACCACGTGTGGCCGCAGGGGGCGCTGTTGCTCAGTAAATGTTACATAGTGTTGGTTTAAAATGAAGAAATGACCATTTGTGATTCCCTGTGATCTATTTGGGGGGGGGGGGGACTTGTGATTTAGCATTTAGCCATTGATAGTTTGTTTGGTTCTGACATGAGTTTTCCAAATAATTACAGTCAATTAACATAAAAATAATAAAAATACTTGTTTTGTTCTTTCTGACCCTTTTTATAAATGTTTGATATTATATAGTAGATATGAGTGTGTCTATGTGATAGAACTGTTCATACTCACCCTGACCCCCTGCAACCATCAAAGCACAAGCCATATAGCCAATGTACATATGGATGGATGGAAGTTCGGTATCCGGGTGTGTGTTTGTATGATTATTTGTGTGTTTGTATGATTATTTGTGTGTTTGTATGATTATTTGTGTGTTTGTATGATTATTTGTGTGTTTGTATCTCCCTCTGATTCATTATTGAACATCCTCTGCAGACGGCCTCGGCAGAGTGTCGGTATAATTCACTCCCTCATCAATAATGAGTTTGTGGGGTCATCACTTTGTGTTGTATTGATAACACGGAGATGAGAGCTGATTAAAATGAGGAGAGGGAGCGTAACGTCGGATTCCTCGTCGTGGTGAACGATTTAAAAAGAAATATGTATTTATCACCACGGAATCATTAGATGTGGGGGGGAGGGTGGAAGAGAATAAAAGTTTTATATTTTATATTTAAGTATTTTAAATTGTGCAAAACATCTCACCAATTCTTTCACTTTGATAATTAAACTTAATTAACTCTGTCGGGGAGGTTATGTTTTTTTTATAAGATATTAAAATAACTGGCTGTGAAATAAAGAAAGTTTTTAATATGAAAAACAATAATCAACAATGATAAATAACAGCAATAATATATATAATACTTATACAGGACAAGAGAAGCATATTTAGGACGAGTGCTATTCAAATTAAATAAGACCATAACGGTATGTAGATAAATGCAAACAAGACAACACAACAGATGAGAATTTTTAAATATAATAAGTGCTATAGAATAAACAGCATTAAGACTAAAGAAACACCCTGAGGTCAGTTAAATGTCAAAAAAAGTCTGTTAATATGTGTATATTTTTGTGTATGTGGGGAAATCAAATTGATAAAACATATTTATTCATACTACTGCATGTGATAGATTGAATAATAGTGTTGGGGTTAGATGTTAAATTATAGTTAAATGAACATAATTATTTAAGATATAAATGTGCTGTGGGAAGACCTGAGTGCCAAATTCAGAACCTGACCCCTGTTACCTAGAAAACAAAGAAAGAGAAATGAAGAAAAAATATATAAATGTAAAGTGTAGTTCATTTTTCTCAGGTAAACATGCATTTCCCCACATATTTGATATTCTGTAAACTATTCACATGTGAATAAAGAAGCAGTCATCCAGTGTCTTTGTTCAGTCTAATACCTCAAAGTTACACCGTGAACACAGGATGTGATTTCAGCAAAACCCAAACTTTGTGAATGTTCTGAATGTCGGAATCACAGGTTTTCAGGGAACAAACAGGAATCCCAGCGACGGGCCTTTCTTCACACGACGTTCACACGCGTCTACAAACAAACACAGACGAGCAGAGACGTGTGACGCGAGTCTGGCTCAGAATAACAGGATATTCAACGCTTTAATGCCTCCACCTGGTTTATTAATGCTCTTTCAAATCCTCATCCAACACAGATGAAAAACGTTCAAATGTGTGTTCCTTAGCAACGGCAGCAGTGGTGATTTTACTCTCGGGTTCCCTGTGACATCAGCTTGTGTTTTTCTCCGTCTCCATCGGGGGCGTCGCTCTAATAACGACACGAGGAATCATCCTGAAATGTTCCATCTTCAATTCACCTGTTTGCGAAATGTCTCGTCGTGAAAAACTCTTCTACTGACGCTTGTTTTGTTTCTACTTGGATTCCAGTGGTTTAACATTTACAGTTTCCTGGCATCATGATAAATGACCACGTTTTTAAAAAAAAAGTTTTTGCAGAATTCCGAGTGGTGAAGCTTTTAGAGCGGGGGAGATAAACCACTTTACCTCCCAGCTTCAATTTTCTTCACCTCATTATCATGTTTTATGTTCAGCTTGGATTCTCAGCTTCTCGGGCTCAACCGGAGGAAACTCGTCTTGATTTAACACTTTAATTCAGTCTGTTCTTCAAAAAGACAGAAAGTGACAGTGACTGCACATATTACCGCTGTTCTGTAAAAATACCACAAATGCAAATATGAGTCAAGTAAGTTTTTTTAAATTGAGCAATCAGGTGTGAAAAGCTCGGGGCGGAACATGTTCCTCGGCCCTCGGAGGAATGTGCTTCCCCTCAATAAAATGTGCTTCCCCTCAATAAAAAGACAAAAGTTGAACATCACCAAAACTGAAGTTATAAAGATTTGTTTTAAACGTCCCCTCGTGAAAACGCTGCAGGCGGAGAACTGGATCCAGCCTGGATGTAACAACCTGCTGCTGCCAACACACTGATTCCTCCGACTGACTCCACGTCGTATCAAAGACTCCATTTTGTTCACCACATGGGCCGTTTGGAAGTGGATCAAATCGTTCATGTTTCACATCCCGGCTCCTGAATAATGTAGAACTGCACCGGCTCAAGTTCTGTAGCGCATTAGGAAATGGATGAGAACTTTTATACCTGAAAATAAAGGAAGAAGAACAATATCATAAAGTTTCTTATACATATTTAACTTTTCTTAAATGTGATGTGTACATTGGTGCCACATCACCATTACTGCCTATATTTATCTTTATTTGATTTAATATTTTTATATCTCTAGTTGTATATTTTAAGTTTTATTCTTGCACTGTCTATCTATCTATCTATCTATCTATCTATCTATCTATATATCTATCTACATTTTCATTTGCAGATATTTAGCAAATAATATGTATAAATATGCTATGACTCCTAGATTATGTGGTGACTTTGTCTTATTAAAGATTATACTACATCCTTATGTTTTTTTTTCAATAACCTGAGCTAATTATTCCTTGATTTGGATATTATTATATAATCGATAAAACACAAATGAATTGTTCGACTCAATGTTGTGTCAACATAACCATTAAAATAAATGTTCTTTTTCCCAGTGCAGCAGAAGCTCCTCACGGGAACACAACAAATTGATGGTAACACTCTTGTTGTGTGATGTTGTCTAAGAAGTCGTCTTCCTCTAACGGTGCGTTCACGCCAAACGTGACGCCCTCTGTAGGCGGACAGGCGAATATACACGGGTTGTGTTTATTCGCTCTTCTCACGCGAGTAACACAAATAAACACAACTGGTCCTGCTGCACAAATCGCGTGAGTAACACAACATAGAGGAGGGTGACACCCGGTCTGAATTTCAAAACATATTGTTCTAGAAGCTCAGAGTGAATATTAAAAAAATGTTTGATGTAATATATAAAAAGGTCAAAGAGCTGAAAATGAAACCCAAACAAACCTGAGGAATATCCAACATTACTTATTCAAACGGTACAAAGTGGTTCCTCTGTAGCAGTTTCTGATGTTTTCCTCCACTTATCCAATCAATGTCGTGGCCCGGCACCGATGTGCTGAGAAAGGGTTTATGATTGATGGCCTGAATGTTGAG
The DNA here is from genome assembly GCF_009819705.1 of Hippoglossus hippoglossus. NCBI lineage: Eukaryota > Metazoa > Chordata > Actinopteri > Pleuronectiformes > Pleuronectidae > Hippoglossus > Hippoglossus hippoglossus. The sequence goes on along the minus strand of NC_047151.1, from coordinate 26,975,926 downwards.
TGGCTCTCATTGTTTGTTATTTCAATTAAACCGAGACAGACAGCAAACAAATCAATAGCTATGCTTAGAGAACTGGGGATTAAAAGGCTGTTTTTGGATCAAATATAATTCTCTAACTTTTTTAAGGGCGTCCAGTCGATATCGGAGCGGAGCGCTGTCGTCCAAACGGAGGGAAAAGCCGCAATTTATTATTTCTATCCGCGTTAAAGCGGGATAGATGGGATCGCTGTCAAAACCTACGCACAAATTGACCGATTAAATTGAGGGAAGGATTGGTGGATTAGGCCAAAAAGACGATTCTGTGAGGATCAGGTCACGGGTTTGATCCCCTAAAGGAACTAATGAGCACAAAAACTGCCACAGGAGCGCTCGCTGAGTGATGGTGAATCCGAACAGAAGTCAACCACTGGAAAAGACTGTCAAATTAGAGAGAAGCAACTCGCAGACAGACGATTAAAGACACGTGAAGTTTGGCTTTTTTTTTTTTACTCTTTTACTGTGAAGCAGTGAAATGTGTCACTAATCCTGATCTGAGTCCAGATCTTCGTGAAATACTTTTCCCGACGTTCGCATTATTTTGACGAGCTTTTCTCCTCGACTGAACATAATATGACCACAGTCTGGTTTAATGGAGCCGCTTCAGAATTATTCTCTATATAACTCTTTCTATTGTTTGTGTGCAGAGTCAAGTTACAAAACTCTGTGTTCATCCTACCTGGTTTATCTGCAAGTCCATGTTTTTTTAATTTATGTTCACGTGCGTGGTTTATCTTTAAGTTTGACTGATTTATGTTTTCATACGTTGCATGTCGGCTTATTCTCTGAGGTCTGTTGAGCAACCGACACATTCTTCAGACCGGAATTCACTACTTTTCAAAATAAAAGCTCTGTAATTCAAGTGATTCTGGGAATATTGTTGCTATGAAGGAGATCTGCAGCCGTCGGATGTTTCTCAGTCCAATATGGTCAAATTAAAATAATCAGATTTTCACCCACAGTTTAACTTTTAATATTGTACTTCTATATAAATACAGTAATTTGGTAATATTTTTGCTTTACTACACTTATTTACATTTACACCTTCATGACTTTTTTTCACTTACTACTCTACTTACAACTTCCCTTTTAGACCAGGACAGTTTTAAAAGTTACTACACACTTTTTTGTTTATTCCTTTTTATCACACTAGTATATAAATAAGCAGTGTTGATGGATCTTGGCCATAAAATGTTTTAAACTTTGTAACGTACTTGATTTAAAATCATGTTGACCATCTACACGCTGGATAGAATAAATGTTTGTGAGAGAAATATGTCAGGATCCTCCAGAGAATCAGTCGGAGGAGTCAGAAAAATGACTTTATGAAGAAAACAGAAACAGAAGAAAAGATTTATTCTACTAAACCCAGAGATAAACTGGTTGTGTTACTTTAAGCTGATAAAAAAAACACACACACTTGTCAGCAGCGCTCACACAAATCAACCAAAACACCTTTGACATGAAATGTAAAAACGGTGGTCATGCAGATGCTCCTGCTGCACGATGCCATCAGGCTCCCTGAGGCGTTTGTGGAGCAGACCTGCCAAACTGTTTTTCCAGGGCAGGTCTTGGCTCGTTGGCCAGTCGCCACTCGTCCCTCACATCTCGTCGGTGGCCACAGGCCCAGAGAGGTTCAACAGACCCCCAGGCGGTGCATGTCTGTAGCCCAGGCAGGAGGTGATATCCTGGGCTTTCACTTCTCCGTCCTCAGACGCCGGGTCCTGGATGTAAACACAGCTACACAGAAGCCTGGTGAGAGAAATATACCATCCACAGAAATGTGCATGTGGAAGTCAGATGAGAGAACAATCCTACCCAGCGGATATATAATCAGAAAGCTGTGACAGTTTACTTCCAGGTATGCAAAGTCATGCAAAATGTATTGTATACAATGAATCCTGGGATGGGTTTGTCCAGGAAGGATCCAGCCATCATTACTCAGAACGGTTGGACGCACTTTGTTGAATCCGAGCTGACAGTGGGCGAGAGGCGGGCTGCAGCCTGGACAGGTCATTATCGTATCGTAGGGCTAACACGGCTTTGGCTCAGGAGGCAAAACGTGCTGACCACTTGACTTGAGCTTTGAGTGGTGATCGAGACTAGAAAAGATCTATATAAATACACATACACGGTTAACCCTCGATCTGAGAGGGGGAAACTGGAGAAAACAGACATGGAACATACGTGCAATCACCTCAGGGAACCTTCTTGCTGTGAGACCACTGCACCCCCGCTCCTCCCACAGCTAAACTCTCATCACCAAATCAAGTAACCGAGAATTAACGCCGGTGCTTTTCACACTCTGACGTCTTTTCACCTCTCGATCATCGTCCCATTCGTCCAGTCACATAAACAGAACCACACCAACAGGGCTGACGGCACTTTCAGGCGACGGATGTTTACCTGCTCACGATCTTTCTTTCAAAGTGAGTCCATTTATTAATGTAGAAAACAAACAGGCCCCCCCCCCCCCCCCCCCCCCCCCGCTGTCAGCAGAGCGGAACGCACGTATTAGTGTGATTATTAACGACTCCTGAAGAGCTGGTACCAGTCAGCACTTTACACACATCACGGGGAAAGAGAGCGTGTGCAATTTACTCAGAGCTTTTATCCACTCATTCATGTTTAGACTGATAGAAAACCTGTATAATAACTGTTGAGCTGACGACACGAAGACGTTTAGACAGTCACAAGTCAAATGTTGTCTTTAAATCAAAGATGGATCTTATTCCAGCCTCCACTGAGGTAACATCTTTGAAAGTCATCGTCACTAACGTCACTAACGAGCTTCCTGAGGCGATGGTGGATAAAAAACAACCTGAACCCGAGTGTGTAAATTTATCGAATCTCGTCGTGAAGTGATATGAGCTGGATTTCTTGGCAAACTTCTCGAGAACTGCACTTCTGTAATCTGTTGGTTATAAACAACAGCTGTTCCGCAATCCACCCACACACACATCCACCCACACACACAACCACACACACACACAGACACACACACACAGCTGTAATGAGGTCTCCTCTGACAGTGACCATGGCCTCTGTCCTGCGCTGGACTGGAATAACACGTACTTTAAGGAATCGATCAAAGCAATGTGGCAGGAGTAGGAATTACTATTTTAAGACCCTGATAAAATCAACTCATATTTGAGAGCAGTCTGAGTTGTTCAATCTTCTTCTCATTGTTCTTTAAGTATTATGTTTATAGCTGATTATTTTTATGCTGCTTTCAGACAAGCACTCAACTGATTTCCTGAAACTATCCCAGAGGGGCTGGATGAGAAAACAAATGTCCGTGTCATTCTCCAGAGTTTTCACCCGACCGCCTTCCGGTAAAATGAGCCCATGTGAGAATAGAGCAGGAAAATGTCCGGAACATTCACAGCGAGCGAGTGAACGTGAGACATCATTAACACTGATGTTCCTAACAAGCCACGGACGAGAAACTAAAGGAATACAAATATCTCAGGATGATGAAGAGGTTCTGCTTCTATTGCCCTTTTCTTCTAAAGCAGTGTGAGTGGTGTTGTTCTGGGCTACTGGGCTGGATGAGCAGCACCATCTTGACTGGGAGGCAGCAGCACGATAAATGTATGACTGTGGGCCTCAGAACCTGCCTGTGCACTCAGCTGCTGCTCATTGTTAACGATTGGCTGCAGGGGGACCACAGACCAATGAGTCTGTGGGACTGTGTGACACATGAATCGTAGTGGGCACTGCACCAAGATCTGCAGAGGAGATGGCTCAGAGAACAAGAGCTCATATTTTCATCTGCGTTCGTCTCTTATTTAGCAGGATTGCGCAAAAAACACTTGTCAGATTCAAATGAGACTTGGTGGAAGGATCCAGTTTGGGTCAGAGAGGAAACCATTCAAATTCGGTGTGAATCCGGATGAGGGGGCGGACCCAGATGTTTTGTTTTTCACTTTCTTGAACATTGCAAGATTTTCAAACATAATGCATAATTACAGCACCTTCAGAGTTTAAATGATTCCTTCCAGAGCAAAGGGAAGTAATGACCACAATAACAATGCAGAGAATATATAGAATATCACACAATACATGTTCAAACACAGCTGAATATCTGCAACAGCCTGAACGTGTTTCACTTCATCTAACACCGATGTAGAACTGTGTGTTTTTCTTTCAAACACTTTCATCTCATTCCCGTCCAGTGGATTTGCAGTGAGCAGCAGAAATTCCACCGTGATGTAACAGTTACTTGATGTTATTTAAGATTTTTTAATACCCACAGTAAAAGCCCCAGGAATTAATTTCTGATGATAAATCCACACAGTCCAGATAATAATTGAACTAATGAGACTCTGGATTTATTGCTGTTCTCACTGATTACAGACTTCCGGCTCTAACGCCTTGAGGAGGAGAGAAAGAAATAAAATCCTGATGACACGCAGCAGGAGCTCCGCGGCGTCTCCACCCACATTTTCATCTAAAAGAAAGCAGCTGAATTATTAACTGTGTTGTCCTACGGTAGATTAATTTAAAATATTTGCTTTGGCTAATTAGTATTTGCAGCGATGCAGATTATTGTTCAGCATCTCTGTGACACATTATGTATAAAAAGGAATGTGTGGAATAATTAATTCCACAAAGTTTTTATAGGGTTTCACACCGTTTTGAGGACATGAGCAAGAAAACGAATGAAGAGAGAGAAAGAAGAAGGTGTGACACGGGTTTGTAGGCTGTTGGAATAAGGAGGGATAAGGAGGGATAGTGGAGAAACATGGAGATAAAGATAATTACCATAAAAGTATTTATGCTTGAGAGTAATAGAACTTAAAGTTGTACCTTTTGTTCCCTGTGGGATTTTGTGTCTTTACATTTCTACACGTGGATGAGCCGTAGATTGAATAAAACGACAGAAGACACATCTCCACTCGTTCCCGGTGTACGAAAACGGAGCTGGACCAAAGTGTTGGACCAATCAAATTACATCTTATGAACATGAATCACTGAATTTTTTCAATTAACACATTTGTTTGTAAGTGAACCAGCATCTTAACTTTCAGTCATTTAGAGTTGCTGGCCTCCTGAAAGCTGAAAATAAAAGAGAGAGGAGAGAGAGAGAGAGAGAGAGAGAGAGAGAGAGAGAGAGATATAGAGAGAGAGAGAGAGATATATAGAGATCAGAGAGAGAGAGAGAGATAGAGATAGAGAGAGAGAGAGAGAGGAGAGAGAGAGAGAGAGAGGAGAGGTGACAGATGCCGGAACGAGAGAAAACAGAGAGTAAAAGATTCAGAGTGTTGGCTCAGACCCACTCGGAGCTGGATGCAGAGTCACATCTTGGCCGGTGAGTCAAGCTCCTCTTGGTCCACTCGGTTTCTGGATGATCCCTGAAGAGCTGGACGCAGAGAGTGTGTGTGTGTGTGTGTGTCTGACAGAGTGTGTGTGTGTGTGTGGTGTGTGTCTGTGTGTGTGTGTGTGTGCAGTTGGCAGACACATCACAGCTGAATCAGGGAGAAACAAGGCCAAAAGTAGGAGCTGCCTTCACCTAATGAAGCTCCATAAATACAAGAGACAACTTCCTCTCTCTCTCTCTCTCTCTCTCTCTCTCTCTCTCTCTCTCTCTCTCTCTCTCTCTCTCTCTCTCACCATGAAACAGGAATTTGTTTTAACTCAAATTTACAACATCTAATCTTCCCTCAACTTTTAAATCATTTATTATTCAGTCACAGTCATTGTGCCCCCTACTGGTCACTGGAAGTAACCCTTGTGTTAATTACCCTTCGGTTTACAAGGAATGTTCATGTCCTGTTCTACTCTTGATATACAGCAGCATAGTGCGTGCAGGGTGTGTTCTCCGGTGCCACATAGTGGACACAGGAAGCATGTACACAGCTGCACACTCCACGCCGGAATTAGCATCTTTCTCAATCGTGCAGTGTCGGACGGTTGAGAAAAGTAAACCACTGCGTCAAGTGGCTGGATCGAGGGGGGGGCAGGCCTTGGTGGGAACAGCCACTAAAGTCGTTTCTCACACTCTGTAAAATGAGGAAATTCAGTTTGTACAAAGCACAAGTTACTTCTTTGTTTTAGGTTTAATATAACACCTTCTGGCTCAGCAAGCATGTAACTGTAAAGAGGAAGGAAGGTGGGTGTGTTTAACAGTTTAAATTTATCTTTCTCTTTCAGAATCTGTCTTTATTCTCAGACTCTTCTGTGTTGTAGGTAGACGTGTCTGTGATGTGACTGAGTTTCATCTTGTGCACATTATTTATCTGTGGACGTTTTTATTGTTTGAAGTCACAGACGAGAGCAGCAGCTACTATGAGTGTAACTGCAGCAGCGAGTGGATTTGTTGTCCTTCTTCTCACTGTGACAGGTACTGTACGTCTACATTCATGTTTCACTCTATTTTACACTCGGACGTCTGATTCACCTGAAGTGAGTTTGAGAAAGAAAGTAAAAAATATAAATGAACCATTCATTCATTTTCAGATCACCACCTGTAAAGTGACGCAGAAAGAAAATATATGAAGGAATTATCATCAGTATTAATTTGTATCTTTGTTTAGAAGTTTCTATCGTCTAGAGCTCAAAATATGAAAGAGTCTGCCACTTATTATTATTATTATGTTTATTATTATTATTATTATCATCATGACTGAGGTCCTCTCCTCTCGATGCAGGAATTGTCATCAGTGTGTGGAGTCATTAGTTGAAATGCTATGGAATGCTGCTCATGGAAATGTGTTTCTTTTCCACAGAAAGTAAAAAGTAAACTAAGTGTTCTCTGGTGTCGTTATGAATCTGATTCTCTGTGTTACAGTGGTACAGTGTGAGAATGGCTGGGATGTGAGTTACACTTCTACTGAGATCTGTGCCTTCAGAGGATCAACAGTGGACATTAACTGTACCTACACATACCCATCCACATTTAATAACCATGATACTACAGTTCAGGAAACTTTCTGGTTCATTCAAGAGAGTAATGGGATTTACGTTGATCTAAGGACTGATCCGGAGTATTCAGGTCGTGTGGAGTATCTCTGTGGAAACAACAAGTGCACTCTGAGAATCTCTAACCTGACAGAGAGCGACTCAGCTGTGTACAAGTTCAGGTTCACAACAAACCAACCTACTGGGAGTTTAACTGGTTCAGCTGGAGTCACTCTGTCTGTCACAGGTAACATTTACATCTGAACATTCATTCATTTATTTCCTACATCTTGTTTGGTTCACTTGAGTGTGTCTGTGCACTTTTATATGCATGTGTGTGTTGTCAGTTTGGACTAAAATGAATTCCTTATTCTCACACACAGATTTGCATGTGGAGGTGAGCAGATCAGTGAAGGGTGACTCTTCTAACCATGCAGAGCTCAGGTGTCAGAGCAGTTGTCGTCTTCCTGATCATCTGAACTACGTCTGGTACAAGAATCAACAGAAGAAGACGGAAGGAGCATCTTATTCAGGTTTCTTTAATTCTGCAGACACAGTTTCCTGTGCTGTTAAAGGACACGAGGATTTCCGCTCTCCGTCAATGTGTGAGTTTAATCTACAGTATTTCACTAACAGCACCATCTGCTGGAGTATTTGAGATAATGCATTGTACCATAACTTCATGTGTCTTTAAATACTTTTTTCTGCATGGGCACATTGAACTCTTGGGATACTACTGTCAGTACTGACAAACTAGTGTAGTACTAGTACTAGTATTCTGCTTGTGTAAATATAGATTGAAGTCATTACTGGTCCCAAGAAGTGAATCCAAAGCATCTTGATTTCCCCCTGGTGGCTGGCTGCAGTATAGAACATACATCCTGCCTCCTCCATGTTAGTGGGAAGGACATGGACCAATCTAAAAAGTCAAATACATTTTTCTCAAAGATGGTTTCTGTCATTTTAGGTCGTTCTTATCACACTCTATTGTTCATGTTTCTCATAAGTTTGGTTTTAATTTGTTATTGGATGAAATGAAAAGTAGATTAAACTTCATGATTGACAGCTGACGCTGACTCAGGATTGGTCGAGCTCATGTCAATGTCAATGTCAATTTTATTTGTATAGCACATTTAAAAACAACTTGGTTGACCAAAGTGCTTTACAGGAGTAATGGTACAACAAAGGGACAGTAAAAAGGTAATACATTATAGTGCAAGTAATACAAATAAAATACAATTATTAATGTAAAATAAGATAAAACATAAATAAATAAATGAAATAAAATAAAAGATATATGATGAGAGAAATAAAATCAGCTGCGATGAAACACACTCAACTCGAGCAGAAAGCCTGGGAGAACAGGTGTGTTTTTAGTAGCGATTTGAAGTTTGTTAAAGACGGGGCAGAGCTGATGTGAAGTGATAGGTTGCTCCACAGGTTTGGGTCGGCTACTGCGAAGGCGCGATCACCTCTGGTTACTAGCCTTGTCTGAGGTTTGTCAAGGAGCAGTTGCGTTGCTGATCTCAGTTCCCTAACTGGAGTGTGCATAAAGAGAAGTTCCGATAAGTAAGACGGTGCCAGTCCATTAAGAGATTTAAAAGTTAAAAGTGAGATTTTAAAAACGATCCTGTGACAAACAGGAAGCCAGTGTAGGAGGCGCAACGTGGGTGTAATATGGTCTCTCTTTTTTGTCCTAGTCAGCAGGCGAGCAGCAGCATTTTGGACTAGCTGCAGGCGTTTAATGGATGATTTGTCTAAGCCTACATACAGGGAATTACAATAATCCAGACGGGAGGTTATAAATGCGTGGATAATTCTCTCTAGGTCTTTTTGTGGTAGGTAGGGCTTTACCTTTGCTATTTGTCGAAGTTGAAAAAAGCTACCTCTGACGATTAAAAGCCCTGTCAAAAAGAACACCAAGACTCTTTACAGTGGAGTGAGTATAAGAAGCCAACGGCCCAAGATTGACCATATCTTGCAGTTCTGATTGTCCAAATATGATAACCTCAGTTTTATTGTTGTTTAATTTGAGGAAGTTTGAGTCCATCCATGATTTTACGTCATTTAAGCAATCAAAGAGGGGCTGCAGTGATAGTTTTTTGGTTCAGGGGCAAGTATATTTGAATGTCGTCTGCAAAGCAATGAAAGGAGACATTATATTTTTCAAAAATTGAGGCTAGGGGCAGCATATATAGAGAGAAAAGGACAGGGCCTAGAACGGATCCTTGAGGTACCCCACATGTAAGTGGGGCCTTCCCCGAGGAGTATTCACCCAGGTGGACAGAGAAACTCCGATCTGTTAAAGAAGACTCAAACCACTTGAGTGCTGTACCTTTAATCCCTACAAGGTTTTCCAGGCCTGACATTAGGATCGTGTATCGGCGGGACCTTGATACTGTGGCTCCATCTCCAGACCACTACTGTGCAGACTGTGGTTCCAAATGTGAAAGATGGCAGCGTTGGTATCCAGGATATTTTGGCTTCATTTCTGGAGAGTGGGAGGAAGTGGAGACGTGTCGTCCATCTTTGGTCGACTCTGCATAAAAGACACAGATCATTTCCTCCATATTGGCCAGTTTGCTCCATTATAAGAGCAACTTCTACAAGGTCCCTCATGTTCCTCACCTCCAACAGTGTGTTTCTCCCTCACACTAAAGTCTAAAGGGCACTTCCCTGTGTTTTTTGTGAACTGAAAGTTTCCTCATCTTGGCATCATCATCATCTTAAAATGAAAACCTGCCGACTGGTGATTCACCAGAGAAAATACATGGAGTTAGTTTTATAAATGTACAAGTTTATCTTCTGATTCTCTGATGTGCTCTGTGTTACAGTGGTAAGGAGTCAGATTGACTGGGATGTGAGTTACACTTCTACTGAGATCTGTGCCTTCAGAGGATCAACAGTGGACATTACCTGTACCTACACATACCCATCCAGGTTGAATAACCATGATACTACAGTTCAGAAAACATTCTGGTTCATTAAAGTGAGTAAAGGGATTTACGTTGATCTAAGGACTGATCCGGAGTATTCAGGTCGTGTGGAGTATCTCTGTGAAAACAACAAGTGCACTCTGAGAATCTCTAACCTGAGAGAGAGCGACTCAGCTGTGTACAAGTTCAGGTTCACAACAAACCAACCTAATGGGAGTTTAACTGGTTCAGCTGGAGTCACTCTGTCTGTCACAGGTAACATTTACATTAGAGTCAGTTTGAAATGTTAGTGTGTATGTTGAAATAAAATAACATGTTTGTTCACAGATCCTCAGCTCCAGGTACATGTGAGGAGATCAACAGCCAATCCATATTCTACCTGGACAGAGCTGACCTGTCACAGCAGGTGTCAGCTCCCTGATCATCTTTCCTACGTTTGGTACAATCACAATGAACTTGTTGGACAAAAAAAATACTTTCACCTCCAACACTTTAATGCTGAAGACAGCTATCACTGTGCTATAGAAGGACATGAGCGTTTCCCTTCTCCTACATTGTGTGAGTTTACGCCTCCTCATGAAGCTACAATAATGTGGAAATAATTTAAATTTAAACTTTTAACAAATAATACAGACAGTGTTTTGATTGTATTCTCCTCCTGTGTGTTAATATAAACTATCCTTCAGATGCTCCAAAGCCTCCCTCTGTGTCAGTGAGTCCCTCTGGTGAGATCATGGAGGGCAGCTCAGTGAATCTGACCTGCAGCAGTGATGCTAACCCAGCAGCTAAATACACCTGGTCCAAGAGAAGTGGGGATAAACAAGTTCAACGTCTCAGTGAAGGGACACAATTTGTCCTCAGCTCCATCCGGTCGTCAGACTCTGGAGAGTATTACTGCACAGCTGAGAATGAGCTGGGAAGGAGTTCAGCAAACATCTTTATTACTGTGACATGTGAGTGAAACACAGGTTATGAAGTGAAGATATATTGAATCTGTCCCATTCTTTGTCCTTTACATTTTAAATGTGCAGATATGGGTCGTTTGACTTCTGCCCCATAAATATTCACAGTCAGACCATCAGCAGCACAAAGAGGAATCCACCCAGCGTCTGTTAAAACATCCATAAAGCTTTCACCATCCTCAGTAAACTTGAAAGATATTTCCTTCACTGTGCACATTCACGTGACGAGCAAACAGCTCTCAGCAGACAGACAGTGGTGAAAACAAAACCCTGCTCCTGTGCACACGTCACACATACACCTCCCAGCAGGGGGAGCAGTGGCTCATTAACATTTTAATAAACATGCCCACAAACAGGCCACTCTGAACAGAGCTCTTCACACGTTTTATTAGAAAAGAAACTTAGAAAGTACTTAACAAAGTACTTTTTGTAAATGTTTCGTCCTGCACCTTTAAAGGGGACATAGCATGCAAATTCCACTTTGTTAGTGCTTCTACAGGTTAATGTGGGTATCTGGCATGTCTACCAACCCAAAAACTCTGGGAAAAAAACACTCGCGCATTTTGTTATAGTTCCTCTAAGTCAGAAACGTCATGCTTGAGCGACTCGATTGAGCTTCCTGGGTTTTGTGTCGTAACAAGGAACTGGAAGTCTCCCTACATGGGGCTGACCAGCGCGGAGAAATGCACGTCCCGTGTGAACAGCCAGGCGGCTGCGCGCTTGAGAACGGCGCTGCGCTGCCTCGCAGCGGTCTTCCACACAGCCAGCAGTGTGGAAGACTTCCGCAGTGTTCAGCACTACTCAGCACGCCGGGTTACAGTAGTTACGCCGGGTTACAGTAGTTACGCCGGGGTACACCGGACGCGGAAGCGCCGCAGCGAGGCAGCGCAGCGCCGTTCTCAAGCCGAGCAGCCGCCTGGCTGTTCACACGGGACGTGCATTTCTCCGCTGGTCAGCCCCATAGACTGTATATATAAGGTCAGCCCGCGATTCTGCTTTCTCCGCTTGTTGTTGTACCCGTTGAATGTCGGGGTTCGGGGGTAAATGATGGTCTTCATACCCCCCCCCCCCACCCCTCTTTCTCTCTCTGTCTGTCTGCTTGTAACAGAAGGGGAATACAAAGTATGGGATGCATATTTGATAATTTATATCATATAAAATATGTAATTTATATCGTTTAAAATCATGGGGGGAGAGGGGGGAGGGGGGAGCTGGCTCATTCGCATTTAAAGGAACAGGCACTCAAAACAGGTCACTCTGTGGAGGGCTGTTTTATACAGGGTAAAAAGGAGCTGTTTGAAATGATCCTTGTGGTATTTTGACCAAAGTATGTTACAGACATTTCATTAAGACCCCAAGGAACCATATCAACTTGTGGTAAAATGGGCATGCTATGTCCCCTTTAAGTATTGTCATGGACATCAGCACTCATTGGATCAGCCGCTGCAGTTTTCCTCGCTGTGACTCTCCTCTCCGTGTTCCTACTGATCAGGTGAGCAAATCTGTTCCACTAAAGCTTTGTACGATGAATTCATGAAAATTTGTCCTGTTAAATTAAATCAACTCAATTATTATGTATATTGTTTGTTATTTGGTTCAATTGATCAGAAGAAAGAGAAACTCTCAGCAATCTGCTGATCCTGGGGACAGACTTGACCACAGTGAGCAGGTGAGACACACAGTTCAGCGTCCAATCCTTTCAAACGCCACTATTTCTCATATCAAACCCTTTTCTCTGTCATGTGAAGATTAAAAACTAGTTATTAAAATCACAGTCAAAATTGCCATTGTAAAAACAATCATCTGGTGTTTGAATTTCCTTCTGGTAATCTATCCATTTAAGCAAATCGCTGAGTGTTATAATTTTCTGTGCTGTGCGGTTTGTTCAACAGATTTTGCTGAACTATGACACTTGATGCTGCTCTAAGTTTGTTGAGTTGTAACATGTGCTGCTTTAAATCTTGTCAAAGTTTGTGAAAGATTGTATTGATTGGTTCAGATATCTTTAGTGTGGAGCACTGTAATGTGGAGCAGATCACCATTGGGTGTGGCTGTGTAATATGTTGATTTTGCGTTGTTCTGTCTGAGACTAAGTGTGTGTGAGACTGCTGTTCGTAGTCTGTGTCGTTGGGACAAATAAAGTCAGTGTTGGCTGTGTGTGGATGCAGCTCTATAATTAAAGGTTGATCCACAGAGCAGTCGTGTTCTTTCATATCTGTATTTAGTGAGTATGTTGCCCTTTTACGTGAATTTGAGGTAATTGTGTTACGAGTTTGGAGAGATAGCGCTGTGTGGCATTGAGTGTCGGTGAGTAGGGCGTGGTGCATCGGCGAGACGGAGAGTTGTGTACTCGTTGCTGGTCGGAACAAGACTGAGAGAAAGAAGGGAGTTAAGGGGGTGTGGCCTATCCCCCTTCCTTCTCGCTCCTTCTAGTTCCTGTGAGCCTGACTTTTCTTTTTTTAAGTGCCTCTGTGTCTGTAGACCTGCAGTTGTATTAAAGTGTTATACAATTAAATGATACACACTATACACCCAAAATATAGTGCTAAAAGAGTTTTTATCAATGATTTGCTTACAGATAGTTTTGGGGTCTAGGGATTATATTGTGTGTAGCTCGACCTCTAATTAAATGATGTTAAACAACTTGTTTTGACCAAACTTGGCTGCAGTACGTGAACATCCAGCTCCCAGATGAAGTCTTATCTTTACACAACAGAGGTGAAAGCGCACACACAAGTGGCTCACAGACACACTAAGTGAGAAGTTTGAAGTGTTAGTGTTTGGAATTCAAACTGAAGACCTTCCCTCCTTTTGGTTTTTAGCAGAATCACATGTTTCCTGTCCTTGAAACACGTCTGGTGTAGAAGGAGGCGGTTTAAATAAATCAATAGCTGCTATAGTTGGACTCTAACGTTGTCAATACTGCCACATGTACAAGATTCAAAAGCAAATTTGTGTTTGCAGCGTCTACCCATTCAGTCTGAGGAAAACTGTGACCTTCACTATGCTAGTGTCCACTTCATGAAGAGACAGACGGATCCTGTCTCCTCCAACATCGGATCAGCTGAACCCAGCAAACACAAGGAGGCGGAGGAGGTTGCGTACGCTTCTGTCAACTTTAACAGATCTGCCCCGAGGTGAGCAGCTCTTCATTCAGGACCATTATCCTCACTAACACCACAAAACATCATAAACAGAGATATATCCTATAGAAGTCATTTGTTTTTACACTTTCATTTTCTTGTTTGTTTAAACATATGTATTTGTTAAAGGAGACATATTCTGCTCATATTCAGTTTGATCATTTTAATTAGTGTTGTGACTTTAAAATGTTTAATGTTCAGAAAACATCACTTTCCTCCGACTGTCTATTGCTGCAGCTCCTCTTTTCAGCCTCTGTCTCAAACACTTGGTTTTGGCTCCTGTCTCTTTAAGTCCCCCCCTCCTGATAATGCCCAGTCTGCTCTGATTGGTCACCCGGCCCACTCTGTTGTGATTGGTTAACCACTTCCTGTGCGTGTAGGAAACCTCCACCCTCACTTTACGAGGGACACATTCAATCTCAAATCATTTCTTATAGTTTAACTATCGTTTCCGTGGTGAACGACATGTTTGTTTGAACCCGTGTGCAGCGGGCTCTCGTTTGGTGGGTGTGTCAGAGGTGTTCCCCAATCAGCAGCGACTGTTTTAAAAAGGCAGTGACACAATGGATTCTAAAGTTCTCTACAGATGCTGGTGTTAGAAGCTGCTGTTCCAGATGACGGAAGCAGAGACTGTGACATTCAGCCTGTATTGAAGCATTCAACACGTATTTTAACCCACATCATCTACCTCCGAGATGTTTTCCACGAGAACGTCAAGAATGACCTCCTCCGCTGACATTGTTGCAACACTTCGTAACACAATGTGTTCAACGCACCACTGTTTACGTTTAAATACTGCTTATGCTACGTTTGCTACAGCCCTGGCTTCTGCCGATGATGCAGAGGTATGGGTGGGACTACTGGTGAGGTGTTTCAGGAGCTTCATTTTTTCTGTGGGGCAGAGGAGCTCGTTTTACCAGGAGAGGAGCTCAGACTTTGGGCTTTTTAACTTAGCAGAACTTTGAAACTCAATATGTCTCCTTTAATGCTACGGCTCCATGACCTCCTGATCATTTATTTGTTTTATCTCCTTTCAGAACCAGAGGTCAGGACACTGGAGAGGATCCAGCTGCATTGTACAGCACAGTCAAAAAACCTCCTGCTGTTTAGACCAACGTCTGGAAATCACCTTAGTCCCGATGGAAATATCTCAACAGCTGCGGGATGGATTTGAATAGAAGTTCATACAACTGTTCATGGTCCCCACAGGATGAATCCTACTTTGGTGACAGTCAGACTCCAGCATCATTGTTGAAGTGAATGTTCAGTTTTAAGTGACTTGTCTTGACAGCTAATGGATAAATTGACTTCGGTGACTCGACTTTTATCTGAAATATATCAGCAACTTGTAGAAGTTGTTAAAAACACCACATTTAGCCTGAATGAAAAATATCAAACATTTTATAACTTGCAGCTTCAAACATGAAAATATCTGCGGTGTGTGTCAGACGGTCGACAAACTGTAAACTTGTAATTAACTTTTTTCTATTCATAAAATAATCTCATGTGGATGTGAGCTGCTACTTACGTGATGAACGCCTTGAATGTGACCGTTAACACAAAGTGAACTGCTGACACCAGATGAGTTGTGTTGCCTCTGGTGTCTGTTCAAAGTTTGCATCAGGCCCATTGATTTCACTTTAGTGTTTTGTGGTATTTCTCACATCACGTGTTAAACACGTGAAGAAGAAGGAGTTAGGTGTGTTTTAATCCACCATGTTCACACGGCGGCCATTTTCCTCTGACGTCTCTCTCAGGGTGCGAAGCTCGAATGTTGTTACGAACAGAATAATGTTGTACTGCTGTGATCCAGGTTTATAAGTTATACAAAAAAGATTATATATTATCACTTATTCTTCATTAGGATTATTGTTTCATTATTATAATATTAGTTTTGGTAATTTTAGTAACATAATTAGTTTGTTTGCTGCACCTTTAGGAGACTGATATTAATTATACTTTTTCTTTTTCTTCACAACATTATTCATATTTATAGTCTTGTTTATTTCATTTGTTGTTCACTCACAACTTCCTCTTTTCTAACTTTGTGATGTACAGTTTTGCAACAAAGCAGATTTTCTTTCGGGATCATTAAAAGTATTTTTTAATGATTTATCTGTTTATAAATTTGTGTTTTTCCATTAAATGTGAAGCTCATTTGTTGTAATTTGCTTTTGTTTTGAAACTCTTACTATATTTGAATCTCACTTAAAGTATTAATGGCAGTTTATTTTCCAGTTCAATTTTAAATCTTTTTTTAATTTGTCTTTTTCATGTCAATCTTTATTACATCTTAATGAGACACTGAACTGATGAGATTAAAAACAGCCCAGTTTCTCTCAAGTCTCCTTAAATTTGTCTTTCTTGTGTCAGTGAGATGTTGTGATGTGGATGATACAGGTTTGGTATGAACAGCCACTAAAGTTGTTTGCCACACTCGTACAAACCACAGTTTAATATAACACCTTCTGGCTCAGCAAGCATGTAAGTGTAAAGAGGAAGGAAGGTGGGTGTGTTTAACAGTTTAAATTTATCTTTCTCTTTCAGAATCTGTCTTTATTCTCAGCCTCTTCTGTGTTGTAGGTAGACGTGTCTGTGATGTGACTGAGTTTCATCTTGTGCACATTATTTATCTGTGGACGTTTTTATTGTTTGAAGTCACAGACGAGAGCAGCAGCTACTATGAGTGTAACTGCAGCAGCGAGTGGATTTGTTGTCCTTCTTCTCACTGTGACAGGTACTGTACGTCTACATTCATGTTTCACTCTATTTTACACTCGGACTTCTGATTCACCTGAAGTGAGTTTGAGAAAGAAAGTAAAAATATAAATGAACCATTCATTCATTTTCAGATCACCACCTGTAAAGTGATGCAGAAAGAAAATATATGAATGAATTATCATCAGTATTAATTTGTATCTTTGTTTAGAAGTTTCTATCGTCTAGAGCTCAACATATTAAAGAGTCTGCAACTTATTATTATTATTATCATTATTAATATTATTATTATTATTATTATTAATATTAATATCATTATTATTATCATCATCATCGATGCAGGAATTGTCATCAGTGTGTGGAGTCATCAGTTGAAATGCTATGGAATGCTGCTCATGGAAATGTGTTTCTTTTCTACAGAAAGTAAAAAGTAAACTAAGTGTTCTCTGGTGTCGTTATGAATCTGATTCTCTGTGTTACAGTGGTACAGTGTGAGAATGGCTGGGATGTGAGTTACACTTCTACTGAGATCTGTGCCGTCAGAGGATCAACAGTGGACATTACCTGTACCTACACATACCCATCCAGAATCAACAGAAGAAGATTGAAGGAGCATCTTATTCAGGTTATTTTAATTCTGCAGACAGAGTTTCCTGTGCTGTTAAAGGACACGAGGATTTCCGCTCTCCATCAATGTGTGAGTTTAATCTACAGTATTTCACTAACAGCACCATCTGCTGGAGTATTTGAGATAATGCATAGTACCATAACTTCATGTGTCTTTAAATACTTTTTTCTGCATGGGCACATTGAACTCTTGGGATACTACTGTCAGTACTGACAAACTAGTGTAGTACTAGTACTAGTATTCAGCTTGTGTAAATAAAGATGGAAGACATGACTGCTCCCAAGAAGTGAAGACAAAGCATTGTGATCGCCCCCTGGTGGCTGGATGCAGTATAGAACATACATCCTGTCTCCTCCATGTTAGTGGATGGAACATGGACCAATCTAAAAAGACAAATACATTTTTCTCAAAGATAGTTTGTGTCATTTTAGGTCGTTCTTATCACACTCTATTGTTCATGTTTCTCATAAGTTTGGTTTTAATATGTTATTTGATGAAATGAAAATTAGATTAAACTTCATGATTGACAGCTGAGGCTGACTCAGGATTGGTCGAGCTCATGTATGGGCGGGACCTTGATACTGTGGCTCCATCTCCAGATCACTACTGTGCAGACTGTGGTTCCAAATGTGAAAGATGGCAGCGTTGGTATCCAGGATATTTTGGCTTCATTTCTGGAGAGTGGGAGGAAGTGGAGACGTGTCGTCCATCTTTGGTCGACTCTGCATAAAAGATACAGATCATTTCCTCCATATTGGCCAGTTTGCTCTATTATAAGAGCAACTTCTACAAGGTCCCTCATGTTCCTCACCTCCAACAGTGTGTTTCTCCCTTACACTGAAGTTTAAAGGGCACTTCCCTGTGTTTTTTGTGAACTGAAAGTTTCCTCATCTTGGCATCGTCATCATCTTAAAATGAAAACCTGCCGACTGGTGATTCACCAGAGAAAATACATGGAGTTAGTTTTGTAAATGTATCAGTTCATCTTCTGATTCTCTGATGTGCTCTGTGTTACAGTGGTATGGAGTCAGATTGACTGGGATGTGAGATACACTTCTACTGAGATCTGTGCCTTCAGAGGATCAACAGTGGACATTAACTGTACCTACACATACCCATCCAGGTTGAATCACCATGATACTACAGTTCAGGAAACTTTCTGGTTCATTCAAGAGAGTAATGGGATTAACGTTGATCTAAGGACTGATCCGGAGTATTCAGGTCGTGTGGAGTATCTCTGTGAAAACAACAAGTGCACTCTGAGAATCTCTAACCTGAGAGAGAGCGACTCAGCTGTGTACAAGTTCAGGTTCACAACAAACCAACCTAATGGGAGTTTAACTGGTTCAGCTGGAGTCACTCTGTCTGTCACAGGTAACATTTACATTAGAGTCAGTTTGAAATGTTAGTGTGTATGTTGAAATAAAATAACATGTTTGTTCACAGCCCCTCAGCTCCAGGTACATGTGAGGAGATCAACAGCCAATCCATATTCTACCTGGACAGAGCTGACCTGTCACAGCAGGTGTCAGCTCCCTGATCATCTTTCCTACGTTTGGTACAATAACAATAAACCTGTTGGACGAAAAAAATACTTTCACCTCCGACACTTTAATGCTGAAGACAGCTATCACTGTGCTATAGAAGGACATGAGCGTTTCCCTTCTCCTACATTGTGTGAGTTTACGCCTCCTCATGAAGCTACAATAATATGGAAATAATTTAAATGTAACCTTTTAACAAGTAACACAGACAGTTTTTTGATTGTATTCTCATCCTGTGTGTCAATATAGACTATCCTCCAGATGCTCCAAAGCCTCCCTCTGTGTCAGTGAGTCCCTCTGGTGAGATCATGGAGGGCAGCTCAGTGACTCTGACCTGCAGCAGTGATGCTAACCCAGCAGCTAATTACACCTGGTACAAGGAGAACGAGGACTCACCAAAAGCATCAGGACAAATCTTCACCATCACTGATATCACAGCTGAACATGGTGGAAAGTATCAGTGTGAGGCCCAGAACACACAAGGACGTAGTAAGGCCACCTTACATCTGACTGTTGGAGCAGGTGATTTTAGCTCTCTGACTTTTACAGCCTAACCCCCCCCCCCCACCTTTTCATTGCACCAGAACCTTAAACCATCAATACTCATGATTTCCAGATTTGTCACAGCTGTATATCAAGCCCATCATATTGCACATGAACAATACTGACTGACCAACAGCATCACCTGGCAAACTGAGTCATCAGTCTAACCACACTGCTCATGTCTCCTGTCTGTTGTCTAGGGAAGTCAGTGATAATCATGAATATCATCAGGCTGACTCTGGTGGTCATGCTGGTTCCAGTGCTTATCTGGACTCTGTGGACGAGGTAAAACAATACAAATCCATCAGTTCACCCTCTGCTCTTTTACTGTCTTCTTCAAATGTCTTCAAACACTAGTTTCAGTGTTATGAAGTTCATTTTGTCAAATGTTGTGTTTGTTGTTGTTTTCGATCCAGGATGAAGAAAACTCTGAGCTTGAAATCAGAAGCGAATGAAGCTGTGGAGATGATAGAGGTGAGAGACAGTGAGGCCAAAAGAATGACTCCATATCACTGTTTTCATCTCACAATGTTAGAGAAAGAGATAAAACATTTCTTGGATCAGCTACTTTGTCTGAATCTGCCCCAAAATGTAAAAGGTTCTTTCCATTGACCGTATATTAAAATGGACGTAGACTCTGGGTCTAGAAAGTGAAGTGAATGATCCACTTAGAGTCAAATAGACCATAAAGCACCGCAGGCATTGGGGCATGGATACCGTGTGATTGACAGCTAGTACTGGGTGCAGGTTGCAGGTTTAGGTGGGCGGGCAGTGTCCTTGGGCCCTGAGTCAGGCTCCACCCCCTCCCCTCCAAATATGGTTACTTCTGGTTTCAAAGATCCAAGATGGCGCTGGACAACATGTCAAAAATGGAGGCTTCAAAATGGCAGCTCACAAACCAATGGGTGACGTCACGTTGACACTTCTTTCTTGGCCCATGTCCCATCCTTCCACCAAGTTTTGTGGAAATCAGTTTAGCAGTTTTTGTGTAATCCTGCTGATGAACAAACAAACGAATGGACAGGGGGCGCAACAACGTTCAAACTATTTTGAATGAACTGTGATTATATGCAGGTTTCATGAATAAAGTCCAGTGAAGCTTAATATTTTCTCATCTCTCCCCCATCAGTCACACAACTGTCCTGAGTATGAGAACGTCGCTGCTGCAGCACAGACAGAAGATACAGAGGAGCAGGAAGACCTGGTGTGAAGCCTCAGGTCAGAGCCACTGTGACAAACATAACCAAGATGGACGACTTCAGAGTACATCCGTACAAGCGAGTTTTACAGAAACCATAGTGTGTAGTTATTAAATACAGGAAATCTGTCCAAGCAACAAAATATCTGAGTGCAAGCGCAGAGTTTGAGCACAAGCAGAGCAAATCTAAGCACCAGCAGGAGCTGTGTGAGTGCAAGCGCAGGGTTTTGAGTAAAACACCACAAAATCTGAACGTGCAAGTCCAGCTCTCAAACTAAAAGACCATGCTTTTTAATGAAGAGGAAAACACCCACACATTTCCTTTCTACTCATGGTTTCCTGTTTTCTTTTCTCCTCAGGTGCACTGTAATTGGTTGATGAAAGTATGTGAGAGGAAACAGGAAGTATCTATCTTTCCATCCCTGGTTGCAGCAGCAGCAGTTTGTACAGCATGACCTTTAGAGCAAGAGTATTGTTGTGTTGTTTCTTTTCTTTTTCTTTTCTGATGGGTCCAGTCGTCCAGTTTTCGCAGCTTTATTTCTGTGAGCTTTAGTTCTGATGTTGGTTTAGGTTGAAGGAAGATTCTCAGGTCCTACGACCCTTTGTGGGTTGGTGTGTTGGGTTTTCCTTCTTTTGTCCATTTTGCCGGCCTGTTGTTGAAGTTGTTGTCTTTTCTGCAATAAATAGATTTTGTTTTTGCTGTTACCCTCTGAACTATGTTGGAGGTCTTGGTGATGAGCCTTTGAGGCTGTGGTAACACCACATGACTCATCTCGTGTCTTATACATGATATTAATGTGGTTATTACATGGATAATATTATGTATTGTGATTTTATGATTCTCTCTTATTGTAGCGAGACTGCGACACACCACAAAATCACTCCGACACCACAGCTCTCTTTTACTGTACTGATACAACATGTGACAGGGACTGCATCAGTTCACATCCTCTTCTTAGACTACTGTAAAGGATGCATGAAATTATAATGTAAACCAAAGGACAAAATAAACATAAATATTCCCTGCCTCACATGTCTAACCCATCACAGAGCAAACACAATGACTTAATGTGGGTTCACAAACAACATTTGAAAAAAAAACAATGCACTTCACACTCGTTCTATACAAATCCCACAAGAAAACTACATCTCCCATAATGCCGCGGGTTGCTGCGGCGCGAATCGGCGGCACTTCAAAGGAGCAG
This sequence comes from Hippoglossus hippoglossus, assembly GCF_009819705.1. NCBI lineage: Eukaryota > Metazoa > Chordata > Actinopteri > Pleuronectiformes > Pleuronectidae > Hippoglossus > Hippoglossus hippoglossus. The sequence goes on along the minus strand of NC_047151.1, from coordinate 26,954,110 downwards.
AAAACAATGCAACGCTAACTTTTGAAATAACTCTGAACACTCCTCACAGTACAGACTTGGGCTTTACACACTACAGCTGTCTTATGTTGCTCTTTCAGAAAGCAGTCACAGCAACATGCACTAAACGTTGGAATGACACTTAGAAGCGGAACAGTCCGTAAACATACCTGTCTCTCTTTCAGCTCCCAGACAGAGAGACAGGTTCCTGAGCGGCACGTACCACAGCGCGACAGGGGGGTTCACAGACCAGAATACTGACATACAACATATTCACATGAAAATAAAAGGCACATAAAACATTACTCCTTTTGTAAGTACTGAAAAGAATCTCACAAAGATGTTAGGACTGATTTAGCCGAATCATTGGCTATAAAATAAAAATAAGAAAGTACTAGAAATACATATCCCCCCCTCCTCTCATTGTTGGCAAATGGAACATCCCCCTGAGATGATACTCACTGCAGGGTTTTTAAAGTTAGCTGGAATATAAAAACACACCATGTCGTGTTCTTTTATCCTTAGGTATGAGAAGGGTCGGTCTTAGTTCAAAAAGTATTTATTTAGAAGCAATGAAAAGGTACAGCATAGCTATGGGCACTCAAGGCACAGCCTCGGCTTTTAGTCCGTAGCTCGGGGTAGTCAAGAGTCGCCCCGAACGGATGACAGGTGCAATATTTATAATAGTAGGTTGAAGGCGTGGTCCCAGCATCTTGGAACTGGAATCCACCAATGATGAGGAGCCGCTCCCAGGTTCGTCACTCCTTTGATAGTAGCTGGGCAAATCTTCACATTCTGACAGTGTTAAGTTTTGTGTATTAAGAAAAAGCCTTTATCCGGCTGAAGCTTTGTGAGTCTTCAGTAGTTTTGCAGACACAGTGTTTTTGTTCATTGGAGTGTGAAACATTGTGTTTCTGTTTTATCGTCTGTATGTTCTGTGTGTGTAAGCATGCGTATTTATCAGACAAGACAACGCCTTTCCTATCTGGCCTTCAGAAGCTGGGGCAGCTTCTTGATTTCTTTCTAAGGCATAGGTCACAGTGTCTTAATGAGCACAGTGCATTCATGTATGTGTGATGTTGAATAAAGCTAAAGGAATACTGTAATATATATATAAAGGTTTATGTATGAGAACAAGTTTAAGTACAGTGTATTGTATGCCACGGATTACAGTCCTAACACATAACAAAACATAAATTCTTTCTGTTAAGGTACAAACATGGTGCGTGTAAAATCAATCCTTTTTGGGGCTATAGTGTCTAATTATATTATTAAAATCCTAACAAATCCCTCCTTTCACACCATGAAATGGTGTGAACAATTTACTGGGGATCATCCACGAACTCCCCAACCTCCATCTCATCCAATGCAAACTCATCACTATCATCATCATCATCATCATCATCATCATCACTCAACAAAGGCAACTGATAGGGTAGGGGATGGGGCATGTGTTCTTTGGTCAGAGCCATGGTGATGAGTCTGTCGAGCAAGGTCCTAAAGCAAGGGATGCAGCAGCAGCCACAGGTGACTAGGATAGCTGAAAAGATAGCTAGGGAGAGGAGGCAGGATGCAATCAGCCCTTTCCATTTGCCGAATGCAGTGTTCATCCAGCTATCTAGGGGGTTGTTAATTCCAGAGTCTGCGGCCATGTTTTGTGCCATGGTGCGTAAGGCGGAGAGGGCCCTGGTCACCGAGCCATCAGGGGCGGTATTGTTGGGGATAAATGTACAACAAGAACTTCCTATCATAGTGCACACACCACCCTTTTCTGCCAGTAGGAGGTCTAGGGCCATTCGGTTCTGTGTGACCATAAGGGAAGTAGGGGCGAGCTGTTCGGATAGGCCAGTTATGGCGTCTCGAGTAAGGTTGGTGAGGCGTTGGAGATTGAAATGGACGTAGTTAATGCGATCCATGTTTTTGTTGGGAGTTACCCATATCCAGATAGACTCAAATCCCGCTGCAATTTGATCCGCTAATTTATATTGGTCTGGAACACCCCGTGGAATCCCTATGGCATCTATGTATGTGGGTGAGTCCCTATTTAAGTCAAAATCCGTTGTTCTTCGTCGGCGGGTGCTAGTGGGTTGTCCTGGGCGGGGAGAGAGGATAGTCAGGGGCATGGCCAATTGAACAATTGTGCAGGAACCCTTCCAGTTTGAAGGAAGGCAGTTCCTCAAGCGTTTTCCTCCACAGTACCAGAAGAGGTCACTGCGGGCCCACTCCAGCTGTGTGGCGTTGTGCCAGTCGGTAACATTGATGTTTCTAGAACACCAGGAGGACGGTATCGAACCCACCTCTCTGTGAGATGAGTTACCTTGTTTAGTCAGACATGTGTAATTTCCCTTTACTGGAGTAAATATAGGGGGCAGCGTGTTGTTTGGCGCCGGGGGAAAGAGATGACTGAGAGTAGAACAGTTGGCGGGACTGGCTTCCATGTGTAAGCCATACATGCAATCAAAACCGGGTCGATCCGAGTCTATCAGTAGGGGGGCCGGGGTGGTGGTTAAGGTGGGCCGGGCTGACTGCAGACTATACAATTAGTGAGGTTTTGGGAACGGTGTATCCAGTCTCTATTTCTACCACATCTTCAACGGTACTGGCGTCGTAATATTGTACCGCAGGGGAGCTGGGTGGGGATGGTAGTGGTGAGGTGGATTCAGGGGGAGAGTTCGTGGAGCTAGTAGTAGAGTTATCAGACGGGGAAGGGGAAGGCTGAGTTCTAGGGGAGGAGGAACGGACGTCTACCCTAACGATGCCCATGGGGTCAGCTCCTGTCATGTCTACTCCTAAAACAAAATAATAAGGCAGTGCAGCTTTTTTACTCAATTTGTTATAGTGGAGATGTTTAAGAGTCTATTGTCGGGGGAACCGGCAGGCGTGATCCTCCGGGTGAGGGTGATGTTTCTTTAGAGCTGTCCCAAGGGGGTTCGTGCATTGTATCTGTGGGTGTAACCTCTGGGGCCTGTGTTCCACAAAACGTGTTATCAAAGGTTTATCATTTTGCATTCATCTCTAAACCATTGTTTTTTATATGTGATATCAGGAACCATATGAACATGTGATGTATAATGCAGAAAAGTAATTTTCCATTTCTAAGCATGTGATTGCTTCTAATATCAATGTGTGTGTGTCAGTGACATTTGGTGTGTCACTTTCATGTATGTGTGGTGTGGGTGCGATACCATGTATCTCAGGCGTCGAATGAATCAGAGTTTCCACCGCTCTCTCCTGGCCCCCCCTCCTCAAATCTGCCTGAGCAGCTGCACCTCGTTCCTCCGGACACTCCCTCGCCCAACGTCCCCTCTTTCCACACCTGTAGCAGGTGTCTGCTGTTCTGTTCGTGGAGGAATACAGGGCAGAGGTGAACGGCTGGGGCTGAAGCCACTTCAGGTCTCTGAAGAGGGGCACAGTCGAGATCGTGGTCCACTCTGACACACTGAGGCACTGTAGGATACAAAGAAAACTTTTTCTGTGCAGATGTATCTGTTCGTTAACATTCATTGGCCATTTTATCACATTCATTCCCTTGGGTAGCACACTGCATTTGTAGTGACAAAGAAACTGTTGCAGGCGTATGCTTTTTATGTAGATGCAATGAAGAGATGTGTGTGTGTGTGAAGAGTTGAACTGTGTGTGTGTGTGTGTGTGTTGTGAGAACTACGTGTGTGGACTGAGTGAATATTAAAATCCCAGGAGATAAGACACAGACACATGCTGAAGGCCTCTTCGAGGTCTTGTTGGGGGGGACGAGCACAGTCTCAGATTTGTGGCTCTGATGTCATTTTGGCAGTTTACACAAGCAGAAATAGTATGCATAAGCAGAGATAATATTTAGTGTGGTATAATGGTAAAAAAAATGTCATTACCTTCCTCCTTTTTGATCATAAAATGATCACAACATCAGATACAAAATTTACTTGCAAAATGTCAGCACATATTATATCTAAGGGTGTAAATCTCAAGTAAAATTCTTAAGTAGTCTTTATCTTCCAATTCTAAAAATAAAGAAAATTAAATAAATAAAGAATTTCTGTGTGGAAATTGCTTCTTCACTCCAAATTCGATCTCTATTCAGTTAAGGATATATCATTTCACAGTACCAATTTTGCTTGGATATGTGTAACAGTGCAAGGAACCCTCTAATTTTGTGCACTATAAAAAAATATTTTGGTTGGCGGTCTCGATAGCAAATCTTGTTGGATTATATATTGTCATAACTCTAAAACCTTTTTAGGAAAAATTATATTATAACATAATCATGCAAGTTCACCTTTTCAAAGAGCAATGAACATTATTCAGTCTGACATTTGAATTTGAATTTTGAAATATTAAAATATTAAAATATCCTTGTTTGAATAAAACATAAACAAAACAAATAAAACAAACATCTAATAAACCAATAAAAAACATAAATAAAATAAACAACTCCAACTGAAATACCAGATAAGATGGACTCTCTAGTCCCATTAACGAAAATTGCTCTTGAATACATAAAACATTTGACACAGGATATATGTTACCAGCTCAGTATACTGCTTCTCTAATTGAATGTGTGTTTCTCTCTGCTCATATGGAACTCAGAGGTGCGTAGCTGAGTTTAAAGTACAGTATACAAGCTTATATTTGGAAATAATCAAGACAAGACATACAGATAGACCCTCCTTTTGTGGTCAACGTATTACTTTAAGATTTTGAGGAGGAGTCGGCCAAATCAGTGGCTACTTCTCGTAAAGACCGAGAAGGTGGGTCAGTGGGTACACAATGTGTGAGGTGGTGCCAAATTGCTCCTGTTTTTTTTTTTCTTTTACTCGGATCGCATGTGAGGTACACTCTGTTACCTCCCAAGGTCCTGTCCACCTAGGGTCGGGCCACTTTCTCTTGTGAACTTTGACCCTTACCCAATCACCCGGTCTTACTGGAACAGGAGTCTCCGTGGGTGTCTCGTCAGAACGTCCAGCAGCCGCCTGGACCTGTGCAGACAAAACTTCAGTAAGATTAGTTAAGGCTTTCATGTAGTCAGTCAATTTCTCCTGACATACATCCAACCCGGGTCCATACCCAGGGTCTCGAGGAGGCCCTGGCATGGGCCTTCCTGTGAGAAGCTCATGTGGGGATAGATGGGTGACACCATTGGATGAACTTCTCATTGACATGAGCGCCAAGGGCAGTGCTTCAACCCACGTGAGTGAGGTGTTGTGACATGCTTTGGCTATCTTTCTTTTTAATGTCTGGTTTGCTCTTTCTACCAATCCTTGCGACTGGGGGTGATACACGGAACCAAATCGATGCGTGATCCCTAGTGCGGCTTCTACCGTACCTAAATGTTTGTTGGAGAAGTGGGACCCGTTGTCTGATCTGATGACTCGGGGAACTCCATACCTGGGTATGAGTTCATTTCTTAACCATTTGATCACTGTTTTAGCATCCTCCCGTCGGCAGGGTATTGCTTCGAGCCATTTGGTGTATCTGTCTACCATTACTAACATGTACCTATATCCCTGTACTCGTTGGTCAGCGCCCATGTCTGTGAAATCAATGCATATTTCTTTGAATGGCGCATCAGGAACAGGGAAACGGCCCATGGGGCATTTGTATGGTCTTTTAGGGTTGTGTGCATTGCATGTATCGCATTCGTGTACAAAGTTCTCTACCAGGGCTTCCATGTATGGATGCCACCAGAGTGTTTCCATGTTCTTCTGAGTCTGTTTCTTACTGATGTGTGTAGGTCCATGGGCCTGTTTGAGAAGTATCTGGGCTAGTTTGGCTGGGACTGCTAACTGTCCGCTGTGTGTTCTCCATTGGCGTTACAGGTCACTATGGGGTCAAATTCGGGGGGCACAACGTGACCTGCTGTGGACACTGGGCAACTTCATTGGTCATATTCGTAGCCGTATTCCCAGGCGGAAGATGGCATCTGGTGTGGTTGCGGGGGCATGCCTCTTCCTCGGCCTCGTCCTGGGGGGCCTCCGCGCTGGGGGCCTTGTCCTCTGTAGGGGGCTGGTGTTCCTCTTTGTTCCCCATGAGGGCAGTCTCGGGCCCAGTGGTCAAGCTGGCCGCATATGAAGCATCCGGTATTGGGGTCTCCGGTATTGGGGTTTCCTCTGGTTTGACCTCTATACTGACCACGGCCGTACCCTCCTCTTGGTCTGAATGGAGGGGGACCCTGTCCCCACTGATCGTAGCTGGGAGGTGGGGGCTGCGGGGCGACCGGGGGTTGACTGAGTCTTTCAGTTTGCATAGCCCGTGCTACTGCCTCTGCTATTTCCAAATGTAATCCTGACACGGCCGCCATTTGTTTAAGGGGCTTGTTTTTCTTGTTGCTGTTGACGTCATGCCTCTTCTCTGCCAGTTGGGCTTTTAGTAGCTGTCTGGCGAGAGCCTTGTCCTCGTCGGCCTCAGTTTTTTCCTGTCGCCGATATTTGATGAGACTATGTGCCACGGTGCGTCTCCAGTCTGGGTCGGTCTGGGTGTCCAGGTTAAGGACGTCTTCTAGGTTTTCTTGGACTGTTTCAGGAAGCCCACCCACCACCTGGCGGCGCCAGAGAATAAGGGTGGTGTCTGATGTGTCGTGTCTGGTCCCCATTGCTTCCATCCAGAGTTTGCTGGCCCTGTCCAGGTAGGTGTTCAAATCTTCCCCTTCTCTTAGGGTGATGGAGCCTAAAGCCCGTGGGTCTAACTGTACAGGGTAAAGGGCCCTCATGGCATCGTGCAGCGGGCCTGCACAGGTCGTCAGGGGGCTTCGGTCGGGGGAGTCTGTCAACCCTGCTGCAGTCATTATTGCGTTGCAGACATGTGCCCCTCCTTGTCGGGTGATCAGTCCCCTGTAGTCTCCGAGGCACAGCGGGTCGCCAGCTGTTAAGGTCACCAGGTTCCTGATCCAGTTATCGGCGCCTTTTGTCAGTGGGGGGAGGTTGTTAACTAGGCTGGTTAAGTCCTTCATGGTATATGGTAGGAAAAGAGTTTGCCCCTCGAGCCCCACTTGCAGTGGAGCTTGAACAGGGACTTTCCACGGGGCAGGTTGCTGGGGGTCCAAAGGGTTTTTGGCCCTGGTGCGACTGGCGGGGTGAGAGGGCATCGCAGCGGCCAGGGATGGCATGTCGTTTTCTTCAGGAAACAGGCCTCCGTCTATCATCCCCACGAATTTTCCTCTGGCAGGGAACCAAGCCCCGGTCGGAATGGAGGTCTGTTCTTGCTCATTGTCCTGATCCTGTGGTGGAATAGATGCATTCCTCCTGGGAGGGGTAGTACTCCTGGAAGGGGGAGGATAATTGGTTGTGGGGAGGGCATGTGGAAGATCAGGTCCGTCACTTAAGTGATTCTGTCTGTTGTCTTTGTATGGGCTCCTGCGGGGTGTGGATGAAATAATTGGGGGGTCAGGGTCCATAAGCGGAGGGCTGGCTGCTCCGTCTTTTTGACATGGGTGGTTCTCAGATTCGGTCTCCTCGTCTGCTCTTCTTTGTAATTCGTCCAACTGCTCAGCGTTCATTCAGCTCTCGATGAGCTTTTCCTGCTGCATCTATGATGTCACTTTCCAGGCCCACCTCTCCACTGATGATGCGGAAAACAGGGGTTTGTAGTGGTGGCTTTGAGCTGCAACAAGTGTTGTCATATAGGGGAGGGTCGGGGATGTCTGGGTACAGGCCGGTGGCGGGAGGAGGGGGTGCAGAGGGAGTGTATATCTATATAGATATATATATATATAATTATTATTTATTATTATTATTTTTTTAATGGTAATATCGCCAGAACAGCACACATCAGTACATCAGTATTCCAAATAGAAGGTACAGCCACAGAAGAAACCAGATCATCCAATTGTCAGCCACCCGATGTTTTCCTAGTGCTGTGACACGTTGCTGTAATGTGTGTATCTGTATGTCAAGGGTGTGTATCTCTGACTGTAAAAAGTTCCCGTCGTCTCTTAGTGGAGAAAAAAAATAAAAATTAAACAAAATTAAATAAAATCAAAAATTCAAAACACAAGCCAATCCAATGATGTCAAACCAGTTGTAACCCGAGCTGTAATGTCCTTTGATCTCCCCCAGGTGGCGTCCTTGTTTTATCCCTAGCTGTAATACCCTTTATCAGTCCCCAGATGGCAGGCGTACACCGCTAGTTGTACTTTCTTTTATCCGCCACCAGATGGCGACCTCGCTCTATTTTTCTTATTTCCTTATTTATTCTGTCTCTGTCAGCTGGGTGACCTTCCTCTTGTTATCTCCTCCTAATTTGGTTCTCTCTCGTTTTCCACACACACACTTTCATTCACACTTGTATCAGACTTAGTGCTGTGTCACCATAGTTCCTTTACATGAAGTTCATATTAGGACTACTCAAATCAGTTCCATTACCCACACGTATTAGTTACCTTAAATTCTTTAATCAATCTCCAAAATGCTATTGTTTAGTATTTAGTAAATACCCACACATTCAGACCTCTTAAATCTTATATTTTTTATGGTCAGTTTTTTTTGTCTGTCAGTCTTTTTATTCTAGTCAGTCTTTTCATCTGTCAGTACTCGCGACATGTTATGGCCTTGGCGTCTTTTTAATTTGTGCCCGATTCAAGCAACGGTGTGTCTGGCTAGTTAAGCTCCTCACTCGTCAGTGCCGGTAGCCCCTTCCTCCAGGTTCACACCCTAATCCCAGATTTGGTTGCACGGATGCAATCTATTGCATGAATCGTCTGTCTTTTCTCCAATCTGAATTAGTTTTAAGGGTTGGTGCGTCACAGACTTTTTAAGTGTGGCGCCCGTCCCGCGCAGGTCCCAGACCTCGCTTTTTTATCTTGTTTCTTTTGCGCCAAGACAGGGTCCCAGACCCCACACAAGGTCCCAGACCTTTCACAAGGTCCCTGACCTTTCACAAGGTCCCAGACCTTTCACAGGGTCCCAGACCTCTGTTTAGTACTTTTATTTTACATACCCTTTCATTGCTTCCATAAAACACAGAACTTTATTATTTTACCTCCTTTCTCCTCTCCGCACACTCACAATCTATATCAATGCCTATATAACTAATGCAGAATTTGTTTTAACAGGTTTCTGCTTACCTTTTAGTTTGGCGCCCGTGAGTATGTGGAGAATCGATCGGAGCGGCCTCGACCTTTGGGTCTCCGGTCTTTCTGGTCAAAAACTTCTCTTCAGGATCACGTCGGGGTCACCAATTTTGTCGTGTTCTTTTATCCTTAGGTATGAGAAGGGTCGGTCTTAGTTCAAAAAGTATTTATTTAGAAGCAATGAAAAGGTACAGCATAGCTATGGGCACTCAAGGCACAGCCTCGGCTTTTAGTCCGTAGCTCGGGGTAGTCAAGAGTCGCCCCGAACGGATGACAGGTGCAATATTTATAATAGTAGGTTGAAGGCGTGGTCCCAGCATCTTGGAACTGGAATCCACCAATGATGAGGAGCCGCTCCCAGGTTCGTCACTCCTTTGATAGTAGCTGGGCAAATCTTCACATTCTGACAGTGTTAAGTTTTGTGTATTAAGAAAAAGCCTTTATCCGGCTGAAGCTTTGTGAGTCTTCAGTAGTTTTGCAGACACAGTGTTTTTGTTCATTGGAGTGTGAAACATTGTGTTTCTGTTTTATCGTCTGTATGTTCTGTGTGTGTAAGCATGCGTATTTATCAGACAAGACAACGCCTTTCCTATCTGGCCTTCAGAAGCTGGGGCAGCTTCTTGATTTCTTTCTAAGGCATAGGTCACAGTGTCTTAATGAGCACAGTGCATTCATGTACGTGTGATGTTGAATAAAGCTAAAGGAATACTGTAATATATATATAAAGGTTTATGTATGAGAACAAGTTTAAGTACAGTGTATTGTATGCCACGGATTACAGTCCTAACACATAACAAAACATAAATTCTTTCTGTTAAGGTACAAACATGGTGCGTGTAAAATCGATCCTTTTTGGGGCTATAGTGTCTAATTATATTATTAAAATCCTAACAACCATTACATTATATAAATGTTTTTGGTCTTTTGTTTTCACTCCTTATCTATTTGTTTGTTTGTTTTTCAGCAGAATTACACCAGAAAACTAAAATCAGATTTTTCCACAAACTCATCAAATTTGGGCAGGAATCCTGATAAAGGGGCGGAGCCAGGAGCCTGTTTGTATCACTGTCTTTATAATTGTGAGACTGATGAAAACAGTCAGGATTATTTAGAGGACTGGTTTCTATGAGTGATTGAACTCTGGTGCAGCTCGATTGGATTGAGGGAGATTGAATTGATGGAGGCTGGCATGTGCACACATAGACACCAAAGGGGGCTTGAGCCACTGCCCTTTTTCTTCCTCGAGAGAAAGTGCCCTTTTTTAAATACATGAATATTATATTCCTGTTTGCGCACAGCTTCCCTGTCAAACAAATATATTGAAATATAATAAAAACTCTAAATATCAGGTGGGGAGATTAGACTAGTCTCTGTACCCTCCCTCCCTCCACGTCTCCTGCACAGAGCTGAGCACTGGAGCTGTGGACATTTCTCCATTCTTAGAAGCATCGCGACTCGGACTCTGAATAATTCTAACAGCGCTGCTCCAGGACAGACACTCGTTAAAGATCCGGTCTGTGTCAGAGTCTCTGTCGGAGTCTGCTTCCTCCTCACTCCTCCTCTGACCTGCGCTCACTTTACACTTTAACATTAAACACCAGCACTGATCACAAGTTATCAGGACACCTACAGGACTGACGTTTACTTTGTGTTGGTTTGATTTGCTTTAGAGTTTATGAGACACATGTTTAAACCTGCGACACAACACGAGACGTGACGTGACACAGTCAGGACATCAGGGTTAAAGTGAGAGAACCATCCGGAGTCATGATCCGACATCATCGATTAATAACTAAATACATGTGGTTATCAGTTTGTGTGAAGAGGGACAGAGACCAACACACACACACACACACACACACACACACACACACACACACACACACACACACACACTCCTGCAGACAGAAGAGTTCCTCCCACAGATTCCGACGTAACACAGTGTTTTAACTTCTTTGTTGCAGAAGAAGCGACGCCCCGTTCATCCAGGAACATAAATATGAATTCAGCAGGTTTTTATAAAGTTCAGTTCTTAATGTGATGATTAGAAAACATCAGAGGATCAAAGTCACTTGTTGACCTGCGGAGTAATGGCCTCAGTGCAGTGGAGCTGCTAAGGGGGGCCAGGTGGGGCCAGGAGGGGCCACCTTGATACAGTAAAGGCAATCATCAGAGTTTGTCCTTTTAAGCTTTAGGTGCAGGACACAAGTCTAAACTGAATGAATGTCCAATCAGTGTGGAGAGCACTGACCACTGTCATAGACTGACTGTTGTAATTGAAAACCTTATTTTGTAAGTTACAGCACAACTGTAAGAACAGTAACAGTCTATAATACTTTTTAAAGCACTTTCTAAATAAAAACTGATTTCACATTTCTCTGACTGATTTTATTAACTGATGAAAAAGCAGCCATGGGACATTGTGGATGTGTGACACTTTGACTTTTAGTTTTCACAATACACCCAGACCACAAAGTTGATCCAACTTGAAAAAGGTAAGTAAATACATTTTCTTCATACCTACTTTTTAATTTAATTTAAAAGCTGTATTTACCTAATTTTGGCAGATTGTTCCAACTTAAAAACGGCAGGTGAAGTTAACTCTCAAAGTAAAACCGGCTCGTCTCATTTAACTGAATAGTTGTGTTTACTCTGGCTACAACCATATAACTGTGCTTCTAAACAAAAACGATCTCTCTCCACGTTCTGCTTGTGCTTTAATGTAGTATCAGACTAATCAGAACAATCAGTTCCAGAGCTGAGGTGGAGTTCATGTGAATTTCACAGTCGGGAACTAATTCTTCTGATTATTCTGACTCCACGTTAACGCACAACCAGAGCACAGTGGGAGGCTCCGCCCATCTAACCCAACAGTCGATGGTTCCTGTGTCGCTCTACTGCTCACGTGCACCCGTGCATGAGCTCATGAAGTCCAGTCTACACAAGTGAAGAGTTTTACACGTGTATCAGACAAAACAAGTTTGACTCACATGAGTTGAATCCTCGTGAGAAATAAGTGCAGGCATCATTTCCAAAATAAAAGAACATTTCTTCATTTTAACGAGGGGATTTACTGGTGTTTGTCCGTTCGTGCATGTTAATAATGTAAAGAGGAAGGAAGCCAAGGTTGTAACTGATCTATGATTTCTATCTGTCATCGTGACTGGCTGACAAACATCGTTTCTCAAGGGTGGAATCTAGCTGCTACATCTCTCTCTCTCGCCCTCTCTCGCCTTCTCTCGCCTTCTCTCTCTCTCTCTCTCTCTCTCTCTCTCTCTCTCTCTCTCTCTCTCTCTCTCTCTCTCTCTCTCTCTCTCTCACTCTCTCTCTCTCTCTCTCTCTCTCTCTCTCTCTCTCAAACCAGCAGTCAAGCACTCGGCACCCATGCAAAATTTCTCTGGAGGAGTTTTCTAGTTCATCCAACTGTTTATTTCTTTCCTCTCATCTAGAAGAAACAAGTCCTTCACACAACAACGTGAGTGCGGTGAGAGACCAGAAGACAGAGCGCAGGTAAATGAATAGTTTCATTTAAAAGCACTTGATCTCCACTCTTCAAGGCTGCCTCATTAACCGGTGGAGTTCTGCATCATTGTGATTTGATGAGAAGGATCACTGCTGCCATCACAGTTTGATTCAGCAGAGTAGGATCAGGCCCACAACAAAGAGAAACTCTCAGTACCCAACAAGTTAAAGAGTAAGACACAGATTCCAGCCTGATCCCAGCTAGTATTTTACTGTATGACCAGATTTCAGCTGCGGCCCACACACAACCAGCAGAGCCGCACGATGACATCCACTACGCCAGCGTCTGCTTCACCCAGAACCGGGCAGATGCCATCTACTCCAACATAGGTCGAGTTCAACCCCAGAGAGAAACTGAGGAAGACAAGGAGGAGGAGGCTGAATACAGCGCTGTTCGATTTGACAGTGCAACAGGGTGAGCAGCTCCACACGTGAACATTTTCATCACTACACTTATTGAGGTTAAAAACTGTGGGTGTGAGTGGTTTATTCTGCCCTTCACAGAACAAGACGTGAAGAAGAGGGGGACGATTCATCTGCAGTGTACAGCACAGTCACCAAACACTGAAGAAACACAACATGAATCTATTGTTTATATGTGGATTTTACAGCCTCACGGAGCCAGAAGAAATAAAACATATTGACATGTGCAGTGTTTGTAAAGTTTTGTTTTCTTTCTTGATGGGTTGGTTAACCCAGATTACAAATTCTCTCACTTTGGAAGCCACGAAAGGTAAAGGTAAGAAAGTTGTTCTTCTTCTCCCATAATTGAAAATATTTCCCAGACTCAACCAGGTGTAGAGTTAGCCTCAGGTTAGGCTAACCCTGACCGTAATGTATGTTACTTTCAAAATGTTACAAATAACAATAATATTAATTTCTAAATATTATAAATTGTAATTAGTTGTAACTAATATTAGAACAGCTAAAAGATTTTATATCAATCAATGGGAGTGACCAATAATCATTTTCTGGAGGGGGGGAAGGGGGAGGGGGGTCATATTTTTTTTTCATATTCAGTCACAGTCATTGTGCCCCCTACTGGTCACTGGAAGTAACCCTTGTGTTAATTACCCTTCGGTTTACACGGAATGTTCAAGGCATGTTCTACTCTTGATATACAGCAGCATAGTGCGTGCAGGGTGTGTTCTCCGGTGCCACATAGTGGACACAGGAAGCATGTACACAGCTGCACACTCCACGCCGGAATTAGCATCTTTCTCAATCGTGCAGTGTCGGACGGTTGAGAAAAGTAAACCGCTGCGTCAACTGGCTGGATCGAGGGGGGGCAGGCCTGTTCAACGCTGCTTACAGCTTTAGTTGAGGAAGATTCAGGTTTGGTGGGAACAGCCACTAAAGTCGTTTCTAACACTCTGTAAAATGAGGAAATTCACAGTTTGTACAAAACACAAGTTACTTCTTTGTTTTAGGTTTAATTTAACATCATCGGGCTCAGCATGCAAGTAAGTGTAAAGAGGAAGGAAGTTAGCTATATTTAACAGTTTAAATGTATCTTTTTCTTACAGAATCTGTCTTTATTCTCAGCCTCTTCTGTGTTGTAGGTAGACGTGTCTGTGATGTGACTGAGTTTCATCTTGTGCACATTATTTATCTGTGGACGTTTTTATTGTTTGAAGTCACAGACGAGAGCAGCAGCTACTATGAGTGTAACTGCAGCAGCGAGTGGATTTGTTGTCCTTCTTCTCACTGTGACAGGTACTGTACGTCTACATTCATGTTTCACTCTATTTTACACTCGGACTTCTGATTCACCTGAAGTGAGTTTGAGAAAGAAAGTAAAAGATATAAATTAACCATTCATTCATTTTCAGATCACCACCTGTAAAGTGATGCAGAAAGAAAATATACGAAGGAATTATCATCATCATTATTTTGTATCTTTGTTTAGAAGTTTCTATCGTCTAGAGCTCAAAATATTAAAGAGTCTGCAACTTATTATTATTATTATTCTCATCATGACTGAGTTCCTCTCCTCTCGATGCAGGAATTGTCATCAGTGTGTGGAGTCATCAGTTGAAATGCTATGGAATGCTGCTCATGGAAATGTGTTTCTTTTCTACAGAAAGTAAAAAGTAAACTAAGTGTTCTCTGGTGTCGTTATGAATCTGATTCTCTGTGTTACAGTGGTACAGTGTGAGAATGGCTGGGATGTGAGTTACACTTCTACTGAGATCTGTGCCGTCAGAGGATCAACAGTGGACATTACCTGTACCTACACATACCCATCCACATCTAATAACCTTGATACTACAGTTCAGGAAACTTTCTGGTTCATTCAAGAGAGTAATGGGATTCACGTTGATCTAAGGACTGATCCGGAGTATTCAGGTCGTGTGGAGTATCTCTGTGAAAACAACAAGTGCACTCTGAGAATCTCTAACCTGACAGAGAGCGACTCAGCTGTGTACAAGTTCAGGTTCACAACAAACCAACCTACTGGGAGTTTAACTGGTTCAGCTGGAGTCACTCTGTCTGTCACAGGTAACATTTACATCTGAACATTCATTCATTTATTTCCTACATCTTGTTTGGTTCACTTGAGTGTGTCTGTGCACTTTTATATGCATGTGTGTGTTGTCAGTTTGGACTAAAATGAATTCCTTATTCTCACACACAGATTTGCATGTGCAGGTGAGCAGATCAGTGAAGTATGACTCTTATAACTACATGTATGCAGAGCTCAGGTGTCAGAGCAGTTGTCGTCTTCCTGATCATCTGAACTACGTCTGGTACAAGAATCAACAGAAGAAGATTGAAGGAGCATCTTATACAGATTATTTTTATTCTGCAGACAGAGTTTCCTGTGCTGTTAAAGGACACGAGGATTTCCGCTCTCCGTCAATGTGTGAGTTTAATCTACAGTATTTCACCAACACAGCACCATCTGCTGGAGTATTTGAGATAATGCATTGTACCATAACTTCATGTGTCTTTAAATACTTTTTTCTGCATGGGCACATTGAACT
This sequence comes from Hippoglossus hippoglossus, assembly GCF_009819705.1. Lineage (NCBI taxonomy): Eukaryota > Metazoa > Chordata > Actinopteri > Pleuronectiformes > Pleuronectidae > Hippoglossus > Hippoglossus hippoglossus. Next base: position 26,938,543 of record NC_047151.1, on the reverse strand, counting down.
CTTGGGATACTACTGTCAGTACTGACAAACAAGTGTAGTACTAGTACTAGTATTCTGCTTGTGTAAATAAAGATGGAAGACATGACTGCTCCCAAGAAGTGAAGACAAAGCATTGTGATCGCCCCCTGGTGGCTGGCTGCAGTATAGAACATACAACCTTCCTCCTCCATGTTAGTGGATGGAACATGGACCAATCTAAAAAGTAAAATACATTTTTCTCAAAGATGGTTTCTGTCATTTTAGGTCGTTCTTATCACACTGTATTGTTCATGTTTCTCATAAGTTTGGTTTAAATTAGTTATTTGATGATATGAAAAGTGTATTAAACTTCATGATTGACAGCTGAAGCTGACTCAGGATTGATCGAGCTCATGTCTGGGCGTGACCTTGATACTGTGGCTCCATCTCCAGATCACTACTGTGCAGACTGTGGTTCCAAATGTGAAAGATGGCAGCGTTGGTATCCAGGATATTTTGGCTTCATTTCTGGAGAGTGGGAGGAAGTGGAGACGTGTCGTCCATCTTTGGTCGACTCTGCATAAAAGACACAGATCATTTCCTCCATATTGGCCAGTTTGCTCCATTATAAGAGCAACTTCTACAAGGTCCCTCATGTTCCTCACCTCCAACAGTGTGTTTCTCCCTCACACTGAAGTCTAAAGGGAACTTCCCTGTGTTTTTTGTGAACTGAAAGTTTCCTCATCTTGGCATCGTCATCATCTTAAAATGAAAACCTGCCGACTGTTGATTCACCAGAGAAAATACATGGAGTTAGTTTTATAAATGTATAAGTTTATCTTCTGATTCTCTGATGTGCTCTGTGTTACAGTGGTAAGGAGTCAGAATGACTGGGATGTGAGTTACACTTCTACTGAGATCTGTGCCTTCAGAGGATCAACAGTGGACATTACCTGTACCTACACATACCCATCCAGGTGGACTTACCATGATACTACAGTTCAGGAAACTTTCTGGTTCATTCAAGCGAGTAATGGGATTCACGTTGATCTAAGGACTGATCCGGAGTATTCAGGTCGTGTGGAGTATCTCTGTGAAAACAACAAGTGCACTCTGAGAATCTCTAACCTGAGAGAGAGCGACTCAGCTGTGTACAAGTTCAGGTTCACAACAAACCAACCTAGAGGGAGTTTAACTGGTTCAGCTGGAGTCACTCTGTCTGTCACAGGTAACATTTACATTAGAGTCAGTTTGAAATGTTAGTGTGTATGTTGAAATAAAATAACATGTTTGTTCACAGCCCCTCAGCTCCAGGTACATGTGAGGAGATCAACAGCCAATCCATATTCTACCTGGACAGAGCTGACCTGTCACAGCAGGTGTCAGCTCCCTGATCATCTTTCCTACGTTTGGTACAATAACAATGAACTTGTTGGACGAAAAAAATACTTTCACCTCCGACACTTTAATGCTGAAGACAGCTATCACTGTGCTATAGAAGGACATGAGCGTTTCCATTCTCCTACATTGTGTGAGTTTACGCCTCCTCATGAAGCTACAATAATGTGGAAAGAATTGAAATTTTTACTTTTAACAAATAATACAGACAGTGTTTTGATTGTATTCTCATCCTGTGTGTTAATATAAACTATCCTTCAGATGCTCCAAAAGTTCCCACTGTGTCAGTGAGTCCCTCTGGTGAGATAATGGAGGGCAGCTCAGTGAATCTGACCTGCAGTGATTTTAGCTCTCTGACTTTTACAGCCTACACCCCCCCCCTCCTTTTCATTGCACCAGAACCTCAAACCATCAATACTCAGGATTTCCAGATGTGTCACACCTGTATATCAAGCCCATCATATTGCACATGAACGATACTAACTGACCAACAGCATCACCTGGCAAACTGACCATTGAGGTCGTCAGCTGAGAATCATGAAGCACATGACACAAAAACTAGGTCAACAATTTTATTGCTAATAATTTTTCTGGACGATTAAAGTACAGTAAGTGAAGAGAAATTGAATCCATCCCATTCTTTGTCCATTACATTTTAAATGTGCAGATATGGGTCGTTTGACTTCTGCCCCATAAATATTCACAGTCAGACCATCAGCAGCACAAAGAGGAATCCACCCAGCATCTGTTAAAACATCCATAAAGCTTTCACCATCCTCAGTAAACTTGAAAGATATTTCCTTCACTGTGCACATTCATGTAACGAGCAAACAGCTCTCAGCAGACAGACAGTGGTGAAAACAAAACCCTGCTCCTGTGCACACGTCACACATACACCTCCCAGCAGGGGGAGCAGAGGCTCATTAACAGTTTAAGAAACACGCCCACAAACAGGCTACTCTGAACAGGGCTCTTCACACGTTTTATTAGAAAAGAAACTGTCTTTATATTCAGTCAGAACATCGAGACAGGTTTAGCAAACATGACAAAAAGTTGTTTTTGTAAATATTTCATCCTGCACCTTTGAGTATTGTGATTTCTTGAAATGATAAAGTAAAAGTTATTTCATCATAGTTTCACCTGGATCATGGAGATCAGCACTCATTGGATCAGCTGCTGCAGTTTTCCTCTCTGTGACTCTCCTCTCCGTGTTCCTACTGATCAGGTGAGCAAATCTGTTCCACTAAAGCTTTGTACGATGAATTCCTGAAAATCTGTCCTGTTAAATTAAATCAACTCAATTATTATGTATATTGTTTGTTATTTGGTTCAATTGATCAGAAGAAAGAGAAACTCTCAGCAATCTGCTGATCCTGGGGACAGACTTGACCACAGTGAGCAGGTGAGACACACAGTTCAGCGTCCAATCCTTTCAAACGCCACTATTTCTCATGTCAAACCCTTTTCTCTGTCATGTGAACATTAAAAACTAGTTATTAAAATCACAGTCAAAACTGCCATTGTAAAAACAATCATCTGGTGTTTGAATTTCCTTCTGGTAATCTATCCATTTAAGCAAATCGCTGAGTGTTATAATTTTCTGTGCTGTGCGGTTTGTTCAACACTTTTTGCTGAACTATGACACTTGATGCTGCTCTAAGTTTGTTGAGTTGTAACATGTGCTGCTTTAAATCTTGTGGAAGTTTGTGAAAGATTGTATTGATTGGTTCAGATATCTTTAGTGTGGAGCACTGTAATGTGGAGCAGATCACCATTGGGTGTGGCTGTGTAACACATTGATTTTGCGTTGTTCTGTCTGAGACTAAGTGTGTGTGAGACTGCTGTTCGTAGTCTGTGTCGTTGGGACAAATAAAGTCAGTGTTGGCTGCGTGTGGATGCAGCTCTATAATTAAAGGTTGATCCACAGAGCAGTCATGTTCTTTCATATCTGTATTTAGTGAGTATGTTGCCCATTTACGTGAATTTGAGGTAATTGTGTTACGAGTTTGGAGAGATAGCGCTGTGTGGCATTGAGTGTCGGTGAGTAGGGCGCGGTGCATCGGAGAGACGGAGAGTTGTGTACTCGTTGCTGGTCGGAACAAGACTGAGAGAAAGAAGGGAGTTAGGGGGTGTGGCCTATCCCCCTTCCTTCTCGCTCCTTCTAGTTTCTGTGAGCCTGACTTTTCTTTTTTTAAGTGCCTCTGTGTCTGTAGACCTGCAGTTGTATTAAAGTGTTATACAACAAGACCTTCCCTCCTTTCGGTTTTTAGTAGAACCACATGTTTCCTGTCCTTGAAACACGTCTGGTGTAGAAGGAGGCACTTTAAATAAATCAATAGCTGCTATAGTTGGACTCTAACGTTGTCCATACTGCCACATGTACAAGATTCAAAAGCAAATTTGTGTTTGCAGCGTCTACCCAATCAGTCTGAGGAAAACTGTGACCTTCACTATGCCAGTGTCCACTTCATGAAGAGTCAGACGGATCATGTCTCCTCCAACGTCGGATCAGCTGAACCCAGCAAACACAAGGAGGCGGAGGAGGTTGCGTACGCTTCTGTCAACTTTAACAGATCTGCCCCGAGGTGAGCAGCTCTTCATTCAGGACCATTATCCTCACTAACACCACAAAACATCATCAACAGAGATATATCCTATAGAAGTCATTTGTTTTTACACTTTCATTTTCTTGTTTGTTTAAACATGTGTATTTGTTAAAGGAGACATATTCTGCTCATATCCAGTTTGATCATTTTAATTAGTGTTGTGACTTTAAAATGTTTAATGTTCAGAAAACATCACTTTCCTCAGACTGTCTATTGCTGCAGCTCCTCTTTTCAGCCTCTGTCTCAAACACTTGGTTTTAGCTCCTGTCTCTTTAAGGCCCCCCCCTCCTGATAATGCCCAGTCTGCTCTGATTGGTCACCCGGCCCACTCTGTAGTGATTGGTTAACCACTTCCTGTGCGTGTAGGAAATCCTCCACTCTCTCTTTACGAGGGACACATTCAATCTCAAATCATTTCTTATAGTTTAACTAGCGTTTCCGTGGTGAACGACATGTTTGTTTGAACCCGTGTGCAGCGGGCTCTCGTTTGGTGGGTGTGTCAGAGGTGTTCCCCAATCAGCAGCGACTGTTTTCAAAAGGCAGTGACACAATGGATTCTAAAGTTCTCTACAGATGCTGGTGTTAGAAGCTGCTGTTCCAGACGACGGAAGCAGAGACTGTCACATTCAGCCTGTATTGAAGCATTCAACACGTATTTTAACCCACATCATCTACCTCCGAGATGTTTTCCACGAGAACGCCAAGAATGACCTCCTCTGCTAACATTGATGCAACACTTCGTAACACAATGTGTTCAACGCACCACTGTTTACGTTTAAATACTGCTTATGCTACGTTTGCTACAGCCCTGGCTTCTGCCGATGATGCAGAGGTACGGGCGGGACTACTGGTGAGGTGTTTCAGGAGCTTCATGTTTTCTGTGGGGCAGAGGAGCTCGTTTTACCAGGAGAGGAGCTCAGACTTTGGGCTTTTTAACTTTGCAGAACTTTGAAACTCAATATGTCTCCTTTAATACTTCGTCTCCATGACCTCCTGATCATTTATTTGTTTTATCTCCTTTCAGAACCAGAGGTCAGGACACTGGAGAGGATCCAGCTGCATTGTACAGCACAGTCAAAAAACCTCCTGCTGTTTAGACCAACGTCTGGAAATCACCTCAGTCCCGATGGAAATATCTCAACAGCTGCGGGATGGATTTGAATAGAAGTTCATACAACTGTTCATGGTCCCCACAGGATGAATCCTACTTTGGTGACAGTCAGACTCCAGCATCATTGTTGAAGTGAATGTTCAGTTTTAAGTGACTTGTCTTGACAGCTAATGGATAAATTGACTTCGGTGACTCGACTTTTATCTGAAATATATCAGCAACTTGTAGAAGTTGTTAAAAACGCCACATTTAGCCTGAATGAAAAATATCAAACATTTTATAACTTGCAGCTTCAAACATGAAAATATCTGCGGTGTGAGTCAGACGGTCGACAAACTGTAAACTTGTAATTAACTTTTTTCGATTCATAAAATAATCAAAACAAGCATTATTAGTTAGTTGTAGTGTGACACTGCTGCCACTAGATGGTAGTAAAGAGTTTTACTGATAAAACCACAGAGAGGATTCTGTCGCTTTCACTTCTTTCTGTTTCTACATTATTGTTTCCAGCGTTTCCATCATCAGCCGATCAGGAGTTGTACTCATTTCCTCTGAGGACTGGAGGGACCACGTCTCATGTGGATGTGAGCTGCTACTTACGTGATGAACGCCTTGAATGTGACCGTTAACACAAAGTGAACTGCTGACACCAGATGAGCTGTGTTGCCTCTGGTGTCTGTTCAAAGTTTGCATCAGGCCCATTGATTTCACTTTAGTGTTTTGTGGTATTTCTCACATCACGTGTTAAACATGTGAAGAAGAAGGAGTTAGGTGTGTTTTAATCCACCATGTTCACACGGCAGCCATTATTCATACTTATAGTCTTGTTTATTTCATTTGTTGTTCACTCACAACTTCCTCTTTTCTAACTTTGTGATGTACAGTTTTGCAAAAAAGCAGATTTTCTTTCAGGATCATTAAAAGTGTTTTTTATTCTCTTCATATATTTTTATTTTTATATTAAATGTGAAGCTCATTTGTTCTAATTTGCTATTCTTTTGAAACTCTTACTATATTTTAATCTCACTTCCAGTATTTGTTCTGTCTTTCGTTCGTCCTTTTCATAATAAAGCCAGTCAGACGCCATACGAGACTTCCAACACGCACATATTTGGGTCAATGACGTGTAAGGATTTTCAACAGGCCAATTTTAAAATACAAAAAAAAAAGAATATCTATTGTAATTATTCAAACATTAGGAATGTTGTGTACACATAAAATCATATAAAAATGTCAAATTATTTGATTTTCGTGTTTTTTCATCTAGATGAATTGGCCGTGGCCTTAAAAAATGTCATGTGGTGCGACCGTAATTTATCTTAAAATGAATTAATTTCCTTAATATGCTTACTTTTTTTTTTTACAATTTCTCAATAATATAAAGTCATTAGTAACAAAGTAGTTGCATTTCTTTAGAGTTTTTGTAAATAATGATCTCATATTTTTGTTCTATAATGTCACCGTCCCCTTATTAAATGTCGTTAAGAGACTTATGTTTCCGATAAAGTGCATAAAATTGATAAAAATGTTTTAAAAATACCATTCATTGAAGCAAACTGTATCAGTGATTAATATTTCAGCCACAGAAATTTTATATTTTACTTTAAATTTAATACAGGTCTTGGTATTATTGGTCGCACAACATGAGTGGTCGCTCCAAATAATATGAAAACCTCCTGTCGTTTAAAAAGATCAATAAACAATAAATTCCATACAAAAATTTGACTTAAACCAGATTTTATTAAAATTTCATAGAATTTTCATGAACACAAACATTTCCTAAACATTTTTTTAAATAAAAATCTCATCAAGAACATCTAAGTGCAGCACACGTTGTTGTGAACAAACATTTCATTAAACTGGCTGCTCTTGTGCTACATCTACATCAACCAGAGCTGGTGGGATGTTCTCCAGAGACGGCGGCGTAAGGTCTCACACAGCGTTTGCCATATTTTGACTTTCTCTGTAAGCTCTGGATGCAGCCCTCCAGTTCTCTCTCTGATTCTTTCTCTCTCTCTCTGTCAACTCACTTGACTTGGCATATGGAATCTCTCCCTGCTGTTTATTTCTCTCGTAGCTGAAAAAGATATGTAATGTCATGCCATAAATCAATAAGTTATTTTGGACTAATGATAGATGAACATTTTAATGCAAATATGCATTTCGTCCAGTAATGAAAAACACATAAGAGCAATATGTACTTCATGTTGCTTTATTTGTAGTTTTCATTTTTAAAATGTTTTAACATACCTTTCTCTTCTCTGAGCAAGGTTCTCTGCTCACAAATAAAGAATAAATTACTAATAAATTCATAATAACCGAGATAAAATTACATGTTACATTTTTGGGGTGGTATTTATTCATGATATTGTACAAAAATTAAACATAAACCGTTGTTTCTGAAATATTAGAAAAAAATACTCTAATTGCATAGAAATATTTTCCAAAAAATACTAAAATAAAGTACATTATCTATATAAATCATTAATTGAATTTAAAAAAGCCCCAAAACTCCCAATCTAGGACATGTGTCTGTCATGTAAAACACTCTGCAATGCTCGCACCACATTTGGTCGCACCACATGATATTTTTCTAGTTCAGTCAAAATTTACAGCCACAGAATTGGCCACCTAAAGAAAACAAACTAGGTCAGCACAAAAGGTCACTATGACATTTCTAATCAAATTATTTATTTTTAGAAATAACTTAGAATTCATAGTTTTTTTTCAGGTCCAAATGTGGCAACTACATATCAGCTGTGAAAAAGGTTATTTTTTTCCAAATTTGAGAGAGAGTTACAAACCTGTTGCTGCTTCCATGGGTCCTTGGCAAAATGGTTTATGATGCAACTTCCTGTCTTTGAATGGATTTCAACATCAAAGTCCCAAATTGGTCCTTTCTTGATGGTCGCACCACATGATATTTCATAAAAAGGACATAATCAGACAAAGTTTGTTTGTATACTATGATGGAAATATAAATGCAAATGCTTTGCAATTTTGTACAGGACTACAAAAGACTTTCGAAAGCATGCCAAATATGGCAGAAAATAAATTTGAATAGATTTGAGTAATTTCAAAGAAGTTTTCACAACAGCAGTCATGGCCGGACGGTCGCACCACATGATATTTTGACACTTTAAAAAACAGAAACATTTAAATAACTAATGTTTTTTGGAAATTTAAAGTGTGTACATATACGGGACTACATATATATGGTATTTCTTTATGTATTTAAACCTTTTTTTAACAGAAGAAAAAGCAGTCGGACAGAAAATATAGGCGTCACGAACACATAACCTGCAGTTCAAGTTTGTTTGACACTTACAATACAGCATAAATTTACCCAAAATAATAAACAAAAATAAATAAAATTTAAAAAAGTGTGCACATAAAAGTCCCTTCAACGTCCGTGAGTCCAGTCTTAATGTCAAACTGGTGGATTGATCGTTGGGGCCCAGTCCGTCTTTGTACAGTGTCTGTCCTACCACACCGTGGAGTGAAGAGGAACATGGAAGTCTGAATCTCTCTCAAAGATCTGCATGTTGGCTCGACATCCAGTTAACTGGAGTCTTGGTTCTTCGGTGGATGTCCTCTCTGGCACCGGAGAATTCGTCTCTCACCAAAAACCTGAGCGTTGAATAGTAAGAATCCCTGCACCTTCCAACAGGTCAGCAGGGTGACCTCACACTTCCACACGATATAACAGAGTCTGAGCAAAGCAGGTAGTGTGCTTGTAGCTTGAGCAGCAAAATGGCCGACAGGATGCAGACAGGTAAAAAAACTCTCCACAGAGTAGATTCACCAGAGAGGATGACTGGGTACCGCCCCCTACTGGCTAGAAAATGTCACAGCAGGTCACCCAATGAGCCACTACAGTGTTATACAAAGTGTACAATCTCTTTCTCTATAGCACTTATACAATATACAATATTGCAGCCTTAAGAATGTATTTTCGCTGCTTTTCTAGTGTGGTCTACACTTGCGTGTGTGAATGTGTGTATTTGAGGTGGCCTGACGTCTAGTTCAAGTCAACTGGTAGCTTAACGTATAGTAATTAAATTATGTCCAAGTTCAAAGTAGCAAAATAACAAACGGTAATTAACGAAAATCAACAAACTTGGGAGCGTGTGGTTGAAAAACTGTTTCTCTGCAGCGTCTTTGTCTCTCGTCAACACCTGGTTCCATTGACCTCATTCCGCTGTATGTGACGTCACTGGCTGGTATTAGTCTCAGCTGGTCAGCTATAGTCAAAATGTTCTAAAATAAAATGGCTCCAACAGTATTAATGGCAGTTTATTTTCCAGTTCAATTTTAAATCTTTCTTTAATTTGTCTTTTTCATGTGAATCTTTATTGCATCTTAATGAGACACTGAACAGATGAGATTAAAAACATCCCAGTTTCTCTCAAGTCTCCTTGAATTTGTCTTTCTTGTGTCAGTGAGATGTTGTGATGTGGATGATGCAGGTTTGGTATGAACAGCCACTAAAGTTGTTTCTCACACTCGTTAACCACAGTTTAATTTAACACCATCAGGCTCAGGATGCAGGTGAGTGTAAAGAGGAAGGAAGTTGGGTGTGTTTATCAGTTTAAATTTATCTTTCTCTTTCAGAATCTGTCTTTATTCTCAGACTCTTCTGTGTTGTAGGTAGACGTGTCTGTGATGTGACTGAGTTTCATCTTGTGCACATTATTTATCTGTGGATGTTTTTATTGTTTGAAGTCACAGACGAGAGCAGCAGCTACTATGAGTGTAACTGCAGCAGCGAGTGGATTTGTTGTCCTTCTTCTCACTGTGACAGGTACTGTACGTCTACATTCATGTTGTCACTCTATTTTACACTCGGACTTCTGATTCACCTGAAGTGAGTTTGAGAAAGAAAGTAAAAATATAAATGAACCATTCATTCATTTTCAGATCACCACCTGTAAAGTGATGCAGAAAGAAAATATATGAAGGAATTATCATCAGTATTATTTTGTATCTTTGTTTAGAAGTTTCTATCGTCTAGAGCTCAAAATATTAAAGAGTCTGCAACTTATTATTATTATAATTATTATTATTGTTATCATCATGACTGAGGTCCTCTCCTCTCGATGCAGGAATTGTCATCAGTGTGTGGAGTCATCAGTTGAAATGCTATGGAATGCTGCTCATGGAAATGTGTTTCTTTTCTACAGAAAGTAAAAAGTAAACTAAGTGTTCTCTGGTGTCGTTATGAATCTGATTCTCTGTGTTACAGTGGTACAGTGTGAGAATGGCTGGGATGTGAGTTACACTTCTACTGAGATCTGTGCCGTCAGAGGATCAACAGTGGACATTACCTGTACCTACACATACCCATCCACATCTACTAACCATGATACTACAGTTCAGGAAACTTTCTGGTTCATTCAAGAGAGTAATGGGATTCACGTTGATCTAAGGACTGATCCGGAGTATTCAGGTCGTGTGGAGTATCTCTGTGGAAACAACAAGTGCACTCTGAGAATCTCTAACCTGACAGAGAGCGACTCAGCTGTGTACAAGTTCAGGTTCATAACAAACCAACCTACTGGGAGTTTAACTGGTTCAGCTGGAGTCACTCTGTCTGTCACAGGTAACATTTACATCTGAACATTCATTCATTTATTTCCTACATCTTGTTTGGTTCACTTGAGTGTGTCTGTGCACTTTTATATGCATGTGTGTGTTGTCAGTTTGGACTAAAATGAATTCCTTATTCTCACACACAGATTTGCATGTGCAGGTGAGCAGATCAGTGAAGTATGACTCTTATAACTACATGTATGCAGAGCTCAGGTGTCAGAGCAGTTGTCGTCTTCCTGATCATCTGAACTACGTCTGGTACCAGAATCAACAGCAGATGGAGGAAGGAGCATCTTATTCAGGTTTCTTTGATTCTAAAGACACAGTTTCCTGTGCTGTTAAAGGACACGAGGATTTCCGCTCTCCGTCAATGTGTGAGTTTAATCTACAGTATTTCACTAACAGCACCATCTGCTGGAGTATTTGAGATAATGCATTGTACCATAACTTCATGTGTCTTTAAATACTTTTTTCTGCATGGGCACATTGAACTCTTGGGATACTACTGTAAATACTGACAAACTAGTGTAGTACTAGTACTAGTATTCAGCTTGTGTAAATAAAGATGGAAGACATAACTGCTCCCCAGAAGTGAAGCCAAAGCATTGTGATCACCCTCACCAGACGAAAAGCCGAATTTCCGTCACTGTAATCGTCTGCAGACTCGTCTAATTCCTTGCAGTTAGTGATTACAGGAGGCGAATTCCGCGTTCGCCCGTGACACAAAATGACCGAAACCGGCAGGAACATACCCCCGCTTTCGCAGTGGTGGGGGCTGGAGAAGGGGGCGTGCCGCCGTGGAGTCGCGGAGCGAAGGTGTTATCTAATTATCATATGAATCACAACGAAATCGCTTGTTAGAACTTATCTCACTTCACCATTGGATGAAACCACAGACCTTAGAAACGAAAAGTCACTTGTGATTGGCTGGTAGGTCTGTTGCTATTGGTCACCCTGGGTCATTATAATACACACGTGGGTAAACCCCTCCCACACAATATTAATAATAATAATGAATATATAGTTATTATTACTAATAATTTATATTTTAATATATATTATAAATTAATATAAATTATTAATTATTAGTAAGCCTTTACCAAAAGCACTGCAGTTACTGAAGACTATACATTCATTCATGTGATGCTTGATGTTATATATTGAACATTTTGTAGAGGGAAAAAAACATGAACAAGGTATATGTTGAGTCAAAGCTTTATTTACATACAGCACAAATAATGTAAAAATACAACTGGCCTAGCCAGTGAAAATAAATCAGGTGA